>NC_081419.1:100700957-101016016 GCF_949786415.1 Peromyscus eremicus
TTATATTCACTAAGCATAACAAAGAAGACCAGATGTGCTGTAATGAACATCTTTTCATGTCCATTTTACCATTTCCCAGAAAACCCCTTAAGAAGAAATGTCTGGGTAAAAAACAGCAAATATAATCTTTTTTTTTTTTTTTTTTTTTTTTTTTTCCTCTGTGCAGCTCTGGCTGTCCTGGAACTCACTCTGTAGACCAGGCTGGCCTCAAACTCAGGGCTTCACCTGCCTCTGCCTCTGCCAAGTACTGATATTAAAGGTATGCACCACCACCCCCCAGTGAATATTAATATACAGCCAGAAAAAGATTTTTTTTACAAGAAATTATAAATGAAATACATAAAAATAGTGAGAAAAGGGAAGCTAGGAGCCACTGACAGGATCATTTAGCAGTCTAACCATCCCTCTACAGAAGGCAAAAGGAAGTTCACTACCCTAGTGTGGTGGTTTGAATAGGAATGACCCCCAAAGACTCACGTGTTTGAATGCTTGGCCTATAGGGAGTGGCACTATTAGGAGGTGTGGCCTTGTTGTAGAAAGTGTGGCCTTGCTGGAGGAAGTGTGCCATTGTGGGGGTGGGCTTTGAGGTCTCCTATGCTCAAGCTATGCCCAGTGTGGCAAACAGTCTCCTTCTGCTGCCTGCGGATCAAGATGTAGGACTCTCAGCTCCTTCCCCAGCACCATGTCTGCCTGCACACTGCCATGCTTCTAGCCATGATGATAATGGACTAAACTTTTGAAACTGTAAGCCAGCCATAAATTAAATGTTTCCTTTCTAAGAGTTGCCATGCTCATTGGCAATAGGAACCATAACTAAGAAAAGGTCTTTCATCCATACTCAACACTAGAGCTCCCCTAAGCTCCATTCAGTACCCAGAACATGCCAGCTTTCTTTGCTTGGAACTTCTGAAGACATGGTTCTTTTAAGATGAACATATGCCCAGTTTTAAGTGAATTTTAACAGTTTTTAGAATCCCTTCTCCAAATCACCCATTAACTTGCCTGAATCCGTGGCCCTAGATGTCCCATCCCTAGGCGCCATGACACTTTGCCATTATCAATGCATTCATCACACTTTATTGCTAGTGACCCTGTCTGCATTTCTTAGTAAGTTTCACAAGGCAACAGGAGGAGGACTGCTTGTAACTTGTTCATCCTGTAGAGTCAATAATGAAATCATACTTACCCCATAGAACTATTCAATAAATAGTCATTAAATGCAGAACTATAAAACTATTAAAAAGCATAAAAAGCCATTTTGAGGATAAGACACTCAAAATTTAGTAGTAGTTTAGGATACACTTTATCTTATTAAATAAAAGGTTGACTAAAATAGAGTCTCTAACTTGCTATGTGTTTGAGGTTGGCCTTGAACTCCTCATCCTCCAGCCTCCATCTCCCAAGATTTGAGATTACAGGTGTGGGCCACTATACATGACTCAATACTCTTATTTAAACACACACACACACACACACACACACACCTATCATATGGGAGCTCTAGGTTTGATCTCCAGCATTGGGGAAAAAAATTGATGTGGGTGTCATCTTCAGGGAAAAATTATCAGCTATCTTACTAGTATAATGAAGGACTTTGTGACCATAAATACCTTCTATATACATTAATGCAGGCTGAGCCAATAGCACTGATAAGAAGGCAAGGTAGGTATAATTATTATTTAAATCTCAAAAAGAAATTGCAATATTTACTGGAAAGAATTCTAAACCAGTGCCTTTTCTAGTTATAGAAGCCTGTAATATAATGTTGGCCATCTCTTCTTAAACACCACAAAGGATGGTGGGAGATATTAATTGCTTCTCCGGTAAGAACACTTGCAGCCACCCACTCCAGGTTTCACTCTGCTCACGTGACCACTGACACCCATGCATGAGGGCAGATGAGGGGGGCAGTTCACTTTACTGGAACAAATCAGAAATAACTGCTTTAGAAAATGCCTCTGGGAAGGAAGGGGTCAGTGCCGTGGCCTAAGTGAGTAGGAAAGGGATTCTCAACTCTCTTCAATGTCAATGCAAACCAATTTTTGAAAGAAAAAGGAGCGGGGGATGTAGGAGGGCTTTTTACCTCTATTGAAAAATAACTCAAACAACAGATTCTAAAATTATGATTTTCCTTGTTATAGGAATTTTAAAGAAAGGACAGTCTGGATCCACTTAAGCCTGACGTGAGTACCCAACTGGAGTTAGTTTGCCACATTCAAATGCTGGAAAGAACACGTATTTTCATTTTCAAAACCTCAGGTCTCTTACTACCAAATTCCACTGTCGGTTTCAACGCTCCACATTTATTTTACATAGTTGCATCTTGCATGAAGTTTAGGGGGACCTGGATGTATGCTGCAGTGTTCTGCTTCCCCAACGTCCTGCCACAGTAACTTTGCAGGGCCTCAGCACTCACTTCCAGTGGGCACGGAGAACCCAAGCCGCAGCAGGCAGATACCAATATGGGAGAAGAGGAAGAATTCGGGGCATCCTGGGGTTACGTTAAGTTTCTGACACAGAAAAATTTGCTATAAATGAGCTATAGCACACCAGCCAGTGAATTACAAAGTATAAGCACGTACCTGATAGCTGCTACCTTTCCAGAACTTTTTCATCTCCTTACGACTCCAGGCCACGACTGAGGCAGCAAGAAGTGTGCAGGGTACTAAGTAGAGGAGAGCAGGCTGCCCCTTCTTCATCAGCACCAGGACAACAAATGTAATTATCATGCCAACAGCATAGGCTGTGGGAACACAGAAGCAAGGTCAGTTCTTCCTTCCCCACTAAAATATCAGTTTTCAAATACTTCTCAAGACATCTTTAGATAAGAGCTATTTTTAAAATTCTGTGTTTGTATCTGTGTGTGGATTTGTGACTTCGGGTACAGGCTCCTGAGGTTAGAGGTGCCGGAGGCCCGAGAATTGGTGTTATCGGCAGATGAGGCGCCTGCCGTGGGTGTTGGGCTTTTGCATTTGCCTGCCGCTCCAGCTCCAAGAGGGCCTCTTCGGGCATCTGCATCACCAGAGGCACACATATACACACAATTAGAAATAAACCAAATCTTAAGATTGCTCCAATACAGACTACAGACTTCCTTAACAAGGACAAATCAAACATCATTTGGATGTTTCCTGCTGATCTGGGATGCTATATGAATGCAGGCTCTCATTACTTTTCTTTCTTTGTATCTTACTTTGACTGCTTCTCATATCTGACTGACTGGCAGTGGATGCCTGGCTTCTGGCCCTGGAAGCTGCAAAGACCTTTACAGGCAATTTAGTCCAGCTACATAATGTAAAGATGAGATGACAGAAGATCAGGGAGGTTGAGTGAGCTGCCCAAAGTCACACAGCAGAACTGACAAACACTCTGCCTTTTCACTGAGCATTCTTGACTCCATCATGCTGACTGGTACTGTGTTGTGGAAATTACTTTAACTATGTAAAGATATGTTACATTTATTTATGCTGCAGAATATTACTTTAACTGTGTAAAGGTGTGTTACTTTTGTTTATGCTCCATTTGTTTAACGATGTAAGGATGTGTGTTTATTATGTAAAGATGTGTTGCATTTGTTTTACCTTGCCTGCCTAAGGCATCTGGTTGGTCTAATAAAGAGCTGAACGGCCAATAGCTAGGCAGAGAAAGGATAGACAGGGCTGGTGGGCAGACAGAATAAATAGGAGGAGAAATCTAGGCTCAAAAAAAGAGGAAAAGGAAGAACAAGAGAAGGAGGAGGAGAGAATGAGGGAGCCACCCGGGGCCAGAAACCAGCTAGCCAGATACGAGAAGCAGTCAAAGAGATAAAGAAAGAAAAGTAAAAAGCTGCAAAGCAAAAGGTAGGTGAAGAGAAACACATTAATTTAAGATAAAAGAACTAGCCAGAAAGGACCTAAGCGAAGGCCAAGTATTCAAAACTAATAATAAATCTCTGCGTCATGATTTGGGAGCTGGTTGGTAGCCAAAAAGAAAAAGCTGGCACAGAGGAGGATGTTACTGCCATTAGCGGATGCTGCTGTACTTCCTGCCTCAGGCCTCTTTTCTTGTTTCTATAGAGGGCATCTGTTTCCCCTTCCCTTCTCCTCCCTCTCTTCTTTCTCTCCTTGCTTCCCCTGGTCCTCTCTGCACTACCCTCCCCCGACTTAGCTTTCTTTCATGCTGTTGGGGTTCCCATTTATACGTATTCTTCTCTACTAACGTGGAGACTGAACTCTACGTGGACTAGAAAGCCTTGTAGGGAGTCTGTGGCTCTGACTCGGGCTCGGGCTCAGGCTATTTGCTCAAGCACTAGAGCTTCTGGTGCATGGATGTTGAAATACCCATTTAGAATATTCAGGGATGGCAGAGCTTTTTCTTTGAAATTTCCTGTTGTTAACATTTCAACAACAGAAACAGAAGTGATGACTGCCCTGCTGTACCAGGTAACTAACAACTTACAACATTAATTCATTTATATAAACTCATGGTTATCGATACACTATGCTAAAAAAAAAAAACCATGTAATATACATTTTAGATGCTACTTATGTCCCAGGTATTTTAATAAACATATATAAAACTTCAACTTTTTTATGGCAAGGTCTCACTACATAGCCCTGACTGACCTAGAACTTGCTCTGTAGACCAGGCTGACCTCAAACTCACTGAGATCCACTTACTCTGCCTCCTGAGTGCTGGGATTAAAGGCATGCTCCTGGTTTTTTAGAACCTCAACTTTTAATTTAAAGTCTCTAAAAAATCTTATGAATTATAGAGTATGATATATGATAAATGACTGTCCCATTTATTTGCTTTTGTTTCTGAGACAGGGTTTCATGTAATCCAGGCTTGAACTTGATACACAGCCAAGAATGACCTTGAACTCCTGATCTTCTGGAGCACTAGGATTACAAGTATGCACCACTATTCTTGGTTTTAATTATCCCTGGGTTTTTGGGGGGAGTAGGGTAGAGGGAGGTCAGAGACAGGGTTTCTCTGTGTAGCCCTAGGTATCCTGGAGCTCACTCTGTAGACTAGGCTGGCCTCGAACTTAGAGATCCACCTGCCTCTGAGAACTGGGATTAAAGGCGTGTACACCACACTCAGGTTTACTTTATTATTATATGTGTATGAGAATTTTGCCTGCACGCAGGTATGTGCACCCTGTGCATGCCTGGTGCCCTCGGAGGTCAGAAAAGGGAGTCAGATGCCTGGGACTGAAGTTATGGACAACTGTGAAACACCAAGTAGAAGCTGGGATTTGAACATGGCTCCTCTGCAAGAGCAACATGTCCTCTTACCTGCTGTTCTGACTCTTCAGCCCAACATTTCACCATTTAAAGTCATGGAATAATCTAACTATCCTTACAGGTTGTTTGCATGAGCTTTGGTTTATAGATAACTGCTAAAGTAAGTGCTCTGTGAGCTTTCACTAGGTTTGCTGCTTAACTGATTTCCATGTGTTTTTTTTTTTTTTAAAAAGTGGTACTTAACCGGGTGGTGGCGGCGCACGCCTTTAATCCCAGCACTCAGGAGGCAGAAGTAGGCAGATCTCTGAGTTCGAGGCCAGTCTGGTCAACAGAGTGAGTTCCAGGACAGCTAGTGCTACACAAAGAAACCCTGTCTCAGGAAAAAAAAAAAAAAAAGAGTGGTACTTATTGAAAGGAAAAGTATCTGTTCAGGACCCCAAGGCCAAGACTTCAGCACAAAGGAGATTTATGTGCCCCAGAGGGACCAAGGACTGCCTCTGGAGAGAGAGGAGACAGACAGGGCCTATAGGCAAATGGTGGTTTATAAACGTAAAAGTGGAAACCCAGTGTTAGGATGAGGTGTTTAATATTGATTGGGCATGTTAATTAGGTCAGCCAAAGGGGGCTTTTGATTGCTGGACTTCAATACTTCCATCGCTGGACCTTGGTAATCAGCCTCAGGAGGAGGAAGTGGCCAAATAAGGGAATAGATCTTGAGTGCCAACTTTAGGAATGTCATCTAACCTTTTTTTTTTTTAAAGCAGGAATGGGAGAAGGGGCAAGGCTTGCCAGAGCCACGCCCAAGCTGGCCAAGTCCCTCCACTTAGCTCCCCACCATAATTTAGCTCTTCAGACCAAAGCTCGTATCATTAGTAACTCTATTTGGGGGGACATATCTCTGTGTGAGCCTTTAATATTTACTATTTAATTACTTATCTGTATTTATGTATTTACTTATTGAGTCAAGGTCTCATGTATTCAAGGACGGCCTCAGACTACTGATGCTTGAGGATGATCTTCAATTCCTGGTCCTCCTGCCTCTATCTCCCAAGTGTTGGGATTACAGGTACGTGCCATCATACTGGTGTGTGTGTGTGTGGAGCTGGGGGCCAAGCCCAAGGCACTACGCATACTGGGCAGGCACTCCGCCAGCTGAGCTACCCGCCCCCCAGCCTGGCATCTGCTCTCATAATTTCATATTTAAATGCTATTGTATAGCTTTACACCTACAGCTACGCATATGATCTGTAACACTTCAGGTAAAAGTCATAAAAAGAGGGAGACAGACTGCTATTTTCAGCCCTTCGGCTTTTCTCCATACACTATAATGCAACACAATAAAAAGAAACACATTTTACCAATTGTGGATGAAATATAGTATACAGAAGAAGAACCAGTCTGAACATCGAATCTTCTACAGTATGCAATCAACAGGCCTAAAAGAAAATCCACATTATTTTCTTAAAACAGTAATAACATTACAAATTCAACTGTTATAATGGGCAAAAATACCAGTTACCTTTCACTTTCCTTTTTGCACTGGAGCATTAAAGTATCTTAAATTATGAACCAACTTCCATATGTTGACACCGTACTTTAGGCATTTCTCCTAAGCCAATATGACCTTTATTAGCTGCTCAATATTCTGTTAGAAAATATTTTCATGAGCCGGGCGGTGGTGGCGCACGCCTTTAATACCAGCACTCGGGAGGCAGAGGCAGGTGGATCTTTGTGAGTTCGAGGCCAGCCTGGTCTACAGAGTGAGTTCCAGGAAAAGGTGCAAAGCTACACAGAGAAACCCTGTCTCAAAAAACCAAAAAAAAAAAAAAAAAAAAAATTTTATGTTTCATTAATACGTGTGTGTGTGTGTGTGTGTGTGTGTGTGTGTGTAAAGGGAAAAATGGAATTACAGGAAATCTTCCCCTCTGCAAAGCAAGCTATCAATAGAATGAGGAGACAGACAATGGGAGTATCTGCAAACACATCTGATAAGGGCTAATATCTAACACATGTGAGGATCCCAAACAAGCCAACAGTAAGAAAAAACCTAACCCAACGAGAAAATGGGCAAAGGACTACGTCAGTATTTCTTGGATTTGCCTAGTAGGCCTAAGGTCCTAACAACAAATAACAAAATATTAAAAACAGGCTAGGCCTGGTGGCATAAGCTTGTAATTCAGGACTTGGGAACTGAGACAGGAGGATGAGACTGAGTCCAGCTTGGGCTACACAGCAAAGATGTCTTAAACAAATGAACAAATCTATGATGTGACTCAGAAATTCCACTACTGGGCAAAAATCCAAAGGAAGTGAAATTAGTATGCAAAAAAGACTTGTTCGATATTCAGAACAGCCAAGACATAAAGTCAATCTCAGTGCTTATTAATGAATGACTGGATAAAGAAAATGTAGTGTGTATAAAAATCAAGGATTATTCATCCTTGAAAAAGGAAATTGGGCTGCAGGGATGGCTCAGTGCATGAAGGGCTTGCTGCTCTCATTGTCCTGAGTTTGGATTCTCAGCACCAACAGGTGATAGTTTATGCTTGTGATCTCAGTACTAGGGGGAAGGAGACAGGTGGATTCCTGGATCTCAAAGGCCACCCAACCTAGCTGAATCAGCTGAATCAGCAAGCTCCATGTTCAGTGAGAAATACTATCTCAAAAAAATAAAGACTGAGTCGGAAAAATGGCTCAGCAGTTAAGAGCACTGGCTGCTCTTCCAGGGAACCTAGGGTTCAATGTCCAGCACCCACAAGGTGGCTCACAAGCATCTGAAACTCCAGTCCCAGGGGATCTGATTCTCTCTCCTGACCTCCACAAGGCACTGTACGCACAAGGTACATAGACACACATGCAGGCAAAACACCCATAGACACAATAAATAAAGTAAAACACGCATTTTAGACAGCCAGGTATGGTGGTGCACAACCTTAACCCCAGCACTCAGGAGGCAGAGGCAGGAGACTCTGTGAGTTCAAGGCCAGCCTGGTCTACAGAGTGAGTTCCCCAACAGCCAGAGCTATGAAGAGAAACCCTGTCTCAAAAAAAAAAAAAAAAAAAAAAAAGATGGAAAGTGAGGGTTATCAGTCTCTGGCCTCCATACACCAAACACACACACACACACACACACACACACACACACACACACACACACAGGTTGGAGGAAGTGAAGCAGGGAGAGAAGAGCAGAAATAAGAGAGAAGATGACAATCCTGTCATTTGTGGTCATAGCACTGTCATCAATCTGGAGGACACTCTATGAAGCAACCAGCAGCCAGCCATAGAAAAACAAATACTATATTATCTCACTTGTAAATAAAACTTCAAAGAGTTGAACTCCCGGAAGTAGAATAGAATGGTGGGATTGAGGAGTGTTTGGGGAAGGAAATACCGATCAAAGGATGCAAAGTTCCCTCAGACAGAAATAAATTCCAGCGACTCATCAAACAGCACATTGAGGGTAGTTAATAGCGATACAGTATTCTGGAAACCTGCTGAGTGGATTTCAAGTGTTCTCATGACAGACCAAAAAAAAGTGAGGTAATGCATGTCAATCAGCTTGTGTGTGTGTGTGTGTGTGTGTGTGTGTGTGTGTGTGTGTGTGTATAATATGTTGCATATAATACATAATTTTTAATTTTTAATGAATAAATACACATGGGTTTAAAATATATTGGAAATACATAAAGAAAAGTAACTTTAAATGATATTTAGAAGAATGATTTAAGTTGAGTTTGTTTGTTTGGTTTTGGTTTTTTTTTTTTCAAGACAGGGTTTCTCTTTGTAGCCCCAGCTGTCCTGGAACTCACTCTATAGACTAGGCTGGCCTTGAACTCACAGAGATCCACCTGTCTCTGCCTCCTTCAGCAAATCCTACCGGCGTGTACCACTACAACCAGCATCTTAAGTTTTAATGCAAGCAATTTTATTTAAAAAACACTTATTTCATGAGTTTTAATGCTTTTCCTGCATGTATGTGTGAGCACAATGTGTGTGCCTACTGCCTATCAGAAGGGGTATTCTATCCCCTAGAACTGGAGTTACAGAGTTGTGAGTAACTGTGTGGGTCCTGGGATTGAACATTAGTCCTCTGCAAGAACAAGTCCCTTAACTGCCGAGCCATCTCCCAGCCCCAATACTAAGAATTTTAAAAACAAGGACATACAAGCTCTCGTTTGTACATGCAAATATGCAGGAACAACTCAATACTCATTTTTAGAAGAAATTTATTGAACATCACCAAAGAAGACATCTCATATGGTACGTATTAATAAGTATTTTTAGATGTCCATCTCCAGTGGCTGTCCAGGTGAGGCCACTTGCTCCTCCCTCTGTAACTCCCCCATTATCTAGCCTAGGTCTCACATCTAGCGTCCTAGCCTAGTCCGGCCGCTCCTGTCTGTGCCGCTCCCAACCTCGAAGTTTCCAACAGGTCGCTGCCTGCCTCCAACCTACAGCCTACTGTGATCCATTTCCTAATCAATTGCCTTTTATTATAAAGCTATGTAAGCTGTGGTTCTGCTCCTCTTCCTCAACTCCACCTTGCTGACATTGCTAAGGCACTTCCTAAAATGTAACGACTACCAAACAGGAGGGAAAGAAACTGTGTTATTATACTCAGCTTTTGGAAAGGATCACAACATATGCTCTACTGGAGA
Source organism: Peromyscus eremicus (assembly GCF_949786415.1). Taxonomy (NCBI): domain Eukaryota; kingdom Metazoa; phylum Chordata; class Mammalia; order Rodentia; family Cricetidae; genus Peromyscus; species Peromyscus eremicus. Next base: position 100,710,847 of record NC_081419.1, read on the forward strand.
AGATTCAATGGATTCTTGCTGTTTCAAGATACTTCTCAGCCAGCAGACATTTTACTTTGGCTGTTTTGAGTGGTGATTTCTCTTTTACCCTTCAAAAGGCTTTTTTTTTTTTAACCTTTGTCATTGATCCCAGTTCTAATGACAGTCAAAAAGACGAAGAGCCTTGTCACTTTTACCAGACGCTGTGACTATGACCCTTAAAACCATAAGTATAGTTTTGCTAAAATGATTGTATTCACTCACCTGGTACAATAATATCTCCAAAACCCAATATTGAAACGGGCATGAAGCATACACTCATTACTGAGTAACAGACCAGCTTTGGCACCCTGATAAGTACTGGCAACTGTAAGAAAGAGAACCAGAGAGGAGAGGGGAAGAGTGGGGAGGCAGAAGGAGAGGGAATGAGACAGGGAGAGAGAGAATGAATCAGTAAAGCTCTTCCCAATCTCTCTTTCAGGAAGGGAGAGACTGACACTGTAGTAATGGTTTTTATGTTTTTAAACTGATTATTTAAAAGAAAACTTGGAATCAGATGACATAAACATATAAACATACACATACATAATACATATACACACTGTACAAAAAAACTTAAATAAGACATGTAGTTTTAGGAAATTAAATCCAACACATGGAGGATGAACAGTATTAACATACTCCCCCCACAGCTAGCCTTATAATTTTTCTTTTCTTTTTACCAAGAACAGGACTCAGACCTTGATATGTTGTTTTGTTTTGTTTTGTTTTGGTCAATCTGTATTTTTTTTCCCACCCAAAGAGTCTCCTCTCCAAGGGTATGATTTTAAAGTCCAATGAACATATCTGAAAACAATCCTTACTTTCTCATGGGGAGCTGAGGGTTGAGCAGTGGCTTCCACAAAGTTTCCATCATTCTAGGATGAAACCCAAGTCAATAGGTATTTAATAATTTAGAATAACTAAGAAAATGGCTAAACTTGTGAGAAATAAGTTTTATAATATCTTAACATGCACCCATGACCAATGAGTTACAGTAGGAAGGCAAAATTATGAAACGGACAGGCAGACACTAAATGGTGGGTATTGCTGTTCCCATCATCCCCACCTTTTCAGCATTCTCGAACGGTCCAGCAGCAAGTTCCACCATGATGCTCTCACCATTCTGAAGGGAGGGAGGAAGAGATGTTTCTAGTCATCTAAAGAAAATAACCTGCCACCATGCAAGTATGATTGACAGCCCATGGTACACAGCCTGCTGCCTGCCAGCTGAACATGGACTATCAGCTGCTTCTTCCTCAGACTAGACACAGCAGAAATTGCAGTCATCTGAAACACCACTCCACTTCACTGGAGCTCAGTAATTATCATATTGGCATATATACCAAGCACAGATTATTCAAGTGTACCTGGAGATCTCGATTATACTGACTGACATCCGGCATGTTAATAGGTTATGAACTTTAAGTATTTAAAATTTTTTTTTACTATGTGTACTATGGTTCTTAGTCATTTTCAACATCAGAAAAAAAAGAGATACAAAATCCTTTAAATTTAGCTTTCTACTAAATATAAGTAACCTTGTTTGAAAAAAAAAAATGCATTGACCTTCTCGGTATTTACCACAGCCATAGATGCATAGAAAAACCCTGTCTCAAAAACAAAACAAGCTCCCCACAAAAAAAAAAAAAAAAAAAAAAAAAACCAAAACAAACAAATAAGATGAAGTTGGGCTCTGCCACTGAAGCCAAAGCTAGCATTGTTTCTCACACAGGAGCCCGGGACCTGAAGCACAGGGGCATCTGTGATGCACAGGATGGTTGCTGGGTTAGACAGGACACTCCAAGGCTGCAGAGTTGGCGTGCTATTCTTTTAGTTCTCAGAAACGAAGGCAGCAATGACACATCCCCCTCTCTCTAAGCTGTCCACAGTCGACAGTGATTATAAAAACATTTACTTTTAAAAGGAAAGAAAAATTAGACATTCTCACTTTATACTAATCAGAAGTTCTTTCTTTTCTCTAACAAGCAATTGAAGCTTGAAATACCCTCTACTAAAGGGCCAATTTCAAAGGCAATTCCCTTCAGGGAATTAAAATTCACTCCAAGGTAAACAATCTGCAAAACCAACAGTCTCTGAAGAGAGTTAAAGTTCTCTTCTCGAGGATGGCAAGATGGATCAGCTTTTTTGTTTGTTTGTTTTTGTTTTTCAAGACAGGGTTCCTCTGTTTAGACCTTGCTGACCTGGAACTTACTCTGTAGACCAGGCTGGCCTCGAACTAGAGATCCACCTGCCTCCCAAGTGCTGGGATTAAAGGCATGCTATACCACCGCCCTGTTTGAGTTGGCTCAGCTTTAAGAGCACCCACTGCTCTTGCAGAGAACCTGGGTTCCTACACTCACAATGGGTGGCTTAAAAAGTCTAGAATTCGCCGGGTGGTGGTGGCGCACGCCTTTAATACCAGCACTCGGGAGGCAGAGGCAGGCGGATCTTTGTGAGTTCGAGGCCAGCCTGGTCTCCAAAGCGAGTTCCTGGAAAGGTGCAAAGCTACACAGAGAAACCCTGTCTCGAAAAAACCAAAAAAAAAAAAAAAAAAAAAAAAAAGTCTAGAATTCCAGGTTTAGGGGAAAGCATGCCCTCTGCTGGCCATCATGAGCACCAGGCATGCATGGGGTACACATACATACACACAGGTACTCACATAGACATATAAAAAAACTTTAAAAAAATTAAGGAGCTGTGTGTGGCAGTACAAGGTGTAGTAACCCATGCCTTTAATCTAGAGGCAGGCAGATCTCTGTGAGTTCAAGGCCAGCCTGCTGTACATAGAGTTCTCTACTGGCCAGGGCTTTGCAGAGAGACCTTGTCTTAAAGCAAACAAATGGATTTAAAAAAAGAGTTTCATCTTTTTGAATGTTTCATCATAAATTTAAAATGCACGTATGGTCATACCTTTGTGATGAACGGTGTTATGAAGACAAAAAACACATCATAGACCAGGAGAAGGCCTAGCAGTATCACACATGACTGTTGGTGGAAAAAAGAAGGATTTAAAAATATCAAAATTTCCACATCTAAACTAACATATCAAATTACTTTGCAAATACAAGTAAGCATGAACACTATTTTAAAAGGCATTTATGGTTACTACTACGCATGATTTTATTTAATACATTGCTTAAAAATCCTTACTTCCTGTATCCCATTTCCTTAAAATTGTCATTGAATTAAAGAATGTTCTTCCCCGATATTTAGTCTTATGAATTTTTGTTAAATGAGTATGAGTAATGAAAAACTTTCGGCCAGAAACTCAGTAGCTACCCTTGCCTTGGGGTGAGAAGTGAGCATAGACAGGCAGGATAAACTCTCCGAAGACTGCGGAATGGTCTGCAGCTCATTTGGATGGAAGTTGCAAACGCTACACATACATGTGGAGCATTTCAACAGTGTGATTAAAATGAGCATGTTCTACTATATGCAAGCTATACCTCAATCACATTGTTTTAAAAAGGAAAAATTATTACAGCTGTATATTTTACCTTGAAATTGGGTAACTTCATTGTTTTAATTAAGTTGAGACAGAAAGCAATTCCTAATATATCCTGTAAAATCCAAGCCCATCTATAATTAAAAAGAGAGAGAGATTAATGTATTATCCCATTCCGTTACTTTTAGATGAAAGTTAAATAAATAGATGGTTATGGTTATGCCACTCATTGGCTATGAACTGTCCTCCTAGCCTCCCTGCTCAGCAAGTTACTGTCCTGGCAGAATGACAGCTGCAAAGGCCACCTCAGAACACATGTCAGATGCGAGTCCATTTTCACGTTAATCTGGGCAGATTTGCGTGTCTCCTTCTACAAAGACAGCTGCCAACAACATCCGTGTGTTCACATCCAGACCAGCTGAGCAGGAAGTTAAAGCCACACAACTTACTTACTAGAAACTAATATGCAGCTGGGTGGCAGTGGCACACACCTTTAATCCCAGCACTTGGGAGGCAGAGGCAGGCGGATCTCAGTGAGTTCAAGGCCAGCCTGGTCTACAGAGTGAGTTCCAGGACAGCCAAGGCTACATAGAGAAACTCTGTCATTAAAAAAAAAAAAAAAAGAAAAAGAAAAAGATAACATGCATAACTAGCAACCAGTGAAAAAATTAATAACTTTGATAATTATAAAAAGATTCCTAGGTCATCAATAGTTGTATTAATAAGTCATTAAATGTATGATGAATACTTTCCTCAGGTTTTCCTTCCTGCCATGGATAGATACTGCACTGGCAAGATGGTTGGGTAGGTAAAGGTACCTGTTCTCAAGCCTGATGACCTGAGATTTCTGAGACCCACTGGGTGGAAGGAGGGAACTGACTCAAGTTGTCCTCTGACTGCCACACTTATTCTGTGGCATGTACACACATGTGAGAGACATGTGCACATACACACACTAAATGCATGTAATGAATTTTTTAAAGAGAGACACCCATATCTGTTGCTCTCAGTAAAAGGACAGATATCTTGCATATCCCCTTCTTTCTAATATGAAAGGCAAAATATTCTACATATTCTTTTACATTTTGCTTTTATGGTAGTTCGTTTTGTCAATCTGACACCATCAGAATCATCTGGGAAGAGAATCTCAAAGAGGAATTGTCTAGGTTGTTACGGTGTTTGAAAGAAAATGGCTCCCAAAGGGAGTGGCACTAATAGGAGGTGTAGCTTTATTGGAGTAGGTGTGGTCCTGTTGGACTTTGAGGTCTCATATATGCTCAAGATACTGCCCAGTGTCTCAGTTCACTTCCTGTTGCCTTTGAATCAAGATGTAGAACTCTCAGCTCCAGAACCATGTCTGCCTGCATGCTGCCTTGCTTCCCGCCATGATGATAATGGACTAAACCTCTGAACTGTGAGTCACCACAATTAAATGTTTTCCAAGAGTTGGCGTGGTCATGGTGTCTCTTCACAGCAACAGAAACCCTGACTAAGACAGCTGTGTTGGCCTGTGGGCATGTCTGTGAGGCATTTTCTTTTTTTTTTTTTTTTCTTTTTTTTTTTTTTTAAAGATTTATTTATTTATTATGTATACAGTATTCTGCCTACATATAGGCTTGCAGGCCAGAAGAGGGAGCTAGATCTCATTACAGATGGTTGTAAGCCACCATGTGGTTGCTGGGAATTGAACTCAGGACCTCTGGAAGAACAGCCAGTGCTCTTAACCTCTGAGCCATCTCTCCAGCCCGAGGCATTTTCTTAACTGGGTTAACTGGGGTGGAAATACCTGAATGTGGGAGGCACCACTCCCTGGGTTTAGGTTCTGGACTGTAGGGATGTAGACACAGGGCTGAGACAAGCAAGCACCCACACACTCACTTCTCTCTGCTCTTGGCTGTGGGTGTGATGTGATCAGCTGCTTCAAGTTCTGCCGCCTCGACTTCTCAGCAATAATGGACACTATCACCCACAATTGTGAGCTAAAATACCTTTTCACCCCTAAGCTGCTTTTTGGCAGGGTATTTTATCACAGTAACAGAACTGAAAATATGACAGCTTTTTCACTTAAAAATACATTCTGGAGATCATTGCATTATCAATTCAGAGACCATTTGTTAAGATTATAAGGCATTCCAGTAACATACCATAATTAAGCATATTTTAAGTCTAAGTGTTTAAAGCATAACCCAATTTCCTTTCCTGTCCAAGTGCAGATCATTAGCCAAAGATCTATTCATTTGCTAGGTTTGGTGGCTTATGCCTGTAACCTCTGCACACAGGAGACAGAGGAAATCGGGTCACTGCAAATTCAAGGCCAGAGTGGTCTACATGGCAAGTTGAAGTTAGCAAGGGGCACATACAGAGATCCTGGTAAGTAAATTATTCCTTAAAAAAATTAACAGCCGGGCAGTGGTGGCGCATGCCTTTAATCCCAGAACTTGGGAGGCAGAGCCAGGCGGATCTCTGTGAGTTTGAGGCCAGCCTGGGCTACAAACTGAGTTCCAGGAAAGGCCAAAGCTACACAGAGAAACCCTGTCTCGAAAAACAAAACAAAACAAAACAAAAATTAATAGCCAGGCAGTGGTAGCACACGCCTTTAATCCCAGAACTTGGGAGGCAGAGCAGGCAGATCTCTGAATTCCAGGCCAGCCTGGTCTACAGAGTGAGCTCCAGGACAGCCAAGGCTATACAAAGAAACAAACAAAACAAAACAAAATTACCTTGTTTTAAGATATGTGTGGATAAAAAAACAAAAAATTCCACAATAATCATAATGAATACAAGTCAGGAAAAGATGTAAAACAGTGAATCCTCAAATCCAAAATAAACTAGAATCATCATACCTATCCTCATTTCTAAACACAGCCCACACAACAGAGACTGAGATGCACAGTCCAGAGAGGAAGACCAGGATCACTTTAATGTTTTTGCCACAACAGGAAATCCTAAAAATAAATCAAAATAGTTAATTTGTGCTGTAGATAAAATACAATATTCATTTGATATTAAACATGACAAACAAGAAATGATTGAAATATTAATCTAGATGTCATGTTTTTATATAAAACCAATGGGGCATAATAACCAGTTCAACAAAACCCTTTATGGTAATGGGAATTCTCTATGTTTTCAAGCATTGATGGCCACTAGCCACATATGGCTACTGAATACTTCAAATGTATCTCAGGAATTCAATCTAAAAATCCCAAACACATTACTACCTTTAAATTTAGATAGCCATAAATCTAATGTATATTGAATATACAGACTTAAAGCAACACCCAATTTTCTTGTATAAAGTTCAAATACTAATGACAGCATTCTCCAAGAGATACATACGTGCACTGTCCACATGGCATCCTATGAATCAATGCAGCAAGACAGTTGTACAAACTCATTGCCGACGCTATGCAGAAAATTGCTATCATAACGTAAACTAGAAAAGAACGAGACAGTTATTAACTCTTTAGCTCCCTTTATTATAGCATATTTTCAATTATATTTTCAATCATATTTTCAACTATAATGTTATGTGTAGTAGTTGCTAAGCTGCAAGCATTTATAGCTTGAGTTTTAAAGTGAAGCACGTTACATGTGATTTTAGTTCCATTACACACTGCTAGAGAAGTGTTAAGTGGCTGAAGCTGGTTCTACATGTTCTATTTTTCAATAATTCAAAGTGACATGTTTCTTACAGGTTTCTGTGAAATGAATTACAGATATTTATAAATACTTAATTTAAACATCAGAACAGAAAGACTGATGAACTTTTGTGCATATGTGTATGTGTGTTTGTATGTATGTAGGTGCATACATACATACGTATATGTATTGGGATATGTGTAGAGGCCAGGAAACAACCATAGTTTTATTCCTCAGATGTCTTGTTTTTCTTCTGTATTTGCTTTATTTTTGAAACGGTGAGTCACTGGCCTGGAAGTTTGCCAAGCAGACTGCCCTGACTGGCCAGTAAGCTCCAGGGATCAACCCGCTTCTACCTACCCAGTGCTCGAATTACAAGACTATGCCACCACGTGGGGATTTTTCTGCATGGGTTCTATGATTAAACTCTGGTCTTATTTGCATAGTAAGCATTTTACCAACTATTCCTCCAGACCATTTTTGTTTTGAGACATGTCTCAGGTAGCTCAAACTGGCCTTGAACTTGCTATGACCTTGAAGACCTTGAACTTCTGATCCTCCTGTCTCACCTCCTAAGTGCTGAGGTTACAGGTGTGCACCACCATACCCAGTGTTTGACACCTGGGATTGAACCCAGGACTTCGCGCATACTAGGCAAGTACTCTACTAACTGAGTTATATCCCCAGCTGGATTAAGAAACAAAAATTTGGGGCTGAAGAGATGGCTCAGAGGTTAAGAGCACTGACTGCTCTTCCAGAGGTCCTGAGTTCAAGTCCCAGCAACCACATGGTGGCTCACAACCATCTGTAATAAGATCTGGCACCCTCTTCTGCATACATAATAAATAATAATTAATTAATTAATTAATTTTAAAAAAAGAAACAAAAATTTCTGGAACTTGCTCTGTAGACCTGCCTGGCCTGAAACTTGCTATATATACATATGTAGGCTTAAATTTGTAGAGATCTGCCTGCCTGTGCCACCCTAGTGCTGGGATTAAAGGCATGTGCCACTGGGCCTAGCTTTGAATTAATAAACTATTAAGAGTTTTTTAGGCTGGGCGGTGGTGGTGCACACCTTTAATTCCAGCACTCATGAGGCAGAGGCAGGCGAATCTCTCTGAGTTCGAGGACAGCCTAGTCTACAGAGTGAGTTCCAGGATAGGCTCCAAAAGCTACACAGAGAAATCCTGTCTCAAAAAAAAAAACAAAAACAAAAACAAAAACAAAAACAAAAAACAAAAAACAAGCCAAAATAAAAAACAAAAACAAATCCAGCCAGGCATTGTAGCCATCAGTTCAAGACTGGCCTGGGCTGTGTAGAAAGAACTATACAGCAAGATGCTCCCTCAAGGAAAACACACACACACACACATACACACACACACACACACACACACACACACACACACACGCTCAAATCCATTCAAAGAAATTTCTTTGTTGCAATAGGATACCAAGGTAGTAAAATTTGACAAGCATTCTATATTACCCAGATTTACTTGAAAATTATTTAAAGGTATTTTACCTCTCTGTTATTATAAAGGAGGTGGGGTTATTATACCTTACATTGTTTATCTTCTGAATTTTCTAGAAAATATTGTGATAGAAAAACAAGCTGCACCTCAATTTTCAAGGTCTATTTGATTTCAGAAGACTGTAGCTCAGTGGTGGAGGTGAGAAACAGAGACTGGTCTAAGGACAGTAAATTTGGGGTGTCCAGGTTCTGAGTGAAGCTGGATGAGCCGCTCTAAGTCCCCTGGTGCTCATATCACCACATCAAGTTCATGAGAAGCACCCCGGTCTGTTGTAAGGATGAGATAAGCGAACGTATATAAAGTGCATGCGCACTGCACAGGCCACTTAGGATCATAGGTTATGTGTGGTAAGAGGAACAGTAAGATAGACGCTTCATGGACTGTCAACTGGATTTTGGTGTATCTTCTGCTGAGTTGCCCAACCCAGGTCTTCACAGCCTGGTAGGGAGCATGTTTCCTGAGGCCATTACGGAGCTTTAGTGCCTCATCCAATAGCGTACTACCACTTAGAAAATGATCCCACATGAAGAGGAACTTTATTATCATAACACAGTTCCAGTTAGTTTTGTTTTAAATGTAAGAAGTTTACGGGAAAGTACACTCAAGATGAACACCAGTTATTTTCCTAAGTATATCTTAATTATAGAATGGCAAGGGAAGCCTTGGCAATTCAGTACAATCCTGTCCATTATTATAATATACTAGGAAATAGCTGCCATCTTAGCCATGAAGACTCAATTTGGGTAAACAAAAATCTCGGAATACTACACAAGACATTGGCCAATCTTTTTTTTTTTTCTTTTTTTTTTTTTTTTTTTTTTGGTTTTTCGAGACAGGGTTTCTCTGTGTAGCTTTGCGCCTTTTCCTGGAACTCACTTGGTAGCCCAGGCTGGCCTCGAACTCACAGAGATCCGCCTGGCTCTGCCTCCCGAGTGCTGGGATTAAAGGCGTGCGCCACCAACGCCCGGCCGACATTGGCCAATCTTAATTTAGTACTATGTCCTGGGATAATTAGGAGGCTGAATGATTTTCTTCTCACATCAAGAGTTTCACTTGCAAACAAGGTAAATGTAATAAATTCAAGAAAATTTCTCATTAGAAATGAAAACATACTTTAGGGTAGGATAGATGTCCTCTTTTAAAATTATTTTTATTTTAATTATGTGTATATATGTGTACCTGCATATGGGTATGCACATGTATGTACAAGTGCTCCAAGGAGCCCAGGGGTACTGGATCTCCCCGGAGCTACAGTGACAGCTGCTTGTGAGCCGCCTGACGTGGTGCTAAGAACCGAACTAGGATCCTTCACAAGAGTAGTAGTACATGCTCTTAACAGTTGAAGCATCTCGCTAGCCCCAATAATTTAGTATTTTGAGATAGGGTCTTATGCACAATTCTATGGCCTAGGTTGGCCTAGAAATTACTATGTATCCCAGACTGGCCTCACGCCCACATGACTCATCGTACCTCAGCCTCTGAGGATATATATACTAGTAAGCGTGTGTGTGTGTGTGTGTGTGTGTGTGTGTGTGTAGTTATTTTTTGTTTGAATTTTAAAATATCTCAGTAATTGAAGCCTGACTTTTTTTGTACATTAAGCAAATTATTTACTTGTTTTTCAGGTGAGATTTTTTTTATTTAACATAATTTTCAGATGAATGTTTCAAAGGGAAAGACAAATCTAGCAATATAAATCGAGGGGGGGGGGGATATACGTTCAATGCAGCACACATAAAACTCAGTTTCTTATATTTTTGGTTGTAAGCCTAGCCTTTAATGGCTGAGCCATCTCTCCGGCCCTAGAAATTTTTTTTTATTCATTTTACGTACCAACCACAGATCCCCCTCTCAGCCCTCCTCCTGCTCCCCTCCACCAACCTTCCCCCCACCCACCCACTCCCCATCCTGTCCTCCAAAAGGGTAAAGCCTCCTAGGGGAGTCAACAAAGCCTGGTACATTCAGGTGAGGCAGGACCAAGCCCCTCCCCCTGCATCAAGGCTGAGCAAGGTGTCCCTCTATAGGGAATGGGCTCCAAAAAGCCAGCTCATGCTCAGGGATAGGTCCTGATCCCACTGCCAGGAAAACCCAGTGTCTTACCAAGCCACCTGTAGAAGAAATAGAGTAGGACGATCATAACACAGCAGATGACCACAAACACAACCACTGTCAGAGGGCTGAAAGTTAAATACTCCTCCTTCTTTTTCCTCATCTCTTTATCTTCGGCATCTGCCGCTGTCTTCATGTTTTCCCTGCATAAATACACACACACATCAGCAAGCCTTTACCAAGCGCAGTTATTTCTTAAAAATCCCACTCTAACACCAATTTAAGTTTAATTACAAAGATAATGTACTTTAAAAAGTACCAAAAAGAAATATTTCATCTAGAAACTAAAACATCCTATATCCTTACTCTCCAGAGATAATCTGTCATTACACAACTTTGAAATAAGATTTTTTTTTATGAAAACAAAACTGTCAGAACAGTTGACATTTATTATATTAACAAATTAATGTTTGCGGGTGTTCATACCACCAAGTTTGGAGAACTATTTATGTCGACTAAATACATTTTAAGATATAAACTTATAAACAATATTATCAACCTACATAAAGTCTAAAATTAGTTCTTCTCAAGTATCAACTTTAAATTCTCCTATGAGCAAACTCAGTGTTTACTATATGTCTATTCCGTGCTCCTGGATGCATTTGGAAGGATTTTTAAATTACCAGACACAGTCCTGTCCTACCTTTGCTACATTCCGTGAATTCTCCCAAGTATCACCTCACTAACACAGGGCAGAGACGAGGAGTGTCAGGAGAAAAGAGCAGCCGGTGCCTTTGGTAAGGAGACCAAGGAGACCGCTGACTGTCTCTGCTGTCCCAACAGTCTCTTCCTGGTGACACAGAGCCGACCCCCGGGTTCCCGGCCCTAGTTCCCTCCCCTCTGCCCAGTTCAACTTCCTGTTGGGCATCTTCCGGCCATGATCATTAAGTCTGGGCTCACTGCAGATTTCAGACTAAATACAATTTTACGTCTAAACATTTTCACATTTGCAACTGTTAATCAACACACTACTTTCCCATCGGGAAGTTACAGATGACTGTCATGGTCACAAGTGTGTGGCATCTGCCACTCCAGACAAGTGGCCTGGAGACAGGGCAAAGCTGGTGCAGAGACACCAACACCTGCCCTAGAACTCCAGATCAGGACGTCGGGGCATTAACAGAAGTTTTAGTAATGTGGTACCTAAGTGAGGAAAGGCGCCAGCCTTTGGTATCTGTCACTGAAAAATAAATAAAAAATATTTACAGTAGTAGACACGCAAGCCATAATGATTCCCATATTCATATTCCACGTCTTAAAGAGCATGAGCAGTCTCCCTTCTGAAACACAGTCTTGCTGTGTAGCACAAGCTGGCCCTAAACTTAATATGTAACCCAGGGCACTTTCAAAGTCATGATCCTCCTGACTCAGACTCCCGAGCAGTGGGACTACAGGTGTGCACCACCATACCTGATAGAAAGCACTTCATTTTTGGGGGGCTGGGGGGCAGGCGGAGCATTGGGACAGGGTCATATGTAGCCCAAGCTGGTGTAGAACTCAGTATGTAGCCAAGGATGACCTCCACCTCTCAAGTGCTGTGATTATTACAGGCATGAATCACCACACATGGCTTTCATAAAACCATTTCTTGAAAGGGAACAAACTGCCAGATTTATACATTACATATTACCATTAGTTGTATTCTTTTGGGAGTGCAGTGGTTCACACAGCCAGGCCAAAGGAGTTCAACACACCAGGCCAAAGCTCTACCACCAAGCTATGTTCCCAGCTCAGGCTGTGAAACTGTACTGTGTGTGTGTGTGTGTGTGTGTGTGTGCGCGCGCGCATGCGCGCGCGCGTGCGCGCGCGCTGCTGTGTGTGCGTGTGCGAGTCCACACCTGCCACAATAGATGTGTGGATGTCAGATGACCTCGGGTGTGAGTCCTTGGCCCTTGTCTTCCCTGTTTGAGACAGGTCTAACCGGCCTTCGAGCTGCCATTGGATTACAGACACACACAACTGTGTCCAGCTTTATGTGGATTCTAGGGTTTTGTACTCAGGTCTTTGACACTTGTGCAGTGAACACTTATCCACTGAGTATCTCACCAGCATCCACAGAGTATTTGGTGTGCGGTAAGTGTTTCCCTATGAACAAATAACTCAGGTGTCTACAACTTTCCTATTAAAAAAAAAAAAAGACAATCCTACAATCTGGTCTTAACGGCCTTCATGGCACAATATACTGAGGTGAAAAATGTAAATATTCTTGTTATTAAGATTATTATTAAACATTATGTAAAACCATTATCAGGAAGCCATAAAAAGTTTAATTAAACTTACAATTCAATGAGTCCACTCCAGTATCCTCCTAATGCCACAGTGAACACAGCAATTACAAAAATAACCACCATAGTATAGTCAAAGTTAGGCCAGGATGGAGAATACATTTGCACGGTAATGTTATCTCCAAGAGTCTGAAGGGCAAAGTGACAAACACAGGGATGAGTCTCCTAGCGAACAGCAGCAACATCTACATTTCATCAGACAGCAGAGAAGACCGGACAACTGGAGGCTTTACTCAGCCCTGCAAGCTTCTTGTTAGCAAGTGGAGGATGAGTGATAATCAAAATTAAGGATCAAACGTAAACAATTGTACCATTTATAAACATCTAGTATGCAATTACTAACTTACCTGTTTCATATCTCTAAAGTCTTTTTGGCTTATAACTGCAATTAGTATGGTCATATTTTGAAATTCAGATCTGTTCCTTGAGGAAGGAAGCTATAAGAAAAAAATATGAAGCTTGATTAACTATTAATACATTTACAGAATAAAAACCATACATACTATTATACAAAGTGCAAATATTATATTGAATCATAAAAACAAAGCTTCATTATTCATTCTTAATAATATATGAGTTCTCAAAACAAAATCCTTTTAACATGAACTTAAACAGATATATACTATACATGACATCATATGGGATAGACACTGTATAAACATACAGCATACGTATATATGTCTCTCAACTCTAAGACTCCAAGTCATCTCAACTCTAGAAATACAGCAAAAACGACAAATCTTTCTGATTAGAGTGTTTTATTAATAAATCTAGAATGCTTATTAATAAAAATAATCCACAAGATTATTAAAAATCCGGCTTCTAGAATATACACACACAGAGTTAACCCGGCTCCTGGGAGACTTGATGTTCCGGGCTCAACAGAAGGTACTCCATTCTAGCACTTACTAGGACACTGCTGTTGGCAATCAGCAGAGCTTCAGCACCACCTTGCTGTGCAATCCTGGCCTTTTCAAGAAAATGGCAGGCTCCCCATTGTACCACCACTGCTCTGTTCTTTATGCCATCAGGAGGAATATCAGAAGGGTGGCACAGTGGCGTTCCAGTCAGATTCATCAAGCTAAGAGAAGTCTGCAAAGAAGAAAGGTTTTTAATAAGACAGATACCTTACCTCACCTAACAGCATTCATCGATGAAACACCAAAACTGACTTAGTCCAGTGTTCTTCAGGGGCTGGGATGTCACTCACTTGTTATGCCTGAGTTAACCAACAAACCCAACTTTATGACAAATAGCAAGGACTTGAGGTATGAATTTCAAAATTCCCTAAATCTGGGGCCAGAGAGATGGTTCAGCAACTCAGAATATTGGTTGCTCTTCCAGAGAGAGGGCCCAGGTCCAATTCCCAGCTCCCACATGTCAGCTCACAACCACCTGTAACTCCAGGGATCTGACATCTTGTGGCCTCTGCAGGCACCAGGCATGCATGTGATATAAAGACATACATGCAGGCAAAACACCTATATACATAAACTAAAAATAAATAAAAATTTTTCTTTAATCATTCCCAGCACAGTGGCCCATGCCTTTAATGGTAGCAATCTAGAAGCGGAGACAAGCAGTTCTCCAAGACTTTGAGGCCAGCCTGGTTGACAATAGTGAGTTCCAGGCTAGTCAAGTCTATTTAGTGAGACCCTGTCAGGAAAAACCAAAAAATTCCCTAAATCATTTCTTTTATGGGGAGGAAAACACTTGACTAAAGTCAATGAAGTATTTTTTTAATCACCAAATACCATAACTGAGTCAGACCCTAAAATACAGTTATTACTCAGATTCAATATTCTTATGAATAATTATCATGTTTTTCACTTACTGCATTTTCTAGGGAACCTGGAAGCCTTGTCCATTTGGGGTTATAATGCATGCAATAGTCCTTGGAAAGTGAAGATGTGCCATTTGCAGACGCGTGCAGGATGGCTTCCTGAGCAGCTGTCTAAGATAAAAACAACAGCTTTCGTGAGGGTGGTCATAATTAGGCTTGCCGGCAATTAAGGATCTTAATAAAACTATTTATATGCAGGTTTGATCACATTTCCTAAAGAGGGCAAGTCCTCTGATGAGTTTATTTATTACTCTTACTTAAATAGCTCAGGAATAATGAAACTATTCACATTTGTCTAGAGCTCATTCTGTGAGGAAGATGGGTCACTTTCTTACAAGATTAACTATGACCCTTGTCTGAAGGGCCACATCCCTGGGAGGGTTCTTGCTGTGATGTAATAATGCCACTCTGCCCTCTCTGCTTGACGCTTTCCTCCTGATCCTTTATGAGTTATGACTTCATTGTTCACATCCATGCAGAAGGATGGGCTCAAATCCTGTTTGTCCCATCAGGTTTTTACTACTACCTCTCCCTAGGGTTAAGGAGATGCAGGAGGACTTCTAAGGATTATCTGCATAAGATAATCACCTTGAATTATAAAGCTTTTTCACTCAAGTCTTCAAGAGCTTTCAACTGCCTCTCCAAATACACCAATGCAGAGTTTAAGAGAAAAACTGTGTACTGGGCGATGGTGGCACATGTGTTTAATCCCAGCACTCCAGAGGCAGAGGCAGGTGGATCTCTGTGAGTTCGAGGCCAGCTTGGGCTACAGAGCTAGACCAGCCAATGTGGTGATATACTGTATACCCTAATAAAGCTTGTGTGAGGATCAGAGGACAGAGCCAGCCACTAGATTAGACATAGAGGTCAGAGAGTTGTAGCACACACTTTGTTTGTTTGTTTTGTTTTTTTGAGACAGGGTTTCTCTGTGTAGCTTTACACCTTTCCTGGAACTCACTCTGTAGCCCAGGCTGGCCTCGAACTCACAGAGATCCACCTGCCTCTGCCTCCCGAGTGCTGGGATTAAAGGCAGTAGCACACACTCTTAATCTTATCACTCTGGAAGCAGAGATCCATTTGGATCTCTGTGAATTCCAGGCCACACTGGAAACAGAGCCAGGCAGTGGCAGCACACATCTTTAATCCCAGTACCGGAAGCACACACGCCTTTCATCCCAGGAAGTTATGTCTGGGCAGAGCAAGGTATATAAGGTATGAGGAAATAGGAGCTTAATCTCTTTAGCCTGAGGATTTCATAGAGGTAAGAACTAGTGGCTGGCTGTTCTGCTTCTCTGGTCTTTCAGCTTTCACCTTGATATCTGGCTCTGGGTTTTTTATTAAAAAAACCATCTAAGATTCTAACAACAAACCAAGGCTACACAAAGAAATCCTGTCTCAAAAAATAAAAAAGAAGAATGAAAGCCAGGCAGTGGTGGGGTGCATGAGAGGCAGAGACAGGAAGATTTCTCTGAGTTCCAGGACAGCCAGGGATACATACAGAGACCCTGTCTCAAAACAAACAATCAAAAATAAATAATAAATAACATAAATGAGAGCTAGAAGGACTGGCCAGATAGCTCAGCTGGTACCCACAATTGTCACCAAAAATGACAATCTGAGTTTGATCCCAGGACCCACATGGAGGAGGGAGAGAAATGACTCCCATGAGTTGTCCTTGAGCATGACACATATGCCCTGGCATACATGCCCCCCCATAAAGAAATAAGACAATAAAAAATAACTTAAAAAAGAGCTAGAATACTTTCTTTTGTCTTATTTCTCATTGCCTAGAAAGACAGGGAAAAGGGACAGAGTAATGGAAAGAATAATAAGAAAAGGTGTGGGGGGGGGGGTGGCAGGAGGCACGCAGAGACATCCTCAAATGTTTAGAATATTGCTCCCATCACCCACCTCCTTCAATATGGGTTCTTCCCATCTTCTCTGTGAACACATTTATCTCTAAATCCACAAGGAAGAAGAGGTCCAGGGAGACAGGCCAGCAGGTGAAAACACAAGCAGCCAAGCCTAACGACCTGGGCCCCACACCTGGGCCCCACATGGAAACCATGATGGAAAACAAAGCCCTGCAAGGTGAACTCTTGACTTCTACCATGGGCCGTGGCACAGGAGGGCACGTGTGCACAGATACACACAAGCATACACAAAATAAACAAATGCAGAAGCCTTGGCAGCTAAAGCATATGTACAGTAGGTTTTTGAGACAGGGTTTCTTTCTCTGTGTAACCCTGGCTGGAACTCTCTGTAGACCAGGCTGACCTTGAACTCACAGAGTTCCACCCGCCTCTGCCTCTCAAATGCTGGCATCAAAGGCGTGGCCCACCGCTGCCGCCACCACCCGGCTTCATTCTTCTTTTTAAGGTGACTTCTCAGACATTCTGTCATAGTGACAGAAAGCTAATGAACACAGAAAACTGGTACCATGAAGGCAGATCGTTGCTTATGACTATAGCTGATGCTACGGCTCATAAGCCACTGACATTAGTTTGCAGGAGAAGTCTGGAAGTTTGGAGGGGCAGGCTAGAGAAAACCTACAATGCTGTAAAAAGAGCTTAACAGGGCCATTCTGCGGAAAGAACAGGAGAGCAGAATGGTGACAGCAACGTTGACAGTAAAAAGGCAGGCTCGTGAACTTACAGATGGAATAGTGACTGTTTGGAATCAGGCTAAAAGCAATGCATGGTATATGCTGGCGCAGAATTTGTCTTCATTCTGTCCAACCTCTGACTCTGTGGGAAGCTGAGTTTAAAGGACTAACCTGAAAGAGGTAATGTCCAGGTAGCAGGACATTCAAACTTTATCACACAGGTATTCCTGGATGCTTTTAGTTAAGACTTACAATGAGAATCAGGAGCAAAACCACTACAAAAGTAGTTGGAAACCTTGCAGTTTGTCCAGAAAAGGGACATGTTTAAAGTTGCAACCACGGAAATATATCACCCACCCACCCCCAACCATTAAAAAAAAAAATACCCTTATTCCTCAGAAGGCTAGGGACGAAGCTCAGTTGGTAGGGCGCTCGTCTACCATTCATGAAGCCTTGGGTTTGAGCTTGGTGGTCCACGCCTGTAATCCCTGCACTCAGGACAATCAGAAGTTCAGGGCATTCTTGGGTAGCTCAAGGTCAGCCTAGGCTACACAAGACCCTGTTTCAGAAAAAAAGGCAGGGGTGGGGTGGGGCAAGTACTTACACCAGGACAGTGCTTAAAGATAGCTAAATATGTAGCCCATTACCCTATGTATCTACGCCACTAGATCTTCCAAGTTCTCCACCAACAACCACAGTGTGGGGTAGCAATTCTTTTTGTTGGTTTTCTGTTTTCAAGACAAGGTTTCTGTGTAGCCTTGACTGTCCTGGAACTCACTCTGCAGACCAGGCTGGCCTCAAACTCACAGAGATCTGCCTGCCTCTGCCACCAGAGTGTTGGGAGAGGCATGCGCCACCACTGCCTGACAATGTGGTTTATCAAGAGTTGATGTATTACGGTGCTAAATGCTGATTTATCTTGAGAAAGGATTAGTGGAACTATGATATAAGTATGTAAACAGTTTTTCCTAATCATCTTGAGAGGTTCAATGAAATGAATGCTAAGTTTAACATAAATTATAGATTCAGGATATTTACATACCCTCTGAGTTGTTCTTTGGGACTTAAAAGTCACTTGTCTGATTACTCAGTACACACCTTAAAGACACAAAGTAATGCTACTGTGTTGCTATTCTCCCCTCAAAATACTTCTTGTATTAGTTCTCTCCAGTATGATCTTGATCCTAATGCTGTCCAGCAAAGTTCCGAGAACACCAAAGGCTACTTTTTTTTTTAAACAGTTTTGAGCTTAGACTTTCTTGCTGACCCTTTAAAGCAAGAGTAATAAAACAGTCTTCTCCAGAGAAGTTAGTTTCTCCGGAAAATGACTACGTACACTGTTTACACAACCGTGTGCAAACAACACTGATAATGGTTTCCAACCCGAAACCCCCAAAAAGAAAGTGAATAGAAACAAAATCTCAATTACTGAAAGCTAGCTTCTTGGTCACCAATTAGAACTCAAATTACTTGATGCTGAATTTTAAAACATTATTTTTGCAAATATGGGTATGTGTGCACCTATCTTTTATTTTTTCTTAACTAGACTTCTACCCCTTTAGACTTCAAACTAAAAACCTCCAAGGCCACTTTCATACTTTCTTTTTAAAGGGATTTTAAAGTATCCCTATAAGAAAACAAAAGCACAAAATAAATCCCCACAGTATAATCACACGCACCTTACAGAGACAGAACTGTACGGGAATGGAAGGAAAGCATACAGATATTCATATGGTTATAGAGAGAAATACGTATGTGAGCGCAGTTAACTAAAGAGCACTCCAGAACGCTAACACCTAGAACCCAGTCCGTCCCTGCCCCCCCCACCCCCGCTTTTTTTTGTGGGTAAAAAGTAGCTGTAAGAAGGAGGCTACTCAACAAAACAGAAGTGAATTTTTTCAATTAAAAAGAAAACGTGCCGGCACGCTGAAAAATTAGAGAGAGAGCTTCAGGACCAAGGTGAAAGAAGCCCCTCCAGCCCGCGGGTTTCTTCCGGGGTGGGTATTTCGCAGGATTTCTGGGCACAGCGGGGTGAGGAATGCTGGGACCCGCGAGTGTGCACAGTAGGAGGGCCGGAGCGGGGGTGGAGGGGTGGGGGTAGGATGGAGGGCAGGAGAGGGGGGAGGGGAAGGGGAGGAGGGAGGGGAAAGGGAGAGGGAGAAGGGGAGGGGAGAGCGGAGGGGAGGGGAGGGGAGTGCGGCTCTCACCAGTCCCAGCAGGCAGCTCCAGAGCAGGACGGCCGCGGGAGCGTGCAGCGAGTGCAGCAGCCCCATCCCGCGGGCGGGCAGCGGGGCGCGGGCGGGCAGCGCTGGCGGTACCCGGACCTCCGAGATGCAGCCCCGACTTCCTCTTCCGGCCCCTCCCGCCGAGCGCTGGGCTGGGACACTGGGCGGACGGTCCGCTCCGGGCTCAGATCCTGGAACAGCCTTTTTAACTGCGTAAATCCCCGGTTCCCGTACGGTTCCCTCTGACTGCGGCCGCCGCCCATTGCGAGCCACGGAAGCTTAGGGTTTCAGTTTCCCTTCCGGCTTCTGCCACGTCGCCCACTCGAGCGACCTTCGTAAAGATGCCAACCAGACAGGGCCCCTCTCCACGCTTGAAGCACAGACCAAAACTTCTCAGCTGCAAAGTTTACGTCATCTCACCCGTCATCTCTGTCCTTAGCTTCTCTATTTTCCTACGCGTTGAGACCCACCGACCTTAGCAGCTTACATGTCACTTCCCTTGGGAGTAGCCCTCTATTCACTTTCATATTTCTCTCTCTCTCTCTCTCTCTCTCTCTCTCTCTCTCTCTCTCTCTCTCTCTCTCTCTCTCTCTCTCTCTCTCTCTCTCCTTTTTTGAGACAGGGTTTCTCTGTTTAACAGGCTGGCCTCGAACACACAGATCCACCTGCCCCTGCCTCCCGAGTGCTGGGATTAAAGGAGTGCACCACCGCCGCCCTGGCAGTTTGTTCTCTTCATAGCTTTTGTTTTTGTTTTGCTTTACTGAGACCAGGTATATCTACACATCCTTGACTACTACTGCCCTGGAACTCACATGTAGACGCCTAGAACTCAGAGATCTGCCTGCTTCTGCCTCTCAGGCGCTGAGATTAAAGACATAAGCCACCATACCTGACTTTTTTATACTCATTTATCTATGTATTTCACATGCTGCTCTCCAGTTAATGGCAGGGAAGCGTCCCTCTTTGCTTTGTTGACTGACCACTTTGTCCATACACATAAAATATTCAGTGTATACTAGGTCGTCAAATATTTGTTGGACGACTGTTTAATACCAAACACTGAATAGGACAGTGTTCCTGCTACCCTAGGAGAGGAACATAGCAAGGGACACATAGCAAACACTGTCAAGGTAAACAGGGACTTTTAAAACAGTGCTATACACGGATCAAAGGGAGGTAAAAATAGGCGCCCGAGAAAAACACCAGCCTCAGCCGACTGTAGCCAACTATTAATTTCTACGTAAGTTACTTTCAGCGAGGCAAAGGAAGAGGGAAGCCACTTCCACGAAGGAAGCATTAGTCTCGAAGCCAAGGGAGGCACTGGCAGAACTACAGAACTCGACTGAAGTTAGGAGTGGTGGAAGGTGAAATGTGAGAAGAGGCAGAGTGTGAAACATAAATGAGTTGGATAGCTTGGAATTTGAGACTATCCTCTGGGTGGTGCGGATTCGTAAAGAGTAAATAGAGCCATGCCATGACACACAGTTTCTGTTGGGGGAGCTCTCTAGGACGGGTGGGGTCACAAATAGATTGAAGCTAGGCCCAAGTGGAAGCCAGGGGACAGACCCAGGCAGAGCAGTGGAGGTGTGTGTGGGGGGTGTCTGCTCTGAGACAGTGTGCCGGAAGAAATGGGAGGAGAGAGATGGGCCGGAAAGAGTTGTACCAGATTTGCTTAGCTGAGAAGGAGGCAGGCAGAGAGGACCGATTTCCCAGGATCCTCCCCTGGACCCTTGACTGCGATGGATAGATGATGCAGGAGAGGGAGAGTGGACATGGTGGGGGCACAGTGAAGTGATATCCTGACTGAACTCATACTTTCTTCCTGCCGAGGGAAACCAGGGTTCCCCCTAGTAAAATGGCTACGATGGGCCAGATGACTTCATCTCCGAATACTGTGGAGTAGTTATTCTTGTGCTCCTTTGCCTAGTGAGTCTCAGAAGTGATTACCGGAGCTGTCTGAAGAGCTCTGGTTTTTTGGCCGACATTATTATCCCCCTTCTCAGAAAAATTGTGCTTGTTTGTGGTATAGTTCCTTGTGCATTCTCAATTTCTCTGTGCAACTGTTCTCTAAATTAAAAAAAGTTCATTATTATTATTATTGTGTATCTGGATGATGTGCGTGCATGGTCAGAAGACACATGGAGGCAGATCTTTCTGTCTGAATCTACGTGGGTCCTGGGGATAGACCTCACATCAGCAGGCTTATACAGCAAGCAGCCTTACCCACTGAGCTATCCAGCTGGCCTTATGTAGGTTTTTGAGTTTAAAAACTGTTAACGGTCATGACTGCTCTGCCTTCTTCACACAGTCGTAAAAATGTCATGATTTCTTATGTGAATAATGTTTCTCTGAAAGTTGAAAGAGGAGGAAGATCCAGAAGAAAAGTAGAAGTGTGTGCTCTCGCCTGTCAGCACGTTTCTTTCTAATCCTTCTGCCAAGATGCTTCCTCTTCATTTACAGTCCCTGCAAAGTGAAGGAAAAAAGAAATGTGAACGGGAGAGTAAAGGACTCTTGTTTAATGCCCCAATTTCTGGAAAAACTGAATGTTTCTTTGAATACACCTGTGTGGCACATACTTTTGTCTGTACATTTTAGAGAGGGGAAGGGTACTGGATATTTTTGGTAAATGTTTTTCTTCTCTACAGAAACTATGTGTAAATACCCAACAATAGAAAATAAGTGTCATTAGATTGAAGATCAACTTGGTTTATAAATATGTTTGGTGCATAGAAATCCTTTCAATGATAAAGCTATTATTTGTTGTTAGAACCTACCTATGTTCTAGGAAATGAGTAGGAAACATGGGTTTTTATTTTACAAAGGAAGAAATTGCCAGATTCATGTCAAAAGAGAAGCTGAAATCCACTGTCCTGACCCTCGCACTACCTTGACAGCCAGCAGGACACATCGGGGATACTGAGGACATGTGGTGGGGACAATTGCAGAGCAGTGGTCCTCAATGTCAGCCACTTTTAGAAACCTTTGAGGACACTGATGTTTGAGCTGTCTTCCACTCTCCACTGAGATCCTAGATACTGCTAATCTGGATATGACCAATATATCCGGATTTTTAAAACATTCCCGGGTCTAATAAACAGCCAAGCTTGAAAGCCTTTCCTTGTTTAGTGTTTTTAACATGCAGCCCCGGACCAGGCCCCTGATTCTACAGTTCAACATTACCTGGGAAGTGTAGGAAATCCCCAGTGAATCCCACCCAGACCTAGTGAGTCAGGAAATCAGAGGATGACCTTTAACATGCCAGGGACCTCATGCCATTTAATAAATTTAGCTCAAAATAGATTTTAGTCCTAACTATAAGAACTGACCTTCAAAATTGTCTCAGGGAAACATATGTGAAGTGTGGAATATTCCTTTACACTGTGTGAATATATGTTGCTGTGATTGGTTTAATAAAGAAGCTGACTGGCCAATAGCCGGACAGGATAAGGTTAGGGGGAGAACCAAACAGAGAATGCTGTTAAGAGGAAGGGCAGAGAGAGAGGAGTCACCAGCCAGATACAGAGGAAGCAGGATGTGTATAAAATGAGGTAACAAGCAATGAGCCATGTGGTAGAACTTAGATAAGAAATATGGGTTAATATAGACTGTAAAAGCTGGTTAGTAACAAGCCTAAGCCATAGGCTAAGCATTTATAACTAATATTAAGTCTCTGTGTGGCTACTTGTGAGCAGCTTGAGGGACAGAAACTTCCGCCTACAGTGAAGAGTCTGTTTTGCTTTGTTTTACACAGGGTTTCACTGTGTAACAGCCCTAGCTGTCCTGGAACTCCCTCTATAGACCAGGCTGGCCTCGAACTCCCAGAGATACACCTGCCCTTGCCTCCTGAGTTCTGGGATTAAAGGCCTGCACTACCAGTGCTGAGCTGTGAAGAGTCCTAATAGTTTTTTGTTACAAAAAGACTTTTTTTTTTTTTTTGGTTTTTTGAGACAGGGTTTCTCTGTGTAGCTTTGCGCCTTTCCTGGAACTCACTTGGTAGCCCAGGCTGGCCTCGAACTCACAGAGATCCGCCTGGCTCTGCCTCCCGAGTGCTGGGATTAAAGGCGTGCGCCACCACCGCCCGGCTACAAAAAGACTTTTAAACTAGGACAGTGAATGGGAAAACTATACAACAATAAAATCAATAAATTGACTTTACCAAAATAAAAACTTGTGTTTTGTGGAAGATATTCTTTTTCCAAAAAATATTTATATATATATATATATATATATATATATATATATATATATATGTTGTGTGTGGTATACCATGTGTGCAAAGGTGCCTACAGGATTCAGAAGAGGGCATCAGACCCCCAGAACTGGAGTTATAGGTGATTATGAGCTTCCATGTGGGTGCTGGGAATTGAACCCAGATCCTCTGTTAGAGCAGCCAGTGCTGTTAACCACTGAGCCATCTCCCCAGCCCCTGGAAGACATTCTTAAAGGAATGAAGACTACTCTAGATTTGGGAGAAGACAATTGTAAAATATATACAACAATAATAACCATAAAAATTGTCAGGCAGTGGTGGCACACACCTTTAATCCCAGAACTTGGGAGGCAGAGGCAGGAGGATCTCTGTGAGTTCCAGACCAGCCTGGTCTACAGAGCAAATTCTAGGACAGCCAGGGCTACACAGAGAAACCCTGTCTCAAAAAAAAACAAAAACAAAAAAACAAAAAAAGCCTGTGACAGGAGGCGCCTGTAATGTCTTCTATGTTCATCCATGAGGAAATGACAGAATTTCCTCTTTGTAAAGGCTGAATCAATTTTTGTTGTGTGTGTATTATATTATCCACTAATCTGTTATACATTGTTTCTCTTTGTTTATGTATATGCATAATACATAATTTAAACCCAGGTTTCATATATGCAGGCAGTATTTGTCTTTCTGCATCTGGCTTACTTCACTTAATATAATGATTTCCAGTTGCATCCATTTGCCTGCAAATGGACGATTTTATAATGCATAGAATTCCATTGTGTATATGTATCACATATTCTTATTCTGTACCTAGGTTGGCTCCATTTCTGGCTGTGTGGTTAGTGGTATGTTGACCTAGACTCCCTTGGGCTTATGCCCCAGTATGGTATATCTAGATAATATAATAGACCCACTTTCAGTTTTTCAAGTAACATCACCCCTGACTTCAATGGTGGATATACAATTTTACATTCCTACCAATAATGAATAATGATTCATCTTCCCCCAACCCCAGCATTTGCTATTGTTTATTTTCTTGATGATGTCCATTCTGACTGGGGTGAAACAGAATCTTTGAGACAGAGTCTCATTCTGTATCTCTGGCTGTCATGGAGCTCACTATGTAGAGCAGACTGGCCTTGAACTCACAGAGGCCTATCTGCCTCTGCCTCCTGAGTGCTGGAATTAGAAGCGTGAGCCACAATGCCTAGCTGAAACAGAATCTCAAAGAAGGTTTAATTTGGCCGGGCGGTGGTGGCGCACGCCTTTAATCCCAGCACTCGGGAGGCAGAGCCAGGCGGATCTCTGTGAGTTCGAGGCCAGCCTGGGCTACCAAGTGAGTTCCAGGAGAGGCGCAAAGCTACACAGAGAAACCCTGTCTCGAAAAACCAAAAAAAAAAAAAAAAAAAAAAAAAAAAGAAGGTTTAATTTGCATTTCCTTGATGCCTTGGGATGTTGAACACTTTCAAGTATCCATTGGCTATTTGTATTTCTTCTTTAGAGAACTGTCTGTTTGCTTAATTAGCCCAGTCATTCATTATATAATCTGGTTTTTAGTATTTAACTTTTACAGTTCTTTATACATCCTGAATATTAATTCCCTGTCTGATGTAGAGTTGGCAAAGATATTTTCCCACCCTGTAGGGTCTGTGGTATAGGCTGTGTACTCACTCTGTTGGCTGTTTCCTTTGCTGTGGAGAATTCTCTTAAATTCCTGTAATCCCTTTAGTCAGTTCTTCAGATTATTTCCTGTCTTACTGGAGTCCTATCCAGAAAATTCATGCCTATGCTGTTACAGACACTTTGGTTGTTTTCAGTTCTGGGCTATTGAGAATACTTCAAAGAAAATGCGAGTACAAACGTCTCTTTGAGACACTGATTTCAACTTGGCTCTATGCCCAGACCTGGGTTTGCTGAATCTCCCCAGTTTCCCTTTAGTGACTGTGTTCTTGGGGTTATGCATGTTTGTATTTATATCTGAATACAACTTTCATGAGACAAAGCAAAATGTTACTATTTCAGTGATTATTTAACACTCAGACTCAGTAATTGTCTTGCTGACGGGTGAAGTAGCAACTCCGAGTTTCCTGGCACCTCTTCGAGGCAGAGGTTGTCTGGCTTTAGTCGAGTACTTTCCTCTCTGACACCTGTTTATGGGGCATTTCTCCTTGAGCAGAGCACATGACTTGAATGCTTCCTGGTTCACAGGCATGACCAGACATGAAGACAAGCTGTCACTGAGGTTTTGTCACGGTAAGCCGTTTTCTTGCTCACACCGACTCCTTGCTCTCTGGACAGAGCTATCTTCTTCCCTTTGGAACTGTATCAATGAAATAGTAGACGCTCCCTCCATTTGAGGTAGGGTGGAATGTTAAATCAGTCACAGAGAATTCTAGAAAAAAGTGTTCAGGAGACAGAAAGGAGGAAGGATTTCACATGCTACATGAGTGGAAGGCGCCCAAAGTCACCCCTACCTAGGAATCTTTGGTTGTGTGTGTGTGGGGGATATGTTTGTGAGTCTGTGTCAGTGTATGCCTCTTGTGTGTGTTTCCAAAGAGGCCAGAAAAGGGGGTCATATCCCCTAGGGCTGGAGTTGTGAGCTACCCAAAAGGGGGAATTAAATCTACCACTGAAACATCTGTCCAGTCTTTGCTTAGGAATCTTTATGAACTCTTGACAAAGGGACTACCACATTAAGGCATGATATTCTGTGTCTCAGGCTGGGTTCCTGCTATGTCACCAAGAATAATCTTGAGCTGCTGATCCTCCTTCCTCCGTCTCTTTAGTACCGAGATTTCTGGCCAGCAGGAGCTACCTGGCCAGATTTTATGTCCTGCTAGGGATCCATCCCAGTGTTTCATTCATACTAGACAAGAACTCTTCCAGTTGAAATACATTTCCAGTACACAAATGAGGCCACTTAATGAATGCAGTCATGAAATGCTTAACAATGTCCTACAAACTGTTTTGTTTTTGTTTTTGTTTTTGTTTTTTGGGGTTTTTTTTTTTGGTGTTTTTGTTGTTGTTGTTGTTGTTTGTTTTGTTTTTTGAGACAGGGTTTCTCTGTGTAGTTTTGGTGTCTGTCCTGGGTCTTGCTCTGTAGATCAGGCTGGCCTCAAACTCACAAAGATCCGCCTGGCTCTGCCTCCCTAGTGCTGGGATTAAAGGCATGCGCCGCTGCCACCACCCGGCTGGTTTTGTTTTTTGAGTAAGGGTTATCACTCTGTAGTCTGGGCTGGAATGGAACTTACAGCCATTGTCCTGCTTTGCTGCTTGGATGGGAATTACAGCCACGAGCCCCATGCCTAGCTGTTTGCATTTTGTTCTTTAACTTGTGTCAACTGGGTGTTGTTGCTGTTGAGAATCTTTATATATTAGCCATTTTAATATATTTGAGCTGATTTTATGAGGTAAATGATTACTCCTATTTTTAAAATTTGTCTTTATTTGTACTATGTATATGGGTGTAGGGAGTGGGTGAAGTCCTGAGTGAATGTGTATAGTTGACTTAAGCAACAGCCATGTCACAGATCCCAGTGCCTCAGAGCCAAGGGAATTGCTAGGCCTTCCCCTGGTCTGAGCACAGATGTTGACAGGATGTGCACGAACTACCAACCACAGCTTCCTCCTGGGGGTGACTGCAGCCTGAGACTGCTTCCCTATAAAGACTCCTTTTTTTTTTTTATTCTTTTTTTTTTATTTTGCAATACAATTCAGTTCTACATATCAGCCACAGATTCCCTTGTTCTCCCCCCTCCCATTCCCCTCACCTTCCCCCCAGCCCACCCTCCATTCCCACCCCTCCAGGGCAAAGCCTCCCCCAAGGACTGAGATCAACCTGGTAGACTCAGTCCAGGCAGGTCCAGTGCCCTCCTCCCAGGCCAAGCCAATCGACCCTGCATAGGCCCCAGGTTTCAAACAGCCAACTCATGCAATGAGCACAGGACCCGGTCCCACTGCCTGGATGCCTCCCAAACAGATCAAGCCAAACAACTGTCTCACCCATTCAGAGGGCCTGATCCAGTTGGGGACCCCTCAGCCATTGGTTCATAGTTCATGTGTTTTCATTCGTTTGGCTATTTGTCCCTGTGCTTTATCCAACCTTGGTCTCAACAATTCTCGCTCATATAAACCCTCCTCTTTCTTGCTAATTGGACTCCCAGAGCTCCACCCAGGGCCTAGCCATGGATCTCTGCATCCAGATCCCTCAGTCGTTGGATGGGGTTTCCAGCACGACAATTAGGGTGTTTGGCCATCCCATCACCAGAGTAGGTCAGTTCGGGCTGTCTCTCGACCATTGCCAGCAGTCTGTTGTGGGGGTATCTTTGTGGATTTCTGTGGGCCTCTCTAGCACTTTGCTTCTTCCTATTCTCATGAGATCTTCATTTACCATGGTCTCCTATTCCTTGTTCTCCCTCTCTGTTGTTGATCCAGGCTGGGATCTCCCGCTCCCCCAAGCTCTCTTTCCCTCAACCCTCGCCTTTCATTACCCCCACTCATGTCCAGACTGTTCATGTAGATCTCTTCCATTTCTCCGTCATTGGGTGATCCCCGTGTTGTTCTTGGGGTCCTGTTTTCCAGGTAGCCTCCCTGGTGATGTGAGTAGCAGTCCAGTCATCCAAGTTCCACATCTAGTATCCTTCTATGAGTGAGTACATACCATGTCTGTCTTTCTGAGTCTGGGTTACCTCACTCAGGATGATTTTTTCTAGATCCATCCATTTGCTTGCAAACCTCATGATGTCATTGTTTTTCTCTGCTGAGTAGTATTCGACTGATACCCAGAATATATAAGGAACTCAAGAAATTAGACATCAAAATGCCCAACAGTCCAATTAAGAAATGAGCTATAGAACTAATCAGAGAATTCTCAACAGAGGAAACTCAAATGGCTGAAAGACATTTAAGGAATTGCTCAACATCCCTAATCATCAGGGAAATGCAAATCAAAACAACTCTGAGATACCACCTTACACCTGTCAGAATGGCTAAGATCAAAAACACTGAAGACACCTTATGCTGGAGAGGATGTGGAGCTAGGGGAACTTTCCTCCACTGCTGGTGGGAATGCAAGCTTGTACAACCACTTTGGAAATCAATATGGCACTTTCTTAGAAAATTGGGAATCCATCTCCCCCAAGATCCAGCTATACCACTCTTGGGCATATACCCAAGGAATGCTCAATCACACCACAAGAGCACTTGTTCAGCTATGTTCATATCAGCATTGTTTGTAATAGCCAGAACATGGAAACAACCTAGATGCCCTTCAACTGAAGAATGGATAAACAAAATGTGGTACATATAAAGACTTCTTATGGAGACTAGATGACCTGCCTTCTCGAAGGAGAACTTCAGCTGTGTATAATAAACACACGGAGTTTCCCAGCGGCTGGCTCCCCTCCATCAGAGCACACCACCCACTGAAACCCAGCTTTTCTCTGGATGTGTCTGCCGGTTCTTCGTTCCCTGTTGCTGCAGTCAGGACAGTCGCAATGCTGTGCAGTTTGAAGCAGTGTGGGTGTTTCGTCTGCATGCTTGTCTGTGCACCGCATGCATGTCTGGTGCACACAAAAATAAAAAGAGGCTATTGACTCCTCTGAGATTCAGGAGTCACAGATGAGCCGTCATGGTTACAGTGAACCATCATGTGGGTCCGGGGAGTTGAACTGGAATCCTCTGGAAGAGCAGCCAGCACTCTTAATCACTGATCCCTCTCTTCAGCCATTACTCCTATTTTTTTCAGATGAGAAAATTGAGTGAGAGAATTAGCCATAGGAAATTTCCCAGCAAAACATGGAGAAATAACTTAAATATAGTAACTTCTAAAAGCATAGGTAGTATAGTCTTCTGTGGAATTGCTTATAGGCGGAGTTTCTCTGTTAGCTGCCGTGTCAGTGCTGAGAACCAAACCTGGGTCCTCTGCAACACCAGCAAGTCCTCTTAGCTGCTCTCCGTCACTCCAGCTCTTGAAGGAATTATTTTAAAATAGAGCTTCTGTAGAGATAATCTATTGCAAGCTGGAGTTCTGTGGATCTTATCACTAAGACATAACCTGGCTGGGTGATAGTGACGCAGGCCTTTAATCTCAGCATAGGGAGGCAGAGGTGGCAGATCTCTGAGTTCTAGGCCAGCCTGGTCTACAAAGCAAGTTCCAGGACAGCCAGGGCTACACAGAGAAACCCTGTCTCAAACAACAAACAACAACAACAACAACAACAAGAAAGACATAACCAGAAACCAGGCAGTGTGGCTCATAACTTTAATCCCAGCACTCGGGAAGCAGAGGCAGGCAGATCTCTGAGTTTGAGGCCAGCCTGGTCTACAGAGAGAGTTCTAGGACAGCCAGGGCTACTCAGAAAAAACAAGTCTTGGGGGGAAAAAAGACATAACCAGAGATGTTACTGTCATTATGAATTAGTGTGACTTCAAGGTGCTTTGGTTGACTTTAGATAGTGTAAAAAGGAAAACTTCAAACTTCTCAGATTGACTTGTATGTTGCCCAAGTCTCTCTCTGGCTCCCAATGAATTAACATGGTTTTCTGGGTGGGCACTACACTATTTTCTATTGGTGTGTTAAGGACTACTTCAAGCTTTTAAAAACAGTTTTATATTAATTGGAACTTCCAAATTAATAAGCTATCACTCAAAGCAAGTAAATGCAGTCAATTACCTTTTGGTGAACAAAGACGCTTTCAGGTACAATTATTGTACGGTAATTTACCACCTGTGACATTTCTCCTCAATTTCACTAAGACTCGATGAACTGTTGCTTGCAGACCCAGTTCTGACTACAGCGCAGTTCACATAACAGCTCCAGTTACACGGAAAGTGAATGAGACATGTTATGGGTGCTCTTTTCACTCAGATCTGTAATAACATGAATTGATTTCTGTTTGAGTCAGGGTCTTGCTATATAGCTAAGCCTAGAATTCACTATGTAGCCTTGGACTGGATCTAGCAATCCTCCTGCTCCAACCTCCCAAAGTTTGATCTGAATTAAATTAATAAGTATTATCAACTGTCTAATTTGGCTGGAACGTGACCTTCATAACAGTGTGTAGGCTGACCCCTTCCTGGACTTCTTTGTTGAAAATACAAAGCATATAATTATATTTCCTCATTAACAAGCCTTAGTATTACTAGCCATCTCCTCCCTTTTCTCATTTATCATTAACTTACATCTGCCCTTCTGTGTCAGGTGTACATGCCAGAGATCATGTGATAGGGCTATATGGCATGGCTGCCCCAGTCTAGGCATTAGTGAGTGACTGGGTCAGTGAGTCCAACTTGTCATTTTCAGTCACTTGGATCAGCTAAGATGAGAACATCAACTGAAATAAAAAAAAAATTTTTTTTTTTGGAGGTGACTCACTGTCATGAGACGTAGACTTAAAGTTTACAACGGGTAGTTCCAAACCCATGATCACACAGACTGTGGTTAAATTCAGTGGGTCACAGTACAAAGCAAAAAGGTATATATGTGGGAAAGGTGTTTGTAGGGAGGAAGGGAGGCTGGCAGGCATGAAGGGGGTAAGAGGAAGTGGGGCGTGAGTAATCAGAATGCATTACATGTATAAAATTGTGGGAAAACATTTAATTAATTTAAAATATGAAAAATATATTAATAAGGAAAGAGTGGATCTCAAGAAATGGGGAGGGCGAGAAATGTATCTGACAATCAACAGTGTTCTTTACATATTTAAAGATAGGACAGTATGCATATTATATTATGCTGCTTTCTGTCCCCACATTGCATTTGTGAAATTCATCAATATTGCCATACAGGGCTACAGATTGGCAATTTTCACTTTTCCATTTTATGAGTATACCAGTTTGTCGTCTATCTTTATTTTGGCTAATACCAAAATGAAAAGCACATTTTTGTTGTTATTGTTACTGTTCAGGGTGTTACTATGTAGCTCTGGCTGGCCTGGGACTAGGGATGTAGACCAGACTTACCTTCAACTGCCTGCCTCTCCCTCCTGAGTACTGAGGTGAAAGGTGTGTGTCACTATGCCCAGCCCCAAAAGCACATACATCAAATTACAAAGTTTTATTGTTGAACCAGCAGCTGACTCCTAAACTTAACATTATTCTGTTCTTCCTGGAACACCTAGTTTCCACTACCTATTTCTTTTTTCCTCCTTTTCTATTTATTTTATTTTATTCTTTTATATTAAATTTTTTTTTTTTTTTTTTTTTTTTTTTGGTTTTTCGAGACAGGGTTTCTCTGTGTAGCTTTGCGCCTCTCCTGGAACTCACTTGGTAGCCCAGGCTGGCCTCGAACTCACAGAGATCCGCCTGGCTCTGCCTCCCGAGTGCTGGGATTAAAGGCGTGCGCCACCACCACCCGGCTATATTAAAATTTTTTTAAATCATTTTACATACCAACCACAGATCCCTCTCTCATCCCTCCTCTCGCTCCCCCTTCAGCTCCCTCCCAACTCACCCCTTCCATCCACTCCTCCAAAAGGGCAAGACCTCCCATGGGGAGTCAGAAGAGCCTGGTACATTCAGTTGAGGCAGGACCAAGCCCCTCCCCACTGCTTCAAGGGTGAGCAAGGCTTCCCACCACAGGTAATGGGCTCCAGAAAGCCAGCTCATGCACCAGAAATAGAGCCTGATCCCACTGCCAGGGGCCCTTCAAACAGACGCAGCCACACAACTGTCTTCCATATGCAGAGGGCCTAGTCTGGTTCCATGCAGGTTCCACAGCTGTCGGTCTGAAGTTTGTGAGTTCCTATGAGCTTGGTTCAGTTGTCTCTGTAGATTTCCCCATCATGACCTTGATGCCCCTTGCTAATAGAATCCCTCTTCCCTCTCTTCGACTGGACTCCTGGAGCTCAGCCTGGGGATCTCTTCATCTGCTTCCAACAGTTACTGGATGAAGGCTCTATGATGACAGTTAGGGTATTCACCAATCTGATTACTGGGGTAAGCCAGCTCAGGCACCCTCTCCGCTATTGCTAGTAGTCTAAGCTGGGTCATCCTTGTGGATTCCCGGGAACTTCCCTAGCACTTCATTTGGACACTCAGACAGCAGTCCCTCCTCCAGGAAGCACCCCTGTCTCCTCCTTGTCTGTTCTTAGGAGACTGCAGGGGAAGCTGTGTCTCCCTCACTGTCTATATTATCCTCAGTACTTAGAGCAGAGTAGACAGAGTTTTGTCTTAATGCATTTTTATGTGATCTACTGTATATCCTGCTATTTTACAGTTATTTTTCTATGTGTTGGACTAGAGAATTGCTACTATTGTGAAGCCAGATTAAAAACAAGTCTTTACTGGTGCTGGAACTGTAGTTTAGTGTTAAGCACTTTCCAAGCATGTGGGAGGCTCTGAGCCTCATCATCATCATCACAAAAGAGCAAAACAACAGACACACACACACACACACACACACAAACACACTCAGACACACAGGCATACACACAGATACAAATACACACACACACACTCAGACACACAGGCATACACACAGATACAGATACACACACACTCAAACACACAGGCATACACACAAATACAGACACACACACACACTCAGACACACAGGCACACACAGAGATACAAATACACACACACACACACACACACACACACACACACACACACACGTGGGGTGAGGTAGGGACAGAAGGTTATTTTTTTTCTCCTCTCTAAATTTCTTTACCTTTAATTGAATAACAGGTTGATTTCTTTCTTTTCTCTGACCCATAGATGCTCTTCAGGTTAGAGGAGAGAGGAAGAAGGGTGATCGATCAGATGGAGTGGTGCTTGGGATGGTGCTATACTGATGATAAGAATTACTCAGGATTGGGGCTGGAGAGATGGCTCAGCAGTTAAGAGCACTGACTGCTCTTCCAGAGGACTTGGGTTCAATTCCCAGTGCCCACATGGCAACTCACAACTGTCTCTAACTCCAAGATCTGGCACCCTCACACAGATATACATGCAGGCAAAATACCAATGCAAATGAAATAAAAGTAAATAAATTAAAAAAAAAAGAATTACTCAGGATCTTAGTGGGGGAAAAAGTAAGTATTTCCTCACCCCCACTTCAGACCCTCTGCCTTGTGCAATTCCTAAAGTGAGAAAAGGGAACTCCAGATAGAGCAAATCAAACCACATAAGGGCTGTCTCACTTCTTCCCTTAAGGAGCAGTGTCCCAACGTGTAAACAGCACAATAAAAGTGTGGTGTTCATTGTTAGAAAGTGATGTGGTTAGAAAAGCAGCAGAGGAATGTACTGGAAAGTCACAGTTTTTGGGGACTTTTGGACTCCATTTCCTTGTGCGTTACTGATTGACTTAGAGTCTGTAAAACTAATATCAGGACAGCAAAGGATATATAAATTCTGAACCCAGCAGCTTATTTCCCAACACCTTTGCCCCGACTGCCCTTTTCTTCCAATAAAATACAGTCACTAGAGATTTAGGGGTTGGGGCAATTTAAAAAAAATCTGGGGCTGGAGAGATGGCTCAGTAGTTAAGAGCACTGACTACTCTTCCAGAGGATACAGGTTCAATTCCCAGCACCCACATGGCAACTCACAACTGTCTGTAACTCCAGTTCCAGGGGACACAACACTCTCATACAGACATACATGCAGGCAAAATACCAATGCATTAAAAAAAAAAAAAAATCCAGCCGGGCGGTGGTGGCGCACGCCTTTAATCCCAGCACTTGGGAGGCAGAGCCAGGTGGATCTCTGTGAGTTCGAGGCCAGCCTGGGCTACCAAGTGAGTTCCAGGAAAGGCGCAAAGCTACACAGAGAAACCCTGTCTCGAAAAACCAAAAAAAAAAAAAAAAAAAAAAAAAAAATCCAGAAAGCTCTCTTTACTGGGAGTGAGAGAGAAAGAAGAGAGTTGAAGGAACTAAGGTCTTAGAGCTGATGGGAAAAGGCAGGAAGAGTCAGGAAGCTAGCCCACCCATGAAGGGCCTGGAAGGCCTGTGTGAATGCTAAGGTCAATTACAGTTATTTACAGGCCTGAATTCTCAGCTACTCAGGAGGAAGAGGCAGAGAAATGTCAAATTCAAGGTCCGCCTCTCAGCTACAGAGTGAGTTCAGGGTCAGCCTAGGCAAGACTCTGTCTCAAAATTAAATTAAAAAGGGAATGAGAACCAGGCAGTGGTGGCACACGCCTATAATCCCAGCACTCAGGAGGCAGAGGCAGGCAGACCTCTGAGTTCAATGCCAGTGTGGGCTACATTGTGAGTTCCAGGAAAGGCGCCAAAGCTACACAGAGAAACCCTGTCTCAAAAAAACCAAAAAAAAAAAAAAAAAAAAAAAAAGATTGAGAGATAGCTCAGTGATTAGCACTTGCCTAGTATATGAGAGGTCCTAGATTCAATCTTGAGTAACACACACACACGTACTCACATACATATGCACATACTCTCTCTCTCTCTCTCTCTCTCTCTCTCTCTCTCTCTCTCTCACACACACACACACACACACACACACACACACACACACACACACACCAAACTTTGCCAGATTTCTCATTGAATCAGAAGTGACTTGGTTCTTCTGCTGTGGTGGTCAAATTCCAAATGTCCACTAGCCCTGGAGACGAGCTGCTGTGCTGGACTGCAGAGAGGCCCAGCACTTCCATCACTGCCAAAGGCTCGGCTGCACAGAACACTTTGCTGGGGCAGACTGTGTAGCACTCTTGCTCTCTTTGGGGAAGGTTCGCTTGCCCGGCAGAGTTGTGAGCAAGGACACCTTGTCCAGGACTCCTGGAGCCATTTGATTTCTGCCCAGATTGCAAGGTTCTATTTTGTACCTTATTTTTGAAAGCAGCTGTCCATAAAACCTACAATCTTCTCCAGGGGCATCCTGCAGCTCATTTAGGAGGATTCACAAGATGTGAGAGGACACTGACTGTTGCCTCGCTCGTACACCCTGCTATGAAAAGCAAGGATGGGGTTGATGGAAAGTATTGGTTAAACAAAAATGGACTACATGATAGATTAATTTGCTCATTTATTTTCTGGTTGTTTTTAATACACTTTAATACAGTTCACCTTAAACCTGAGATATGTTTTCTCAGAGTAAAATTGCTTTAAAAAAAAAGGCTTGTTGCTAACAGACTTGTCTGAGAAAGAAATATTCTATGTGTAAGAACACTCGTCCCCTTGGCACTCTCAGGACAGAGGAAAATGATTCGTACATCAGCTGTTTCCCTCTCAAAGGAGCTGCAACATGCTGTAGCTTGAGATGGAAAGCCTTGTTATGTTCCTATATACTTTTCAATTCGTACTTGCCCGACTTCGTTCTGCCTGATGAGCTATTACTATTCCGTAGAACCTGCTAGTCCTTGTAAACCTGGTTTAGTGACTGTATGGTGTCTTTGCATGCAATTACCTCTTATAAAAACTCAGCCATGGCCGGGCGGAGGTGGAGCATGCCTTTAATCCTTTGATCCCAGCAGCACTTGGGAGTCAGGGGCAGGCAGATCTCTGTGAGTTCGAGGCCAGCCTGGTCTACAGAGCGAGTTCCAGGACAGGCTCCAAAGCTACACAGAGAAATCCTGTCTCAAAAACAAAACAAAACAAAAACAAACAAACAAAAAACAAAAAACTCAGCCGTGGAAGACACTCTGGATCCTTTGAGTGCCTCAAATGTTCATTAGGTACGTAGCCTCCCCTGTTGAAGCTCACATTCCAGACTCTGAGTCTTGTTTTGTGGACTGGGCTCCATTATCTGCAGCATGATGTCACAAACATTTCTGCACAATAGGATGCTTTGTAGGGTTAACTATGGGTTTTTCATCCAGATCTTCCTTTGTGCCCCATGGTACCATGGTGAGTGGGGTGTGAGGCTGTTAAAACCCAGTGGTCCAACCAGGCTTTTCCAGTTGGTTCTGTGGAAGGCAAGAAAATCAGTAACTAAAAGGTGTTACAGAAACAGTTGTCCTGTCTGCAGGCAAGGATGACCTTGAAACACTCAATCCTCTTACCTCTGCCTCCCAAGTTCTAGGGCTACAAGCAGACAACAGCATGCCGGGCTACCTGTGATCTCTGCTTGCTTATTTGGAGGAGGATGACTTGGGAGCAGCTAACAGCTCCATCTCTGTGTTCTACTCAGAATGAAATTTGGGGAATGATTTAGACATGTTACTTTTTTGTTGTTGTTTAGTTAAAATGTAATTACATCATTTCCCACCTCCTTCCTTCCTCTCCAAACATACCTCCCCTCTCAAATTCCTGACCCTATTTTCTTTAATTATTATTGTGGCATAGATATCCTAATAAATATAAGTGTAACCTGCTGAGTCTGTTTAGTGCTGCTTATATGTATATGCTTTTAGGACTAACCAGTGGTACTGGATAACCATCCAGGGGGTAATCCCTGGAGAAGACTACTCATCCCTCTCCCAGGGGTTGTTAATTTCCTGTAGCTCTTCATCTTGGACCCCATG
Organism: Peromyscus eremicus; assembly: GCF_949786415.1. Taxonomy (NCBI): domain Eukaryota; kingdom Metazoa; phylum Chordata; class Mammalia; order Rodentia; family Cricetidae; genus Peromyscus; species Peromyscus eremicus. The sequence continues at coordinate 100,748,190 of NC_081419.1, forward strand.
AGATTTCCCCCATATGCTGTAGTCTGTCACCTGGTGTTGTCATTGTTCAGGTCTTGTTGAAGCAGCCATATTGTTGAGACTCCACAGATGCAGCTTCCCCATCACGTATAGAAGATTCTTATCTCACAGCAGACATCCCGAGGCTCTTACAGTCTTTCCTCCCTCTCTTCCTCAGTGTTCCCTGGGCCTTAGCTACAGGGGTTGTGTTGTAAATGTATCAACTAGAACTGGGAACCACACAGTCAGTAGTCCTAAAAGCATACACGTGGTCTCCATATATTGCAGAAAGAAGTTTTTCTGATGAGAGGGAGAGCTACTCGTACCTGTGATATAAGCGTAAATATTTAGATGAAGTTAAGAATTATATTGGTCTAGGAAAATGCCAGGAGTACATTCTCCTCTAAGGTACAAAATCTTATTAGCCATAGGTGGTTGGCTAGCTTTACAGTACCAGGCATGATTTCCCTCCTGTTGAGCAGGCATTAAGTACAAGCAGACAACCATTGGTAACTACTAAGACAGAACTGCCACTATTGTATTGTATATACTGCCATGCTGTTCACTGTTATGGTATAGAGGCATCACAGTTGGAGAAGACTTTCCACCCTTGGCAGCTATGAGAGTGCCATGAGAGCTCATTTTCAGGGAGAAGGCTTCCAGATCAGCTCCAGCTTGGCTCCTGCAAATTGTGTGTCCAAACTGTATGGTTTCTTCAGCAATAGAGATGTACTTTCAACTTTTGGCAGGTAACCAAGGAAAAGAGAAGACTCAAAAAGTCTTCTGTGTTAAAATACAAATGAATGATGTTATGGAAACTGAGTCAGTCTTTGGGTAAAGTGAAGGGCAAAGCTGTAATTGCATTGGCTGAGATCTTTTTAGTGTTACTGGAATAATGCCATACTTAGAGATGGGGGAATTCCACATTTTTGTTGCCAGAGACAGTCCTTATTTATACTAGCTATCCTTGTATAGTTATCAACAGGTCTCCCCTTACTCTCAAAATACCTGGCTGATAAATTAGAGAGTCTCCATATTTTATAGGGCTTTCTCTATCCATAGCTTAGATAAGAGGTACAAGGTAGATTCTTCTCAAAACTGCCTTCTGGAGTTGTTCTTCCTAACAGTCTCTGTTTTTCTTGCCTTTTGAAAATTCATCCCCAACTTGGAAACCACCAGGATACAAATGAAAGTATCTAGAAAGTTTTTTTTTCCAGCAATTAGTTAAATAATATACTAAATTTTGGTTCTCAGATGAAGCTTAAAGGAGCCATCTTCCCTGGAATTGGAATTCCTTACAGATTTAGGAATCCTGCTTTTTAAGGGTTTCCTTTTTCTATTCGTCTAGAAAATAACTTCTTTTCTTGACTTATTTCTTCACTCTGGCATATTGCTTGGACAGACCTCATTGTCTACACTACAGTGCCTGCTCACTGTCCTTGTCTGTGGCCAGCAAGAGAGCTTGTTCTAGTTTTACCCTTGGGGCCCAGATCTTTTGGCAGATAAGGCTTAAGTACCTGGCACCTGCCAGTTCATTCCCAGGTAGTCTAGCCCAGAGGCAAACCAGAACACCAATATCTCACAAGAGGCAACACCTGTATGCATATAAATGGCATCTAAAGAGGAGGAAACCATAAAAGCACAAAGTCATAAAATTCTTTCAGAGCTTGATTGGTGCTATAAAAAGCACCTAGTTTAGAAGCACCTGTGCAGGGTGGGGGATGGGTGAAGGTGGGGTGGGGTGAAGGTGGGGGTGGGGTGAAGGTGGGGGTGGGGTGAAGGTGGGGGTGGGGTGAAGAAGGTGGGGTGGGGGGGTGTTTTGTTTCTTTTTTTTTTTTTACCTGCTCTGACCTCCCTGTTGGTACTATGAAGTGTATGTGTATTCCTTTGGTTTCTATCAGGTAGATTTGTTAGCATATCCCATCATTTGCTGCTATTCTCCATAAGTATGTTAGTGGACCGTCTTCCTACTGGTCTTTATAAAGAGCCCTAGTAGAAGGATTTACGATACATTTTGAATTATGGAAATTTCAAATTCAAGCTAACCTAAGGATTTCATGACTTTGCTTCTGTTAGCAGATTCAAAATGGTTAGAAATTAACCTGTTTAATGTCACCAGAGAAAAAAGGTTAAATACTAGTGTGGAGGTTAATGTCAAAACAGTAGTTGTCCTACTATGCAAACATTCCCTTCCATTTTGGGGCACATTCCCATCTTTTCTCCACTTGGAATAACTATTTGTAAGTCAGTGATCTGATGTTTTTGTTTATAATGTTGTCACCTTATTTGTTAGTGCCCAGTATTAAGGGTTCTTTCTAAAACACACATACACACCACAGATATCTACTTGTATATTAAAAAGTCTACATTGATGAAAATTATCTACAATAGTAAATAACAACATTGAAATTTATGCTGGGCACAGTTAATCCTAGCACTCAGGAGGCAGAGGCATGTGGATCTCTGTGAGTTGGAGGCAAGCATGCTCTACAATAGTGAGTTCCAGAACAGCCAGGGCTATGAAGAAAAACTCTGTCTTTAAAAAAAAAAAAAAAAGAAAGAAAGAAAAACTGGGCAGTGGTGTTGTATTTCTTTAATCCCAGCACTTGGGATGCAGAGGCAGGCAGAGGTCTGTGAGTATGGGGCCAGTCTGGTCTACAGAGCAAATTCCAGCACAGTCAAGGCTACACAGAGAAAACCCTGTCTCAAAGGAAACCAAAAAAAAAAAAAAAAAGAAAAAGAAAGAAAGAAAGAAAGGAAAAGAAATCTTAGTCCATGTAAATTTATCTAATATTGATAGCATGTAAATTAATATATCATTGTATTGTATTTTTAAGTTTAATTTGTTTTAATTTTTTATATTCACATGTATTGAGTGTGTATATGTCTATGTGTGTGTATGCTTCTTGAGTATGGATGCCTCAGAAGCCAGAAGATGGCATTGGATCACCTGGAGCTGGAGTTACAGGTATCACAAGCAGTGTGGGTGCTGGGGGCCAAACTTAGGGCCTCTGGAAGAGCAGTAATCACTTTTAACAACTGAGCCTTTTCTGTAGTCCTTTATCATTTAAAAAATATATTTAAAAACTCATTTGGGGGGCTAAGGAGATGTCTCAGAGTAAAAGGTAAAGTGCTTGCCACAAAAGTATGAGGACTTCAGTTTAGATCCTTAGAACTTCTGTAAAAAGCAGGCATGTTCATATAAATCTGTAATCCTAGGGCAAAGGGGCTAGGAGATGAGGGAGCAGAAAGAGGCAGATTCCCAGAGCTCACCAGCCAGCCAGTCTAGCTAATCAGTAACTTCCAGGTTTAATGAGAGACCCTGTCCATTTTTGTTTTTTGTTTTTCAAGACAGGGTTTCTCTGTGTAGCTCTGGCTGTCCTGTAACTCACTCTGCAGACCAGGATGGCCTCAAACTCACAAAGATCCACCTGCCTTTGCCTTCCAAGTGCTGGGATTAAAGGCATGTGCCACCAACACCTAGGTGAGAGACCCTGTCTTAAAAAACAGAATCAGTGACTGTGAGTGTTCAGTCAGAGATGGGACATTTGTACCAATCTGCCCCCATCCAAGGCTTAAGGAACATCACAGAAGTGGGGCTGGTGTGTAAGAGCTGTAGAACAAGAAAGAGAGATATGCAATACTGCCTTCTGGATATGATGTATCTGGTATGCACATCAATTCACAGCAACTGTGGTTCAAGCCAGCGAAGGATTCAACAGGTCTGGAGGAGGGACTCCTGAGGCCCACCCTTATCTGAGGAGTTATTGGCAGTTGATGGCTTCTGAGGGAAAGAGAATGTAGTAGCTACTTTTCTATTATTGTGATAAAACACCATGACCAAGGCAACTTATAGGAGAAAGAGTTTATCTGGGCTTATGGTTCTAAATGGTTAAGTGTCCACAGTGGGAGAACAGAGGCATAGAGACTGGAGCTGAAAACTGAGAGCTTACATCTTGAACCATAACCAGGAAACAGAGAGCACACTAGGAATAGAGCAAGGTCTTAAGCTCTCAAAGCTTACTCCTGGTGACATATTTCCTCCAGCAAGGCCACACCTTCCAAACCTACCCAAAGAGCATCACCAGCTAGAGACCAAGTATTCCAATTGGAACTCAACATGGGGCCTGAATTTCCACATTGGACCTGAGAAAGCTGAGAGAGAGAGAGAGAGAGAGAGAGAGAGAGAGAGAGAGAGAGAGAGAAGGAGAGAGAAGGTGCAAAAAAAGATACAAACCACCAAAAAATGGATATGACTCCTTTAAGAGTCGCTGCAGTATAGCACTTAAGCAGACAGCAAGTTCAGTAGAAACAACAAGCTAAGTAAAATTGCCCACCGCAGCGCTAGCACCAGCTTCCTAGAGCTGGGGCAGTTAAATGCAGCTCCCACTTAAACTCATCTCTCAGCCAGGATCAAAGGGTGTAAAGCTTGACTCTCATGGACCTGAGTGGGGCAGAGTCAGATACCAGCACAAAGCTGCTAGGTGAGTTTAAGGTTTAGCTTACATGATCAGAGGACTCTACAGATGCACAGTAAAGCAGGTCTAGACAGAAAAATCTCTAAACAAGTTACGGTGTATTTAAAAATGTGTGCAGGTGCTTAAGAAAGCAATGAAAATGGGTATAGATAGTCATAGGAAAAATAAGTAGTTTAAAATAAAGTCTTTAAAGAGAGAGTGACGTAATAGAAAGGAAAAAGCCACGTAAAGATGGGAAATACACAGGGAGTCTGGATCCTGCATGGTGTTGTCTTGACTTTGAATTATTTGAATGATGGTGAGCAAATGACAGCTGCTGAGAGACACTGGATTGTAAAAAGGTACTGCTGAGTTAAACCAGCCTAGATACTTTAGGGAAATCTTAACCTTAAAATGGAATTCTGTAGTCGGAAGTTTTCTTGTGTCCCACCCAGTCCCGCAGCCGCTTGGACCCAAGTAAACACACAGAGGCTTATATTACTTACAAACTGAATGGCCTAATGGCTCAGGCTTCTCACTAGCTAGCTATTACAACTTAACTCAGCTCATTTCTATTACTTTATGCATTGCCACATGGCTTCATGGCTTACTGGTACTTTCACATCTTTCTTCTCCTGTCAGCGGCTCGCAGCGACTCCCCATTCTCCTTTCTTCTCTCCAGTTTGAATGTACTGCCTAATTATATTCTGCCTCACCATTGGCCAAACAGTTTTATTTATCAACCAATCAGAGCAACACATATTCACAGTGTTCACAGAAAGATATCCCATAGCAGAATTCAGAAGAAGTATTGCTTTGGGTTATGCTTTTGTTTCCACAGGAAAGGAAAGGCTGTAGATTTCTTCAAGGTTAGAGATCAGGTTTGATTAGGGGAGACCTTCTGAAAATCTTGGCTATCATCATAAAGAAATAAGCCAAGAAATGCTACAAGACAGGTGACATATATACTGATCCCTCTTCATGGGAAGAGTTCTGAGAATGGACAACAAATGTTACAACTAGTTTTTCCAGGACTTGACAATTTTCTCAATTTTTTCAGGGTTCCCTAAATATGTTGTCACCCCCAAACAACAGGAAGCGGTCTAGAGAATATAATACCCACATTCCCAAGAGGTGGTGGGGTGGGTGGGTTTTGGTTATTCAGTGGTTTATGGATGTTTGTCATTGTTTATGGGAGGGATATAGGAATATAGGATAAAAAGAAAACTATTAACCTCAAAAATTTTACATGGATTTTGGTATATTGATGCAAATTTAAAGTCATTTTTGTTATACTGTATGTATGTTGGGATATTGTGCTTATATAGCTCATTTAGAAATGTAATGTATAGTTAAGAAATGCAGATTAGTAGTTAGTCATGTAGAACAATCAAGATTGTAGCCATATTAGGTATGTTTTCAAGGTTAAACAGAGATATATTTTAGATAGATAGGTGATCTTCAAATACTTAAGAGACCTACAGAATATGGCATTTAAGATGTTTAATAACCTAAGGCTTTTCATGACAACAAGATACATCTTCTCCTAGCAGCATCAATCTTCTTCATAAAGGGATGATGGGCATTAAAGAACCTCCATATAGAGTTTGCTTTCAATGTGGCAAAGCTAGCCATTTGGTCAAGAAACTGTCCTTGCCTCGACTGCTGACAGTATACTGTCCAAACTGGACATACAGGACACAAAGGAAAAAGACTGTTGAACTTTGCCAAGACAAGGCAGAACAGTCCTTCAAAATTCCCGCTTCATGGAAAAGTCTGCCAGATATTCTAGGCCTATAGGCCAAAGATGGATACCCCAATGTAGCAGGGGAAATTTGGGTGACTGTCCAGGCAGCCAGATGTCTCTGTCCTTTAGAAGTTGCTTGCTCTGCACTTTCTGTTTACTCAGGCAATATTATATCCTTCCTGGGTCTTTGTTGGAGTTGAAGACTAGACAGTTACAGTTACAATTTCCTTAGTTATAATGGGCGGTAAATTGGGCACAGAGCTTTAGAATCATCATGATAAGATGATAGATAATAGAGTGATTTCTCTGTATTTGCAAAATACAAAAGGGCCTGGATATTATAAATGCAATTCTTATTTGATAACTGTTCTTATTGTATGTGGTTTTATTATGTTAAAAGTTAAAAACCTTTCCTTTTTTTTAGACAAAAGGGGGAAATGTTGTAGAATAGAATATTTGTCTAACTGTGTAAAGATGTGTTGCATCTGTTTGTGTTGCAGAATAATTGCTTAACTATGTAAAAGTGTGTTGCATTTGTTTATGATGCATTTGGTTAACTATATGTAAAGATGTGTTGCTTTTGTTTATGCTACATTTGTTTAATTATGTAAAGATATGTTGCTGTGCCTGCCTAAGGTACCTGATTGATTTAATAAAAAGCTGAACAGTTAACAGCTAGGCAGAGGTGGGATAAGCAGGGCTGGGGGGCAGAGAGAAAAGAGGGGCCAGCCAGACCTGGAGGAAGCAGAAAAGCAGGATGGACAGTATGTAGATGGGATAAACAAGCCTCAGGGCAGCACATAGATTAATAGAAATGGGTTAATTTAAGTTTTAAAAGCTAGCTAAAAATAAGCCTAAACTAAGGCTGATCATTCACACTTAATAATAACCCCCATGTCATGATTTGGGGGTTGGCGGTCCATGAAAGCCTGCTACATCCAATGCCCAAGACTATGGGAGACATTTACCAATGAAACCACCACAGAGAGAGTCACTTTTCTTTGAGGATATGGCCATTGATAGCTTTGCTATACACCCAGTTAATGACCCCACACCTATATGTGTGGTGATATTTTGTTTATGATCTAACAAATAAAGCTTGCCTGAAGATCAGAGTGTGGAGCTAAGTCACTAGTTAGTCATAGAGGCCAGGTAGTTGTGGTACATACCTTTAATCCCAGCACTCAGGAGGCAGAAGTAGACAGATCTCTGTGAGTTCAAGGCTACCCTGGGCTACACAGGATTGAGCCAGTGTAAAAGAGACACAGAGCCAGGCAGTGGTGACACACAGCACTGGGGATCTCACACCTTAATCCCAGCACTAGGGAGGTGGAGACAGGAAGTGATATGGCTGGACAGAGAAAGGAATATAAGATGGGAGGAGACAGGAGCTCAGTCCTCTTTCAGGCTGAGGATTTGGTGGAGGTAAGAAGTCTCTTTAGTGGCTGGCTCCTTTACTGATCTTTCAACATTTACCCCGATATTTGACTCCAAGTTTTTATTATTAAGACCAATTAGGATTTGTGCTACACATATGTGCACATGGTCAGCATTAATTGGATTCAGGGAGCTATTTATAATAATTTTAAAGAAGACATGAAATGGGAGATGAGCTGGGGGGAGCTCCTGGGTGTGGGTGAGGTTGGAGGGAGGTAATAGAGGATGGAAGAGATAAGAATATGTTGAAGGTTGGGTATGATGACCCACTCTTTAATCCTAGCATTCAGGAGGCAGAAGGACAGTCTTGTCTACATAGTGAGACTGTCTCAAAAACAAACAAGTAAACAAAGAGCACATGCTGCATTCAGATCCTAGCACCCAAATAAAAATCTGGGTGTGTACAGCTAGAGTTTTTCTCTCCAGGTCCCCCCAAGCCCTGGCAGTCCCGTAGCCCACTTATAAAATAAACATACAGATGCTTATATTATTTAAACGGCTCGGCCATTAGCTCAGGCCTACCATTGTCTAGCTCTTACTCTCTTTTTTTCTTTTTTGAGCTGAGGATCGAACCCAGGGCCTTGCGCTTGCTAGGCAAGTGCCCTACCACTGAGCCAAATCCCCAACCCTAGCTCTTACTCTTATACTCAGCCCATTTCTGTTAATCTATATGTCGCCACATGTTCCAGGGCTTTACCTGCTGCCTTTACATGCTGCTACCTGGACGGCAGGCTGGTGTCTCCCCGAGACTTCCACCTCCCAGCCTCTCCTCTCTGTTTGTCCCGCCTATCCCATACTTCCTGCCTGGCTACTGGCCAATCAGCGTTTTATTTATTCACAACATGCAGGACATCCCACAGCAGGTGTGGCTGCTTCCTGTGCACCCGTAACCATTAGTGACAGGCCCTGTCTCAAAGGAATAAGGAGGCATGTGGTAGAGCAGGATGGCTGATGCCCTCCTCTGGCCTCTGTGAGTGCACATCTGTACACACACGCATATACACCACACACATAGACCCCACGCTCACACATATGCACACTCACACATACTAAATGAGTAAAAAAAAAAAAAAAAAGACTGTCTGTCTGCTGAAGCAGAATCTTTGTAACTGGACACTTGTACTAGCTGGTGGTGTGTGTCAACTTGACACAAGCTAGAGTCATCAGAGGAAGGAGCATCAGTTGAGGAAATGCCGCCATGAGATCCAGCTGTAAGGTATTTTCTCATTTAGTGGTCATTGAGAGAGGACCCAGCCCATGGTGGGTGGTGCCATCCCCGGGCAGGTGGTCCTGGGTTCTATAAGAAGGTGGGCTGAACAGGCCAGGGGAAGCAAACCAGTAAGCAGTTGCCCTCTATGGCCTCTGTGTCAGCTCCTGCTTCTGGGATTCTGCTCTGTTTTGAGTTCCTGTCCTGACTTCCTTCAGCGATGGACAGCAATGCTGAAGTGTAAGGCACTCGCGTTAGTAAACCCTTTCCTCCCCAACTTGCTCTTTGTTCATGGTGTTTCATCACAGCAATAGAAACCCTAAGACAATACTTATGTGGGTCTTCATCTCTGGGTTTGAAACAGGCTCACTTCCTTTTTTATATCCATGCATTCTTCCAGCTGGTGTAGCACAAGTCATCAGAGAATGTTTAGGATGATCACAGTCTGAACCTGTCTGCTGAGATTATTTCAAGCCACCTCAGCTATTGTTAACTCAACACACGAAAGTAAGGTAGTTTTGAACACAGAGTGGTTTGAACCCTAGCTGTTTCTCAGCTCTGGCAGACACTGTGTACTGTCTGCCCACCAGCTTCAGTGTTTCTACCCTCTACTCCTACCTCCATTTACGTCTACCCCAACTCTTCCTCTCTGTTTTCGTCAGCTGGCAATGTGTCCAGTCTTAGAGAAGGAACCATGTTTGTAAACACATCAATAGGTGATGGCTAGGAGCACAGTGGGCATCTTATGACCGAAAAAACAGTCCTCCAAGATCACAGAGTGAGCTTCCTATAATGCACATCAGAAAGATGGAAAGCATCCTGGTCCTGGAGGAAATTGTGGAGCTGCTGAATCAGTCTTGGAACCACCTACTTTCAAGCCTATCATTAGGTAAGCAGTAAGTGTTCCTGTGGCTTAGGCAGTCGCTTCCCAAAGTATGGTCTGCACATAGGGACCGGCATCATGTTTGGTAGCCTATAATGCAGAACCTCTTCCTCCTGGTGACTTAGAGTCTGTGGATCCAAGATCTCCAAATTTTTTGTTTTCTTTTTTTCCCCATTAACTTTTTAGAATCTTTAATATTAGCCACGCTCTGTAAGTTTTCATTTCTTGAAATTGGATCCACCCTAATTGATACTGTTGTTGGCCAGGTTCCTAAAAGCATATACGCCTCAGTTTCCTACACTGCCAAAAATGTTTCAGTGCTTAAGTATGTAAAATGCCTGACTGGCATGTGTTGAATACTCAGTGTTAACTATCTTTACTGGACTGTGCAGAATCCTTAGCTTGATTCTATTTTCTAACTTGCTTTAACTCAATAAGTTTGTTTGATGGTGTGAGACAGGGTCTTTGTCCATAACCCTGACTATCCTGAAACTCACTATGTAAACCAGTCTGGCCTCAAAATCACAGAGATCCTGCCTCTAACTCTTGAGTTCTGGGATTAAAAGTGTGTGCCAACATGCCTGGCTGAAGGAAAATTGTAAAACTTGATCACAGAGACATGTTACACTAAGGGAATGTGGGCTCTTTGAAAACTTGCACACTGAGTCATCAAAACCCAAAGCTAAGGTATTTGAAGTCTTTATTTAGCACAATAGAATAGTGTGTGCATGTAAACCAAATGCAGTAGTATATATACAGCCATATCTCATAAAATATAAGGCCTGAATATCATTGACTTATTTGGAAAAGCAAAGCAAATTTTTTTTTTCAAGACAGGGTTTTTCTGTGTAACAGCCCTGGCTATTCCAGAACTTGCTCTGTAGTTCAGGCTGGCTTCAGACTCATAGAGATCTGCCTGCTTCTGCCTCCCTAGTGCTGGAATTGAAGGCATGCACCACCACTGCCCAGCTGCAAAGCAAATTCTTAAATCCTAGGAACCTTAGGAACAACCAAGTTAAACACTATAAAATCTTCAAGGCTACAGGGAACCCTCATACACTGTGGGATAAGGCTTTTTAGCTGCTGCCAGTTGGCAGAGGAGTAACTATACCACTGTAAGTAATGTATCATCGAGGTTTTGTAAGGAAGCCCAATAAACTCATTGATTTCCCAGGATGAACTTAGGCAGAATTATGCCTTGGCTTGTCATTGGGATCTTAGGAGATGAGGTGATGTTGTTTAGTCTGTTTCTTTCTGAAGAAATTTTAGCAACAGCATTGGTTGATAATGAAGTGGGTGGAGGTTTATTGTGCACCATCATTTAGGGACCCAATAGGCAAGTCTATCTGATGGTCCTGGTATCATATAAATATGATTCTGTCGTGATGGCTACATAAAATTCCAATATGTTTGAGCACTACATTCTCTTTATCCATTCATCTGTTGATGGACTTCCAGGCTGGTTCTGTATCTTGACTATTGTGTGTAACACAGCAACAAAGATGGCCATGCAGTGACAGAGGATCCTGAGTGTTTTGTGGCTAGACTTGGAGATAGCTACGTCATTTCTTCTTATGTCCCTTTGGTGGGAACTAGTCAAGAGGACAGCTGATGTTTCCCACAGGCGTTCTAAAGAAGAGAATACAAAGGTTAGGCTGGAGAGATGGCTCAGCTGTTAAAGGCTAGACTCACAACCAAAAATATAAGAGAATACAGAGGTCAGCAAATCTGTGAGAAGAAGAGACAGAATGAAATGGGTTCATAGGCACTATGTTAAAAGAATTTCATTTTTTATAATTTAGCTTAATTATGAGGAAAGACAAGCTATAATCAATAAACTCATTCATTTATTCAATAATTAAAACGTCTTGATGAATTGCTGAGTATGTAATGAATTTCGTTTGACAAATTGTGGCATTATGAATGATTTGTTAGAATTTAGTTCTGTATATTTGTTATTCATGCTGTTTCCCAGTTCAACACCCTTAAAACCATTGGAATATCCCAAGCTATGAGTGTCTTTTGTATGTTGTGGCTGATAGACTTCTAAATAGCACCAGGATGGTACTGGTGTGAGGGCCAAAGTAACTTTTAGTTACTGTGCCTAAGAGATCTATGAAATAAAAATACCTCTTACCTGTAAGCCCCTTGCCCAAGATTGGAGACTTTCTGAAATGCTGGAGGCTATTGTTTATGGGAAATAGGAAGCCAAATTTTTCACTCCCCTAAACAAGTTTGTTTGACCCAACTATACCTGATGTGCTTGATCACATGTAGGTGGAACATATGTGAGCAGAAAATATGTCAGGATGTATGCTTGCCCCTGATTGGGAACCCTGGGTTGGACCTGGCCAGAGTCCATCATCCTGGCCAGTATTTAAAGCTTCCTTCAAATTTGGCTCCAAGATTGTAGTAGTGGTCTTATTCTTCCTTGACCAGTGGGATTAACCCTGGTCACTGGTATTGGGAACAGGCAAAAAACACCTGTCCTATGTACTGCCATTTTGACTTCAGACTCTATTTTTACCTGAAGGGCGAAACAAAGTTCAGATTCCCAAGCCTTTGGGGAGCTGGGAACCTTCCAATAGCTGATCCACCTCCTCCCTAAACTGTAGAAATAATCGTTATGCACCTTTAGTTCTCTAGAAACGGCTGTTCTTAACAACAGTGGGAACAAATGGATCTGATTGGTTGGACTAAAAAGCTTGCATTGTATGTGGATTGACAATGATGGAACACTTAAGGAAAGCCCCTAATCTGTGAATCGTGATTGGTGGGAAAATGTAACTATAACTTGGCACAGATGTTTGTGAGTTTTGTGCTTGAATACTTGCTTCAACTGGCATTCAGTGTCACAGTTCAGCTCCAGAGTCTGTTCTGTGGCCCTGATCGGTCAGCTCCACCCTCTTTTTTTTTTTTCTACCCTGTATTAAATCATGCTTTGCAGAAATCTCTTGTGTCTTCTTGGGTTGATTCGGAGCCTCAGACCACAACACCAGAAAGACCAAGGCACCCACTAGAGGCTTGGCTGGGACTTGAAGGTCTACTTTCCAACCTTTTGTGAGTTAATCACCGACGGCCAAGGATTCAGCCATGCCTAGGGAAAGAAGCCTTCACAGAAGAGCTTCTGATGGCTGAACTGATGAGAATTCTTGGAGGGTGGTGCTCCTGAGAAGACCTGGAAGCTGTGGCAATCCCCACAGCCTGGCCTTCTATATCTTTCCCATCAGGCTGCTCATTTGTATCCTTTGTGATTAAATGGATACATGAAAGTGTGCCTCCTAATCTTGGTTGTTAACTTGACAGCATCTGGAATCAAGCCTCTAGGCAGTCCTGGGAGAGGCTTTCTTGATTAGATTACTTGAGGTAGGAAGACTTCCAAATGGGGTAGCACCTTCTGGTGCAACTCAAATAAAAGGACATGCAAGAAGAAATTTGGCTTTTTGCCTTCTTGCCGTTACTCTTGCCAGTGAAAGGGAAAAATCGGTGGCCATCTTGAGAGATGCTCCTTTCCTCTCCTCTTCCTCCTCTAAAAGTATTTGCTGACCAGCAGTTTTAGAGCTGACCAGAAGTTGAACTCACGGGACGATAAGGCTGGAACAATAAATCTATATATCCTGGACTTGGCAAAACAGGATATGGGGAGTAATGGACTCAACTGACCAGAAATTGAACTCATGGGAAAATAGGACTGGAACAATGAATCTGAATGTATATATCCTGGGTTCAGCAAAAGCAGGACATAGGGAGTAGAAAATGTATGTCTCTGTAGATACCCTGAATCCTGTTAGCCATCAGTAACCTCATGCTTATAGTTCAGCCAGTAACTTCAAAGAACTACCTCACCCCTAGCCCCCTCGTCCAATCCTAAGATATGTAACTCTCTGCATGTAAACTTTTCCTATATAAACCCCTTAAAGTAAGTGCTCGGGGGCATCCTCCTCCACCAGCTATGTCTAGTGTTTGGAATATGGACCAAGCCCCGGGCTTGCTTTGTTATTAAAAAAAAAAACAAACCCTGTGTGCTTGCATCGGATATCAGCTCTGTGGTGGTCTTGCTTGGGGGTCTTGCGACCTGGGCACAACACCAGAAAGTCCATCTGTCTCTTTGCTGTTGTTTGAGACGTCACTAAATGGTCCTGGATGTCCTGGAACTCACTATGTAGATCAAGTTGGACTTAAACTCACAGAGATTCGTCTGACTCTGCTTCCCAAGAGCAGACACTAAAGGTGTGTGCTGGCTGTATATGGATGTTTTGTCTGTATGTATGTCTGCACACAGAAGAAAGTATCAGATCCCATAGGACTATAATTATAAACAGTTGTTTAGGTCACCATGTGTGTTCTGAGACTTGAACCCAAGACCACTGAAGAATAGTTAGTGCTCTTAACCACTGAGCCACCTCTGCGGCTGCCATGCTTAGTTGATGTTTAAGGAAAACAATGCATATCTAGTTCAGGGCACTTGGTGTTGAGTGACACAGGAACGTAAGAACATTTGGCTTGTGTCTCTATCTTTAATATAAGTGTCTATGGAGCACTCACTATTAACAATGTTTTAGGTGCTGAGATGGAACTGTGACAAACAAAGTCGACAATGCCATTGCCTTCTAGCCATTCATAGTTTCATAATGGATTTAGACATGGATATAAACAAAGACATTGTAAGACAATGAAGTGTTAACACAGAGGCGAAAGGATAAAGGCGCTGGTTGGTTGGCAGAAGAGTCACGAGCCATGGCTACCAGAGTTAGAATGGGCTTTATTAGAAAGAAGAGGGGATAGGATGGAGAAGCCAGGCCTGGTGGAGGGAGGGAAGCAGGGCAGAGCAGACAGCAAAGAGGAAACGAAAAAAGGGAGGTGGGGGTCCATGTGTGGCCTTTTAAGATGGAGATTGCATGATCACGCAGTGGTTGCCCTCAACACCCTGATGATGTAGGACATTACACCTGGGAGAATGAGAGCAGGATACTAACAAGAGGTGCTTCGGGAACCCAGATGAAAACACATCTCAAAATACAGGGGTTGTGGTGGCTTGGAAAGAATACTGTAGTTTTGTTTTTTTTTCCTGTGTAACACACACTTTGCCAAGCAATGTATGTACACTGTTGTTTCATCTCACAACTACCCAAGGAACTTATTTTCCCTCACTTTATAAATGAGAAAGTAGAGCAGAGGAAATGTATCCTGTAGTGGGTAGCCATTCCAACCTTGATCTGGAAGTTCCAACCCCCATTGAGGCTTCGGTAACTGTCATGCCTACAAGGTGGGGCCAAGAGAGGACCCTGAAGACCCGAGATCCGGATGCACTATCTCTCTTGGTTCCTGGACCCTGGACGCTGGAGGTAGACTGAGCAGAGTTCTCCAGAGAACACCGCCGCCGGACTGTACTACGTCTTTCCCAGACCCTGTAACCTACCTATCCCTTCATTTGTTGGTTATGCCACTAAATAAACCTCCCTTTTAACTACGTGGAGTGACCTTAATAATTATACCAATAGTATCCCTATGAGGAGAGGGTATGAGCTGAGCAGCAGCAGCATCCATCATACTCTGACTCCTGTTTGTGGATGTCATGTGACCGGATGCCTCAAGCTCTGCCATTTTGACTTCCCTGTCACCATAGACAGACAGACTGTACCCTTGAACTGTGAGCCAGAACAAACCCTTTACCCTGAGTTGCTGTGGTGGGTATTACTATAAAGAACCACTGTGTAGTTTTTTGTGTGTTTTGGTTTGTTGCTTGTTTGTTTTGAGGAATGTGGAAAACTTTGGAATTTTGAACTAGGAAAGAAGTTGAATGTTGTAAGCCAAGCTAAAGTAGGAGCATGGAAGACAGTAGTGCCGAGAGAAATGTGGATGGTGCGGGTGTAAGATTTCCAAAGGAAGCAAGAACTTCAGCAGCAGCTGGGCTAGAGGCCATTTCTGTGACATGGTGGGGGTGAGGGGAGCAGATCTGGCTGTTTCCTGCCCCTACACTAAGAACTTGCCGAAGGCGAAACTCAAAGTTAACGGACTGATTTCTTTGGTGGAGGATATTTCACAATACTGAGTCTGCGCATGGTAACTGCTGGTTTTCCCTGTGTAGGTCTACACTGGAAAAGAGCAAGTGGGGCAGAAAGAAAAACAGAACGAGGTTTGGAGACTGAGTGCTGGGAAGCCTAGTGCTCCAGCCAGGGTGTGTGCTGGATGATAAGCTGTAATTGTTAAGGAGGTAAGCACAAGTAAAGCAGGCCTTCTCTGAACTGGGACAAACGAGAGGATGCCCTCAGGGCAAGACCCCACCCAACAGAGCTTCCAATGTGTGAAAGGTAAAGGCCTAAGGCAGTGGTTCTCAATCTGTGGGTCATGACCCCTTTGGGGGTCTTCACAGGGCTCACCTAAAATCATCTACATATCAGATATTTGCATTATGATTCATAACAGTAGCAAAATTACAGTTACAAAGTAGCAATGAAAATAGTTTTATGGCTGAGGGGGATTATAACAACATGAGGATCTGTACTAAAGGGTCACAGCATTAGGAAGGTTGAGAACCACTGGTCTAAGGCACTCTCTGCTCCTAGAAAGTAACTGTACACAAAGCTGCTGCTGCCAACATGGTCTAAGGAGGCCAGAGTCCACCCCAAGCTGGCAGGTGAACTTGGCAGTGTCCATGTGATGCTGGCTTTGGAGGCATGGAAGATACAAGAAGATGTAGATTCTTCCTCCATGCTTCAGATTTTATGTGTGTGTGTGTGTGTGTGTGTGTGTGTGTGTGTGTGTGTAAGTATGTGTGTGTAAGTATGTATGTATGTGTGTGTGTGTAGTGTGTGTGTATGTGTGTGTGTAGTGTGTGTGTGTGTGTGTGTGTGTGTAAGTATGTATGTATGTATGTGTGTGTATGTATTTCATGAGTGATACTGAACCTGTCATGGTTACTATTGATTTTCCTTATGCAGGTCTACACTGGAAAAGAACAAGTAGGACAGAAATATATGCACTTAGGCAGGATCTTTCACTGAAGCGAATCATTTGGCCTTTCAGCCAGACTGGCTCGCCACTGTTGGAAAGGAATATTCTCAGTGTCTCAGAAACATGAACAGAGCTAATTAACCAGGCAAGATTATTTGGGTTACAAAAGGATTTCATTTGTAAAAAGGGTGTGCATGACAACACACCAGGGCAGGAAGTCCACTTAGTTGAGCTAATGCATGTGGTGACTGTGTTACATTCCATTGGTGGGAGTTCAACCTCGCTATCTGATGCAATTGGCTAATTCATAATTAGTGGGAAGGGGAAGGGTATGCTAGAGGGTCAAGTCTCAAGAATGTCCAGGGGTTGGGCAAATAGCCACGTACACAAGAGTTTCACAGGTTGGGGGAGGTTTACAGGCTAGCCACCTTTGACTGGGGGGGAAAAAACCATTTCTCACATTTCTTCCCTCTTTATTATACATTTTCATTGTTTTCAAACTCTGACAGCATATTTTGACTTTTCGGGAGCCTCTAGTATCAGTAATTGTTGTTAGGGTAAATGAGCCTCTGGAGGAGGCCCCTAACACAGGGAGCTAGTTATCCCAACTACCTCTAGTATGTCTTAAGTTGATCCCACCTTCCTAGGGGTAGCCTTTGGTCAAGCTGATGGACCTGGCCCAGCTGGAATGTTAGATCTCCATCTAGGCCAGAGGACCTGTTTTCTTAACTAGAAGTTTCTCTTAACAGACCTTTACACTACCTCTTTAGCATTTCTCACACTGGAGAGCAGGTGTTCTCCACCTTCCAAATGCTACAACTCTTTAATACAGCTCCTAAAGTTGTGAGTAGCCCCAACCATAAAATTATTTTTATTGCTAACTGTAATTTGGTTACTGTTATGAATTATAATATAAATACCTGTGTTTTCCAAGGGTTTTAGATAATCATTCGACCCCCTCAATGGGGTTGCGACCCACAGGTTGAGAACCATTGCTGTAAAGGTAACCATAGAGTCATTTAGGAATGAGATTAGAGAGCAGAGCCCTCAAAACATTTCCGGTACCTTTGGCCTCCGCCAAGAGGCACAATTACATTTCTGGTATTCAGCTGAGAGAGAAACTGGTTACTTTTGGTGGGGGCTTTTCTTACCATAAACTGCCTAGCCAATTTTAGCCTCTTGTTTTTATTATCTCCCCACCCAACAAAGAGGTAACCCTGATGATGTTATGGAATTGGATTAATGACCAATTTGCCAATTTTCTGGCTGAATGGAGGTGATGGGGGTGGCAGTTGAGGTATCCCTCTGGTTGAGCCTGTCTAAAAGACCCAAGAAGTGTGCCTGTACTTCCATTTGTAGAACAGGCAGGCGTAGTGAGGAAACAAAGTCAGCCATGCAGACGGTGTGTGTGTGTGTGTGTGTGTGTGTGTGTGTGTGTGTGTGTGTGTGTGTGTGTGTGTGTCTGGCTTTCATTGGGATTCAGCGAGGAGAGGACCTAGGGTCTGTGGGCTGGTTTCCACCAGCATTCAGTTATGAGAGGGAGTGGGGTCTGGGATCTGGGTCTGCTTTCAACAGGACTCAGCTGTGACAGGGAGTCGTATATAAGTTGTCACCGCAGCTTTTCACCAAAGGACTAGATTTCTAGGACTCGGGCTGCCACCTCTTGTTTTCTCTAATTTGGACATGGAGTTGTCATCGTGGGTATCGTTTTATCATCAAGGTGAGAATATAATGTGTTTAAGGCCCTCTGTAGCGTCAGCATGGCATTCAGACCAGATCCAATTGATCTAGAAGACAACCCCTACCCCACCGCCACACACACAATAACTGGTAGTATGGGGAAATTAGATGGTCAGTAGCTGGGAACAGGTGGTTACCAGCATCCAGGCCTTAATTTTGTAAGCAAGCTGCAGAGCTGAGAGAACAGGAGGGTATCTGTAATGTCAGGGTTCAGTCTGGTGAACTGTGTGTAGATGCCCACAGCAGACAGAGTGTGGAAGGAAGCTGGCTCAGGGTCCAGAGGCAGCTCCGGGACGTTTGGGCAGGTAATTTGGGGGTCTGGTTGTGTGGACTAGGAGCTAGTAAAGTGGGCTGTAGTCTCCAAGGTAGATATTTCAAAGAAGAATACAGTCTATGAAGGACCAGAACAGGACTTTCTAAGAGTAGGTTCCAAGACGTTTGTCTCCTGTGTCTACAGACAGACCATGTCTACAGGTCATACTGCTCTTATGAGTGGAAGGCTCCTCTATTTCTGGGCAAATATTGAGCCATGGAATCCACACAAAAAATTTGGAGTTTAGTAGTCAACTCTTTGTGTATCTTCTTTTTTAAAAAAGATTTAGCTATTTTTACTTTTATGTGTATAGTAAGTATTTGCCTGGAAGCATGTCTGTGTAACATGTGCATTCCTGGAGCCCATGGAAGCCAGCAAGTGTGTTTGATCATCTGGCACTGAGGTTATAGACAGTTGTGAGCTGCCATGTGGGTGCCGGGAATTGAACCCCAGGTCCTGCCTAAGAGCAATAAGTGCTCTTAACCACTGAGTCATCTCTGCAGTCCCATCCTCTGACTATCAAGTCGGTTATCGCTATCAGAACTCTGGCTCCAACAACTGTGTAGGAGTAGAGTACCTATTCTTGCGTCTCCCTCTCTCTGCTCTCTCTCCCTCCTCCTTTTATTTTCTTTTGGCATTGGAGTGCTATGAAACAATCTTTGTACACTGTAAATATGTATTACTCTCATTGGTTAGTAAACAATCCTGGCCAATCGCTGCACAGGATAAAGTTAGGCAAGCAAACCAGACTAAGGATACTGAGAAGAGGAAGGGTAGAGTTAGAGGAGTTGTGAGCAAATGCAGAGGGAAACAAGATGAATGTGCCATGTTGAAAGAAAGCACCACACATGGCAGAGGGTCCATAAGAAATATGGGCTAATTTAAAATATAAGAGTTAGCTATTAACAAGCCTGAGCTATTGGCCAAGGTTTTGTAATTAATATTCATCTTCTTTGTGGTTATTTGGGAGTGGCTGCCAAGACACACAGAAACTCCACCTACTTTGGAGATCAAATCTAGGACCTACCCATGCTAAGCATGGTCTCTGCAAATGAACAGCAACTTTTCATTTTGGCCCATTAAGCCATTAACAAGTTCCCAAAGCAGATCTGACTGCTTTACTTGGATAACTAGGTGAGGCAAAAACATTTACTGTAGCCCAAGCATGGCACACACACACACACACACATACACACACACACACACACACATTTAAAACATATTAACTTTGTCATTTCTTTACAATAGTCTTATTGAGAGACTAAAGCCGGCTGAGAAAGACTAAGCAACTTGTCTGAAGCCATAGAACATGAGAAGGTGGTGGAGCATTCATTCCCAAGCTTTCTTAAGCCAGAGCTTGTGTTCCTTTCATTGGCATCTACCACATCTATGAGCTTTAAAGAAATTAAAAACCGGGTTGGGGATTTAGCTCAGTGATAGAGCGCTTGCCTAGCAAGCGCAAGGCCCTGGGTTCGATCCTCAGCTCCAAAAAAAAAAAAAAAAAAAAAAGAAAGAAAGAAAGAAATTAAAAACCAAATTCATGAAACCAGTGACCAACGATCAAAGTTATGCTGTGTAGCTGTGCTGTTAGTTTTGTTTTTGAGACACTAGACAATTCCAAGGGATGAAGCAAGAAATCACAGCCTGTTAGAAGATGTTTCTATTTTGTAATCATATACCAAATGGTCATACAGCTGACTTGACAGTGTCAATCATTTTATCTATGTGTGGACTGCATGTTCAACAGTGCCTCGAGATGATTCAACTTGGTTATGTTCTTGTTTGGATTCCAAAAAGTCACAAAGGTGCTCATAAAAAGCCAAACCCAGACAAAATAGAATTAGAGAAATATCACTGGTAAATAAATTAGACCCAACTTTGAAATGTTTGGTCGGCTCTTCCTGTTTGGATGTCCTCTTGTTTGTTTTGTTTTATTTGTTCCTGTCATCCCGCTCAGAGCAGGACAACCATGTCTTCCTGAGGGATGGTGCAGAAGTCCCTGACCTGCATTTGCTTGAGGTTTAATGTTTCTCATGGTGAAGCTCATGGACCTAGGATGCATTAACAAGGTTTACTATACCGTAAAATTTTAAATTATGGAACACAAAACACTCCCCTTATTTGAGTGCTATTAAGTCCATATCTTAATTCCTCCACTAGGGGTTTGAAGAAGAGAATGAGGAGGACATAAACCAAGGAAAGACAGTTTCCAAAGGAGGACTGGCCTCAGCCTGATGCTGTGGGGATGTCTACCTCCAGGCTTATCCAGCCTGGGGACAAAAGAGCTAGGTCAGAGGTATGGTCCAGGACACAATACAGGGTTTCTGGGAGTACCGTGACAGTAGCTTCATTGGAAGATGAAAAGGCTCCAAAGGTGAATGGCACCCAGACAGAACTGGAACAGTGCTGTGGGTGTCTACGCTGTACTGGATTTGAACGCTTAGACTAGCTTAAGGAATTCCCAGATCCCAGAGGAGTCTGGCTGGCAAGAATACGATCATGCCCCCCTACATAGTTTAAGAACATGTTTAGACAATTTAAACGTATGCCATGACACCAGCACTGTGGGAGAAGGCAAACATTGATCAGACTAAGGTGGTTTTTATTGTAAGCAGCTTACCCTCTGAGATCCACACATGTGAAACAAGTTTGCTCAACTCTGGAAAGGATGTAATTAGACTATCTGATTCTGAGAAGATAAATAGTGTCCTTTGGTTACACCTGTTAGAAACTTACAGTGTGGAAAATGAATAAGGTCAGATCGAGCCCATGCACGGCAGTCATATAAAACAAAACCCTAAGAGATGTCTCTGGGACAGGAGACAACACATTGAGGCTGAAAGCTGGGGACAGATCACAAAACAGTGTGACAAGCAACGGTGACACAGAATGCATTGGGGAGATTTTTTTTTGGCTCTGTAGTATTTTTCAGTGTCAAGTTCAATGTCTGTGTTTCATAGATTTGGGGTGAAACAGGATGAGTAGCATTTCATTGACTCTTCCACAAAATGGAGTTTATGTGGTTCTTTTAAACTCACTAAGAAAAAGAAGAACCAAAATGGATGGAGGACTTGGCTCAGTGGTTGAGTGCCTGCTGGGCTTCCACAAGGCCCCAGGTTATCCCCGGGTTATCCTCCAGCACTGCTACCGGCAGGAACAGCAAACCTGCCAGGCAAGCAGTGAGACATCCTTGATTGGAAGACACTGAAAAAAATCAATAGGAAAAGTTCCTTTTAGAGTTGATAAAAACGGAAATGAGGAAGATTCCCTTGGTTTTTAGATTACAGGGAGGAGATGACCACTTCCCCCTTACCACAGGACTCAGTGTTAGTTTCAGTGCTTCCTAAGAAGAGAGGAAAATGGACTGATAACCAGAAGGCTATTGGTTTCTCTCAGCTGCTTCCAACTCAAACAAACAAACAAAAGCAATAGGAGGCTGGTAGTAGCACTGGAAACAGCGACTAATAGTTACCGTTTGCTCAGTGTGGACCTGGCTCTGTGAGTTAATTGTTTCTCACCCATTACCTAATTTAATCCTTTAATCCATTGAGTAAAGGTTTCATTTTACTGATGAGTAAACTAA
Source organism: Peromyscus eremicus (assembly GCF_949786415.1). Classification (NCBI taxonomy): domain Eukaryota; kingdom Metazoa; phylum Chordata; class Mammalia; order Rodentia; family Cricetidae; genus Peromyscus; species Peromyscus eremicus. Next base: position 100,770,508 of record NC_081419.1, read on the forward strand.
AATTTAAAGAGGGTAAGCGATTTGCCTGAGGTCACACAGCTGCTGAGTAAGGAAATGAGACTGGAATGCCACTGCAATTCTCTCCCAAGCTCATGTTCGTAATAACTGTACCAGTAAGTGATTTGATAAGACCTGGTGTTTTGCAAAGAGGAAAAAAAAAGATCAAGGCAATCCATTTTCATCAGCATTTATCGACCACCTTTCTTTTTCGGGAGGGTTCAGAAAGCTAAATATTGTCATACAGACTGCAAACGAGACCAAGTGACCTGTCTGAAGCTCTGCCTGGCTTCCCGATGCTACCGTTGCATAACTACTCTTTATACAGTCTGCGAATTATACTGCTGGATAATGGACTTTAAATTGCATGTTTAAGTAGACTAAGAACTCTATAGTTAGTGGGTTATATTTAAGAAACCACAGAGTAGATAAGGCACACAATTAAAGAATTCGTTTCTTCCAAACCCCCCATTTGTGTTAGGATGTTGAGTTGCTATCCTCTGTGTGCAGGCAGGGGTTTGGATCCAGTAGCAATGAAGTCTGGCCCAGAAGTCTGCAGACTCTGAATTATTTACCAGAAGCCATCACTTAACTCAACATTTGACACAACTGTTTACGTTCACAGGCAATTTTGGGTTACCTGAATTTAGACAAGATTGGATAATCCCTTGAGTAATATGAGGTAAAAGTCGAATTCTAAGTTAGAAATGTCAGCTTACTGGCATCTTAGTTTGGTTGCCCCATGAACTGGATCACCAAGCCTCTTGTTCATACTCTCAGAATATTTTTAATGGGAGTTGCTCCGTGGTAGAGTGTCTGTTAGAGTGCTTAAGGCCCCCAGTTTAATCCCTAGCACCACAATAAATAAACAAATAAGGACCCCAAAGAATTTTTGTTTTGTTTTATTTTTGAGATAGGGTCTCACTATGCAGTCCCAGCAGACCCAGAACTTGCTATGTAGACCAAGCTGGCCTCAAACTCATAGAAGTAATTCGATATTTATTCATTTGTTTGTTTGTTTATAGGCAAGGTCTCACTATGTAACCCAAGTTTGCCTCGAACTCCTATGTGCTGGGATTACATTAGAGGCTACCATGTCTAGGTGTTTAACTTTTTGTTTTTTTTAAGAAACTGCCATATAGCTTCCCTTGATCCACATTTTTAACTTTCTTTCCCTCATCTCTCTTCTCACTCCCTACACACACACACACACACACACACACACACACACACACAATGCTGGGAATTGAGCCCTGGGAAAACACTATATGATGGAGGTATACTCCTTTTTTGATGTTAGTGCTTTCAAAGATTTATTATTCACAATATGAAATTATTTTTGTTTCCCTTGGATTTTTGTCTAGTAATATTCAGTGGGTACCTTGGGGGTTTAATATAGACTATGGATAATAATAATTACTCTGGAAGAGGTTCACAGCTAGACTAGAATATTCAAACTAAAACAGAATAGCACCAGGTAGCCCACACTTATCATTCCTGTACTCAGAAGACAGAAGCAGGAAGATAAATACAAGTTCAAGGTCAGACTGAGCTGCATGGGGGTTCTAAGCTTATCAGAGCTACATAAGAGAACTAATCTCAAAACAAACAAGTAAATAAATTAGAGCTTGTGAATTAAATCTCACTAGGAAAAATATTAAAAATGAGAACAAATAAGTTTACTGGGCACTATATATATATATGTCAGGTGTGGTTGGTCTATGTTTTAGGAGCACAGTGTCATGGAGACCGTGCCCTCAGTATCGAACTACGGTTTGTGACAATAGACATGAAATGGGTATCCTTGGACCACGAGCTCGGTTGGTCTGGAGTCTATCAGAAATACCAATAACTTTTCGGTCTGCCGTTGTCCGTCTTCCATCTGGTCGCACATCTGACAGCGTTTGGAGACAGACCCAACAGTATGAACCCCTGATGGAATTTAGGGAGAGGTGCCCATACAATGCAGAATACCTTGTAGTACTTCAAGGGCCTCATGACAAAATTCTAGAAAGAACACAAATTAGAAAATGATGAGGAAGTGGGAATAAGAGAGGGTAGTGCGTGCGTGTGTGAAAATATGACCAAAATACATTATATACTTGAGTAAAATTGTCAGTGAATAAGTAGAAAATTAACCACTTCTCAGAAGTACAAAATATGAGTGAAAAATGTAAAGAATAAGGAAGCAAGTTTGTCACAGAAGGAGTGGGGAGTGGTTCTAAGTAATTCATCACTAGGTGGACCTGGACTGTGACATAGTTTAGACACGTGGGAAAAGGGTGAGAAAGGGTGGGAATGACTGGCTGGCGGCCTGCTTATCCCTCAAGGAGCTGTAAAGCTCAGTGACAAAGATCCACAGCAGAGCTGATTTCTCCCTCTGATAATTCTGGTGGGGAAGATGTTTCAAAGTACCCACTTGTGTATTTCTTCTTTCCTTCCCACAGCTTTATTCTCTTACCTTTATTTTCTCTGAAAATTTTCAGTTCCTAAAATATACAACTGCTTATTTGAATGCAATGGCTTAAAAAAAATTCTGCTGTTAAGGAAACCTGTTTAAGCAGCTGACTGTGTGCTTCAAAGGTTAGTGTATATGGGGACCTGGGTTCAAGTCCCAGCTCCTCCATGTGAACACAGAGAAGACAAAACAAGGAAAGGAAGATATACTTGTATGAAAATGTTCTTCCCTCCTTTTTTCCTTCCTTCCTTCCTTCCTTCCTTCCTTCCTTCCTTCCTTCCTTCCTTCCTTCCTCCTTTCCTTCCTTCCTTCCTTCCTTCCATAATGTCTCCCTGGCCTTGAATTCTCAGAGATCTGTCTATTTCTGCCTCCTGTGTGTCGGGATAAAGGTGTGGATTAGGGCTGGAGAGACGGCTCAGTGGTTAAGAGCACTGACTGCTCTTCCAGAGGACCCAGGTTCAATTCCCAGCACCCACATGGCAGCTCACAACTGTCTGTAACTCAAAGCCCAGGGGATCCAGAATCCTCACACAGACATACATGCAAGCAAAACACCAATGCATGTAAAATAAAAATAAATAAAAAAAAGAGTGTGGATTACCATACCCAGATTTATTATTGTGTTTATACATATGTATGTGTGTGAGTGTATAGCACATGCATGGAGGTGCCCTCAGAGGACAGAAGAAAGCATTAGTCTTCTGGAGCTGGAATTACAGGAGGCTGTGAACCGCCTGACTTCTCCAGCCCTGAAAATGTTATGTAATATGGTACCACATACAATGAAAATAAAAGAGAAAAAAAGAAACAACAACAAAAAACATCCCCATACTTTGGTATAGAAGGACTTCAGAGCAAATGTAAGTTAGTAAGGTTGATTTGTTTATCTTTGTGTATCTCAAATGTCTAGAGAATTTGTACGAATTATAGAAAACACTCAGATTTTACTGGTTAAAAAACAAACACGAAAACTATGCATTTTACTGATTTATTTTTTTTCTAAACAGATAAAAAAAATCAGATTTTTACCCTTTCTCACTTTAGTACTGTGGAAAGATTCGTGTTTGAACAATGAAGCACTTCCTTAGTTGTGATGATTTGTGTACTCTAAACTTAAGCTTGAGCACAAGAAATGATGCCACAAACTCCCAAGGCTTAACAACCCCTCCAAAGAATCTCTGAAGATGACTTCAGCTGCTCGTATCTCTTCTGAAGACAGTAATGTTATACAGAGTAGGGAGGGTGATTTGGATAGTCATGGATGATAGGACTCATTGGGTAGGGAAAACGAAGCAGTTTCTGTCAGCCTAAGGACAAAGAACACTACACAATCTTGAAACACATTCACAGGTTGAATGTGACGTTTGTGAGCACTTCCTGGTTCTTGTCGGAAACTGTGTACTTCATTTATTTATTTGTTTATTTGTTTGTTCGTTTGTTTGTTTATTTCTGTTTCTATTAATGTCCAAGGTGGTTCTGTCTGTAGTATGGTTTGTCTGTAATATGGTTTGTCCGTTCAGGACCAGGCTATAACTGATGACTCTTCTCCAGGTTGTTATATCCACTAGTAAGGCAGGAGACGTGCTGTCAAAAAAAAACAGTACAAAGAAGTCCAAACCACTTAATGTCAGAACCGGCTGTGCTGTGACAAAGACTATATGGTTGCGTTTTTGTGATAGTCACCCCAAACTTAACCCTGATCCTCCCTCTGTCCTCTCTTCCCTTCTTTCTATGTTTGCTGGATGCCTATTCCATCCCAGACACTCTTAGTAGGCCCTGCATGCACAGTGCTAAATAAAATAAACCTTGACTCTTTTGTTAGATCTTTGTTTTTTTTCCTGTTTCAAGCTTGTTAATTCTGTAATGATATGGCTTGGATCTTATGCCAACTACTAAATATCATGTCTTGACTCCACACCCGTCCTTCCTTATTCTGGTTTGATGATGTCAGGCGGAGTCTGTGGGAACAGTTTTTCTGCTTTGCCCATTGCTTTCTGTTAGGTGTATGATGGATAAAAGGACTTCCTCCTCCGTGTGTGTTTCGTGCATTCTCGCAGTGGTACCCAAGCTTCTTCATGCTGGTGAATGCCGCTTGCGTCAGCATCACCACTGTTGGGTAGGTCATCACCGTCAGCTTGTTTAACACTTGAGGAAACGGTCTCATCACACACCCTCACAGACTCCAGTATCTGTCAGCCCTCTTTTTTTTTTTTTTTTTTTAATAGGGTCTGGAATTCACTATGTAGCTCAGGTAGGCCTTGAACTCCAAGCAGCTCTTCCAAGTGCTGTGATTACAGGTCCAAAGTACCCCGCCTACCTTGTAACCCCTCTTTGAAGTTCTAGGTTCCATAGAGCCTCTTATTTGAGCAGGCTGTAAGACTTTAGTACTAGTTAAACACCGCCTTTAAAACAGATTTATTTTTATTTTATGTATATGGGTGTTATGTATATGCATATATGTCTGTGCACCATGTGTGTACACGGTGCTCTCAGAAGCCAGAAGAAGGCATTGCATTCTCTAGAATCGGAGCTATAGATGGTTGTGAGTGGCTATGTGTGTGCTAGAAACCAAACCTGGGTCTTCTGTAAGGGCAGCAAGTACTCTTAGCCAATGAGCCATCTCTCCAGCCCCAGCATGGTCTTCTATTACTCAATTTCTTGGGCTCCCTCTCCAACCTTCTCAGTTTTAACTATCCCAATCTTTTCTACTCCATGGCTATAAAATCCTTCTCACAACATAATTTTACCTATGTATTGATTTAAAATATTTATATTCACTTTTTTCTTAACGCTTCAAAACCTAGTAAGCCACTGGTTAACTTTTCCCATTACAACTAGTAGTCATACCAGACACAATTGGACCCTAACTCATACAGCTTTGATTTGTCTTCTGAATTTTGCTACTCTTCCTTCGCCAGATCTCTTTTTGTTGCTTTGTCATTTTAATCTAGAACATGCTAACAACAAGAGTTCTTGGCTGGGTGGTGATGACGGCAGCACATGCCTTTAATCCCAGCACTCGGGAGGCAGAGCCAGGCGGATCTCTGTGAGTTCGAGGCCAGCCTGATCTACAGAACAAGATCCAGGTCAGGCACCAAAACTACACAGAGAAACCCCGTCTTGAAGAAAAAAAAAAGAAAGAAAGAAAGAAAGAAAGAAAGAAAGAAAGAAAGAAAGAAAGAAAGAAAGAAAGAAAAAGAAAAAAAATTCTTGCATTTTCCTGATCTTCATGTTGTTTTTTCCAAGCTGTGCTCAGTGTGCCCCGTGTCCTTTCCACTGCTGTGCTCTCCACTGGGTCTGTTTATTTGTTGTGTGCTTAATCCCATTCACACTTAATATCTTTCTTTTTAAACATAGATTTTATTTTTAATTAGGTATGTATGTGTGGGTCTGTGGTGGATGGTATGTTAAGGTGCCTGGGAAGTCCAGAAGAGGGCTTCAGATCCTGGATTTTATTGTACTCTGTTTTTTGTTTTTTGGGGACAAGGTTCCTCTGTGTAGCTCTGGCTGTCCTAGAACTCACTCTGTAGACCAGGCTGACCTCAGAGATCCACCTGCCTCTGCCTCTTGAGTGCCGGGATTAAAGGTGTGTGCTACCGCTGCCTGGCCAGTTTGGTGGTTCTAATGGCTCAGAACTTCTAATGGAAACAGTCAAATAGACAGTAAACCCCAATTAACAGTTTTTTTAACCTACTCCCTGCTCCTCCTCCTTCTCTTCTTCCAATTCTTCTAGTGTGCATTTATTTACTCTGGGTGTGTATGAGTGTACCAGCATGCACATGACATGGAGTACACTCCATATGTGGATATCCTGGACTAAAACATAAAGGAATGCACAGAGCAAGAAAAAAAGATCTAAAGAAACCAGAGCAAGGAGGAATCAATGCTTTGCTGCTCCGATATTAAACCAATCTGACTTTTCTTTTGAGTTCAACAAATTTTAGACTGGGAGCTGAGGCTGCTGCCCTGGACCTTGAGCCTTCATGGAGCTGCAGAACTCCCACCCTAAGAACACAACCTAGAACCAGTTATAATGACACAAAACTCCCACCCTAAGAACACAACCTAGAACCAGTTATAATGACACAAAACTCCCACCCTAAGAACACAACCTAGAACCAGTTATAATGACACAAAACTCCCACCCTAAGAACACAACCTAGAACCAGTTATAATGACACAGAACTCCCACCCTAAGAACACAACCTAGAACCAGTTATAATGACACAGAATTCCCACCCTAAGAACACAACCTAGAACCAGTTATAATGACACAAAACTCCCACTCTGAGAACACAACCTAGAACCAGTTATAATGACACAGAACTCCCACCCTAAGAACACAACCTAGAACCACTTATAATGACACAAATGGGTAATCTGAGCACTGGAGAGGTGGAGGGAGGAAGATCAGATGTTCAGGGTCTTCCTTGGCTACATAGTGAGTTCTCAGTCAGCTTGGAATACATGAAACCATGTTTTAAAAGGGGAGGGGAGACAGGCATGATGGCACATGCCTTTAATTCCAGCATCCAGGAGGCAGAATAAAGCACATCTCTGTGAGTTCCAGGCCAGCCTGGCCTGTATAGTGAATTCCAAGCCAGTCAGGGCTACATAGTGACATCCTGTCTCCGAAGAACAAAAAAATAAACACGCCAACAAAGAAACCTGGAAATCTAGAAGGCCCCGAATTGCTGCAAATGTGAACCAGTTTGGATGGAAAGAGGATCATCTAGAAATGACAGAGACCTCGGAGACTACCTGAGAAGGTCACTATGAATTTGAACTGTGCAAAGCCAAGCGATAAAAATTATGGGATCATCGGCAGGAATCAAAGCAGTAGCATGGTGGGTTATCTTTGTTTGCCCTTTTCCATTCCCTTGTTCAGTTGATTTCTCAGGCCCTCTGTGTTTGTGTTTTCCGCAGCCCGGTGGAGTGTACTAGAACCAAGAAGAGGTGCATGTAGAGGAAATCAGTGAAGAGAGACACTCAGCAGAAAGAAGGGTATCTTCCCTGAGGGAGCCAAGGAGACAAAGCTGGAGGCCAGGTGGCTGAGCCTAGGAAAAAGCCTGGAGGTTCTGCTTTCTCATGAAGAGACTCCAGAAAAGGCAAAGGTTCGTTTACTCAGGAGCCTATAATGTGGTCAACACCAAGATGAAGAAGAGGTAACTTCCACATCCAGGACCTGACAGTAACCTGGTAACTGCTAACCACATCCCTACCCTCAGGATCTTCCCCATTGAAAGTTCCCACTTGTTACCAGCAAGCTTGCTGATGGCCAAGATGAATGATACTGCCTGGGTTCAGCAGAGTGTCAAGATGCTGTCTACCTGGGTCCTGTGCTGGCTCCTGTCCTCTCTGCTTTTGCAGCCAAGACTCAGAAGGTGTCCCAGGTGTGAGCTATAGGGTCAGCAGCCTCTGTCTGGTGACATCCCAGCAGATGGGGACCCCCGGGTTGAGCACCAAGGCCTTGAACTATTCTTTTTTCACTTTTTTTTCTCTCAAATAACTGTTGAAAGAAATCTCAATGAAATCCCTGTCTTTTGGGTTAAGAGGATTGAGTAAAAATGAACTAGGGTCTAGAGTTGATTAAAAATAAGCAAAATAAACATTCTGCACTATCCTCCTTACCTACATGTCTGATCTAGGGTGGGTATAAGACCGAGTATTTGTAAAACCCCTTAATGATAAGGGATTTTAGCTCAGCCCTGAAGAGAAAAGGCTTAGGTGTGTCTGGGGACCCGATATCAGAGAAGAGAAACTATCAATCTACACACAGCTGATGTAAACGGCTCCTTTGGTTCTGGAGGAGCTGGAGAGTCAATGCTCCTGTTCATCTTTAAAAAGGGAAGGAGTGTAGCCAGTCACACAGAGCCCAGGGGACTTTTTCTTCAGTGTTTGAAATAAAAAACAAAAATATGAGAAACATAAACAAAACCTCATGAAATTCATAAAACTCCAGTGTGACCAAGTACGAATGAGGGCAGGCAAAGAGATGACTCAGCAGCTCATGACTATGAAGCAGCCCCGGGACCTAGTTCAAGTCCTGGGATTCACATGGTGGAAAGAGAATTGCAGGGCCATACATGCCTCCACCCCAGACAAACAAACAAACAAACAAACAAATGTAATAACTACCAATGGAACTAGCCCTTTACCAGTGTTTACAGCAACAGTGTTTACAATTTTAGGTGAAGAAAAACTCTTAAGCAAAAAAAAAAAAATGGAAAATGTGCAAAGAGTACATTTAGTTCAAGTAGAATTTAAAAGCCAAGTTAACACCTGCATACTCGCTACAAGTAATGAAAAGTCTAGAATTAAAAGGAGGTTGGCTGGCAAGAAAGGACGAACATATATCTCATCAGAAAGAGAGAGCAAGAGCCAGGAAACAGTCTCATCTTCAGTGTGCTGAAGCCTCATTATATCTGTGTGAACGAATCATTTTATTTCTAATGGTGGTCAAAATAAGTCTGTACACTGATTATCACGGGAGGATAAAAACAAAAGAGCTCTTCGGGTGTACAAATACTTCGAGCTCTTTGTCTATAGATAACCTGAAAGACTAGCAAAGAATGAATTTTAACACTCCGTGAGCAAACCCAGAAAGAGCAGATGAAAGGCTTACCGAATTTTGTGGGGGGCAGGGAGAATCACAGCTGAAATTTGAAAAGCATAATTTTTACTTTTGCCTTGGGAAATGCATTTCAACTCAATGTCAAAAATGATCTTGAGAGACAAATTCTTACATCTGCAAAAATTTTCCAGTAGACATTGAAGTTACAACGGTCATAAGATATATTGGAAACATTTGACATCCTTAATGAGATGCCCAGACTTGTACCCAAAGCCTCATAAATGCTAAAAGAAAAAAAAATGAAAATTATACATCTACACAGCCATAATTAAACCTAAAGTTGGGAGCCAAGTGAAAAGGGTCAGCCTTAATTTATAATTAGCTGTTTTAAATTCCAGTAACTGCTAATGCTTCATGTGAAATGGAATTCCCAATACGAATCCAGAATAGATGACATCAAGCTCGAGACATCCTGAGCTTAAGTCTGAGGTGAGCTGGTCTCATCACCTTTGACTCCCTGGAACCTACCAACTGCTTTCTTGAATTAAAGGGTTTGAAGAAGATTACAATACTTACTGTGGCAAGCCTATATTTCTGCGGTTGTAACGGGCGTATTAGCAAGCCCGGGGTTGACCTCAGCTTCTAAACACCATGCCATTTGGTATCTCATTTTGAATGTGTTATTTTATAGTTGCTCCCGCCTTTAGCATTTTTCTTTGTATGAAGTCAGGTGAGTTATTTCCAGGTGAAAACAGTTGCTCCCGTGGATTTTAGCCACGTCAAACTATGTAGAGAGCGGCTATTCAACTTTAGGAAATGTTACTCCAGAAACTTACTGTGTGCCTGAAGCTGCCATCTTTAACCGCGAGACCTCCCAAAATGTTGACGAAAAGGTGTACATATAAACAAGGGTGCCCTTCTATGTATGCAGCACATATTGTTTGTGGGGATTATGAGACATGGGATGCTGGATGGGGCCAGTTGGTGGGGTTCTGCACTGACAGAATTGGATAGTTTAACTTTGAGCTGGGAAGGGATGGAGATTAACTCACTTTCCACAGTCAGCAAGTGATGAACCAAATGCAGGTGGAGCTATAATAAGACCATTGTATTACCGCCAGTTCTCTATCATCCACATCAAGGTCATGTATCTTTTCAGGGGCTGGAGAGATGGCTCAGTGGTTAGACCTGGCTGAAGACCTACGTAGATTCCCTGCACCCACATGGCAGCTCACAACTATCTGTAACTCTAGTTCCAGGAGATCTGGCGCCATCGTCTGACCTCCACGTGTACTACATGCACGTGGTGCACAGACACATGCAGGCGGAACACCCACACAAATAAAGATGAGTATATTCAATGAAAGAATAAACTTTAGCAGACGTTTAGATTAAAACTTGGGCTTGGGCTGGAGAGATGGCTCAGAGGTTAAGAGCACTGACTGCTCTTCCAGAGGTCCTGAGTTCAATTCCCAGCAACCACATGGTGGCTCACAACCACCTGTAATGAGATCTGGTGCCCTCTTCTGGCCTGCAGACATACATGCTGTATACATAATAAATAAATAAATCTTTAAAACTTGGGCTTAGTCTGTCACTCAGCAGGCTTGTGCCGGGCTCTGCCTTTCTTACCGTCTGTTGTCTGTTAGTGTGTTCTTTGAGATGCAAATTTTAACATTTACCCATCTAAAGCATAATTAGAAAGATAGCTCAGCTATCAAAAGTCATCAGCAGAATAATTTTGCCCCTCATTATTCTTTTGGCTAAAGTGAACTTTTGTTGCTGTTGTTGTTATAAGCTACTCCCTTTTCTTAGCTTCTGTGATAGCACACAATCCTGTTTTTGTCTTTTGCAAGCTTTTAAAAAATGTTTAAAAATATAAGATGCACATCTTTCACCGGGCGGTGGTGGCGCACGCCTTTAATCCCAGCACTCGGGAGGCAGAGGCAGGCGGATCTCTGTGAGTTCGAGGCCAGCCTGGGCTACCAAGTGAGTTCCAGGAGAGGCGCAAAGCTACACAGAGAAACCCTGTCTCGAAAAACCAAAATAAAAGCACATCTTTCAGATCTGGCTGTGGAGGATGACATCAAAATGCAAATCCAAGCCATTGATGGCTGTCTGTTACTTGCTGCCCAAGTTCAGGGTGACGTGCACTTGGAGCTTGGTACTGATGAGACACCACATAGGGCTTTGTGTGTATAGAGGCCAGTGTCTAAAATCTAGCCAACTGTGAAGAAAACGCTGTTGTGTTAGTGCTTGAAGACTGAGGCAGAAAGATCACCAGTTCAAGACAAACTGGTCTACATAGTCAGATGCTGTCTCAAAAACTAAAGGGAGGGGCTGGAGAGATGGCTCAGAGGTTAAGAGCACCGACTGCTTTTCCAGAGGTCCTGAGTTCAATTCCCAGCACCCACATGGTGGCTCACAACCATCTGTAATGAGATCTGCCACCCTCTTCCGTGTACATAATAAATAAATCTTTTTAAAAAAAACTAAAAGGAGACGATATCTACAGCAGTAACAGCATAAAACATGTCAGCTCCGCGGGGTACCCTAAATGTTCTTGCAGGCACACTATAAAAAGTAAAATGAGGGGCTGAGGGGATTGCGCAGTACCCAGAGGCACTTACTGTGAGGCTTGAAGGCCTGAGCTCAACTTCCTGCACCCAAGCGTAGCTCTACAAGCCTCCAACCCAGCACCACACACAGGGTGGAGGCAGGAGGATGACTGGGGTTTGCTGACTGCCAGTTCCATAAGAGAGCCTGTCTCAAGGGAATAAATCAGAGAGTGACAGGGCAGGACACTCAGAGGAGGCCCACACATATGCACACACAATCACACATTCACACACATGTGCACACACCCACACACAAAGTTAAATTATTTTTTAAAAATACTTTTAACACAGCATAGTTAATATGTCGTTTCAACCAGTGTAAAATTATTTTTTAAAAATTGATTTTTTATTTTTTATATTATTATTTATTTTGGTTCTTTATTTATTTATTTTGGTTCTTTCAAGACAGCGTTTCTCTCTGTAGCCCTGGCTGTCCTGGAACTCACTCTATAGACCAGGCTGACCTTGAACTCAGAGATCTGCCTGCCTCTGCTTCCTGAGTGCTGGGATTAAAGGCATGGTACCATCACCACCCAGCCAGTGTAAAAATTATTAGAGATGGTTTGTATTCTTTGCTTTTGAATTGAGTCTTTAAAATCTTGTGTACATTTTTGTTTTTTGTTTTTTGTTGTTGTTGTTGTTGTTTGGTTTTTCGAGACAGGGTTTCTCTGTGCAGCTTTGCGCCTTTCCTGGGACTCACTTGGTAGCCCAGACTGGCCTCGAACTCACAGAGATCTGCCTGCCTCTGGCCCTCGCAAGTGCTGGGATCAAAGGCGTGTACCACCACCACCCGGCTTATTCTATTCTTTTTTTTTTTTTTTTTTTTTTTTTTTTGGTTTTTCGAGACAGGGTTTCTCTGTGCAGCTTTGCGCCTTTCCTGGAACTCACTTGGTAGTCCAGGCTGGCCTCGAACTCACAGAGATCCGCCTGGCTCTGCCTCCCGAGTGCTGGGATTAAAGGCGTGCGCCACCACCGCCTGGCTACATTTTATATTTATAGTTCATCCTGATTTGGAGTGCCAATATTTCAAGTACTTGAGAGCTTCAGGCTTAACAGTGAGTGGCTGGGAGGCTACTGGGCTCACAGCGCAGCTCCTGTGCATGATGCTCACGAACATCAATGCATGCATGCACACACACCCCTGCAGTCTATGGCAGCAAGGTTACCATTAAGGATATATAATTAGAGGGGTATCTGGAAGAGAAAGGGATTTAGGGAAAAAAATGAAAAGAGAATACTGCTTTCATAGTACAGAAGTTCTCACTTTGAATTCCTCAGACCTTCTCTACAACTCATTTTTGGGGTTTCTCTACCCATCTGTCTGTTTGTCTGTCTGTCTACCTACCTATCACCTATCTATCTACTTATCTATCATCTATCTCCCTACCTATCATCTATCTATCTGTCCATCCATCCATCCATCCGTCCGTCCGTCTGTCCGTCCGTCCGCCTATCTATCCATCTATCTATTCATCCATCTATCATCTCTATCTATCTATCCATCCCTCCCTCTCTGCCGTCCTCTCCTCCTCATTTGGAAGAGAGTTTTACACCTTTTCTGCTCATCACCTTCCTATTCTGTGAGCCAGCCTGTCGCTGCTGCACCCGAGCCTTCCAGACTGGTAACTCTACTGTAGCTTCACTACCAACTGAGCACCGTCAGCTCTTTCTTCCTTCCTCTCCGGCTGACGCCGCAGTCTTTCCTTTACCACCGACATTTCTGTACTCTCTCTGGAGTATTTACAGTTGTCTCTGACTCTCTCTTTTTTTTTTCTTAACTGTTTGGTAGTAGTCACAACTATTGCACTTTGAACTCCTATTCCCACTGCCACCCTCCAAGCCATCTCCCTTGGGTTTCTCATTCCTTTAGCCCATTCACAAACTGACAGATTTCTCTGAAGCGTTATTCACATTGCTTCCTTGTTCAAAACCTCCCCTGGGACAGAAGTGGTGGTGTACACGTGGAGTCCCAACACACTGCTGATTGAGGGGTAGCCTGGGGATACCTTGAGTGATGCTGTCTGTGAAGAAGTGCTGTCCCTTAACTCTCCAGCATCGTGTCCACTTCCATTTCTATTCTCTTTTAGGGACCTCTTTTTTTCTCGATTTCATATAGTCCAGAAACTTGAGCAGGTGACCGTGACTTGGCCGTGTTTTCTTTTTTTTTTCTTTTTTCATTTTTCTTTATTAAGAAAATTTCTACTCACCCCACATGCTATCCACAGACCCCCCACCTCCCTCCTCCCACCCCCAGCCCTCTTTCCCAAGCTGCCTCGCATCCCCACATCCCCCAAATCGAGGTCTCCCATGGGGAGTCAGCAGAGCTTAGCACACTGAGCCTAGGCAGGTCCAAGTTCCTTCCCACTGCACCAAGGCTGTGCAAGGCGTCACACCACAGGCACCGGATTCCAGAGCCTGCCCATGCACCAGGGACAGATCCCAATCTCCCTGCCTGGGTGTCCCCCAAACAGTTGGAGCCAAGCCAAACAACCATCTTCCGAGTCCAGAGGGCCTAGTTCAGTCCCATGGGGGCTCCACAGCCACCAGTCCACAGTTCACGAGCTTCCACTAGTATGGACAGTCATCTCTACATGTCCTCCCATCATGATCTCGATGTCCCTCGCCTGCAGTATCTCTCCTCTCTCTCCTCAACTGGATTCCCGGAGCTCAGCCTGGTGCCTGGCCGTGGATCTCTGTATCTGCCTCCATCTGTCACTGGACAAAGGCTCTATGATGACAGCTAGGTTATTTGCTAGGCTGGTCACCAGAGTAGACTGGTCCAGGCACCCTCTGGACCACTGCCAGCAGACCAAGGTAGGGTCAACCTTGTGGATTCCTGAGAGCCTCCCCAGCACCCTGCCTCTTCCTATTCCCATGATGTCCTCATCTATCATGGTATCTTCCTCCCTGCCCTCCCACTCTGTCCCTGTTCCAGCTTGACCCTCCCATTTCCCTATGTTCTCATCCCCCACTCCTTGCCCTCTGCTACCCCCCCCCACACCCAGTCCACTCATGTAGATCTCATCCACTTCTCCTTCACAGGGTCATCCATGTGTCCCTCCACAAAATTGGAAAATCTGAAAGAAATGGACAATTTTCTGGATAGGTACCCCATACCAAAGTTAAATCAAGACCAGATAAACTATTTAAATAGACCAATAACCCCCAAGGAAATAGAAATGGTCTTTAAAAGTCTCCCAATCAAAAAAAGCCCAAGACCAGATGGTTTCAGCACAGAATTCTACCAGATTTTCAAAGAAGAGCTAATACTCTTCAAATTGTTCCACACCATAGAAACAGAAAGAACATTACCAAATTCTTTTTATGAGGCTACAGTTACCCTGATACCCAAACCACACAAAGATGCAACAAAGAAAGAGAATTACAGACCAATCTCCCTTGTGAACATTGATGCAAAAATACTCAATAAAATACTGGCTAACTGAATCCAGGAACACATCAAAAAAAAAATTATCCACCTTGGCTGTGCTTTCTAATGTGCATTCCTCAGAAACCTGATAAAGAGACCAAACATGCCTAGATATTTTTGGACCTTGCTTTGAGGCCACCATGATAGTCTACTTTCTGGCCTGGTTCTTTAGCCTTCCCATTGACTCTGGAAGCTCCTCCTACTTTTCCCCTAATTTTTTCTGTTGAAGTTTGTTGGGAGTAGCTCCTGATGCTTACAACATCAGGCTTCCCAAAGCCAACTCTTCCTTTCTCTGTTGCACGTGGTGTAAGTTTTCTTCCTGCTCCCCGATTTCCCCACAGTCCAGCCCCAGCCTTGTTTCCTTTTCTTTATCCAAACCACAAACATCACAGTCACTTCTTGACTCTGAAAAATGCCGTCAATCTTGCTTTTCCCTTTCATTCATCTGACCACATCCATTGATTCCTCAAGGTTCTGTCCAGGAATTAGATTTACTATGAAAACTAATTTTATATCTTACATTATCTAACACAGTCTTTGCCATGTTAGTGGTCAGTGTCTATGATCAGTTTCCCAGTTAGTACTAATTAACTTTTGTATTTGCAGGAACATTCGATGGACCAGTTCCTTATCTTCCCAAATGCATTGTTTAGATAGCTGGGGTCAAGAAGTTCTTTCTTATATAAAGCCAACATTTTTTGTCTTCTATCCACTGGCTCCATTGATGGTTTCAAGCTGGCTTGTGAGTTGCTAGGTACCTAAGTCATTTCTGCTTACACAGTGGAGATGGTCATAATACGCAGATGCACTTTATCCTTAAATGTAAGGCAGGTATTCTCAACCCAGCGTGCTCATTAGCATCACTTCAAGAGCTTTAAAAAATAACCACCCTGGATCTTCAAATCCCAGGGAGCTTGACTCAACTGGCTGGGAGTGGAAAGTTCGGGTAAGATTCTAATAAGCAGTCAGAGTTAAGAACAGCAGAGGGAGAAAGTGACCTGAATTTTGAGAAGAATCAACCTTTTTAAAGGTTCCAGGAAGAAACACTTCCCCTCTCACCCACAAGAGGCTCATCGCAATGGTCCCCGGCTCCTGAATATTTCTACACTCTTCCACCTTGCACAGCACCACACACAGAGATTTATTCACTAACTGTCCTGGCAGAGAATAGAAAGTTCAGCAACTGGCCAACAGGGAACAGACTGGAAGCAAAAAGCCTCTATTCGAGAATTGGGGAAATGAGTACAAGGGAGTTCCTTAGAGTGGAAAAATCAAAATTCTATAGACAATCTCCTGAGCAGACAGCAGCCCTTGGTATCAGACCGAGTGGAGACAATGTGCCACCTTCCTAAGAAAGGAGACACTTGTCATCCCGGGGATGCTATTGAGTCTGCTTAGCTCGAGATGCCCCTTCAGGGCTAAATCGCTGGTTTGTCTTGGTGAAGCTTTGGCTTATGGCACTGGGGTTTTAGGTTCTCGGGTTCAAACCATACTCCAAACCTCAGAAGAGCTCCAGGATACATGATATCTACTTAGGGGATGTTATCTTTTAAATAGAGCCAACACCACAAAGTGCAAGATGGGTGGGCAGAAGTCACCTCTTACAAAACGCTCAAAACAAGTTTTGTGTTCTTTTTATTCTACCAGAAATAATTGAGACTTTTTTTTTTGTTTTTGGTTTTTTGAGACAGGGTTTCTCTGTGTATTTTTGGTGCCTGTCCTGGATCTCGCTCTGTAGACCAGCCTGGCCTGGAACTCACAGAGATCTGCCTGCCTCTGCCTGCCTCTGCCTCTGCTGGGATTAAAGGTGTGCAGCACCACTGCCCAATCACTCTAGAGAAAAGGTTACTCAGATTCCAAGAAAAGCAACTGTAAGAAAATAACCTAATCCTTGCCCCCCGCCTTTTAAAGATAAAGTATCATTATGTTGTCCAGGCTTGGCCTGAACTATCTCAGCCTCCCAAGGAACTGAGTCTACAGGCGTATATCCAGCTTTCAAATTCATTTTTGAAATCCATATCCAGCTTTCAAATTTATTTCCATAAACATTATAAACTAAAGAAACGTCTTAAGACTGGGAGGCAGTTGTGAATCTCCATATAGACCCTGGACTGTGTGTGACGTCTTCCCACACTGGATAAAGATCCCCCTGGGATAGGACAGCATAAGGCATCAAGGGACAGACACTGAATACAAGTGGGTGGGGACACAGGGCAGAAACCAAAAGCTCTCTAGACAGAATGAAGATGGGCAGATAGGACAGAATTACACAAGTAAGCCAGGCAGTGGTGGCGCAGGCCTGTAGTCCTAGCACTCAGGAGGCAGAGACAGGTGGATCTCTGTGAGTTCAAGGCCAGCCTGGTGAGTTTGAGGCCATCCTGGTCTACAGAATGAGTTCTAGGAGAGCCAGAAATACACAACAACACAGCGAAACCCTGTCTCACAAAAAGAAAGAAAGAGAAAAGAAGAGAGAAAAAAGAAACTGTTATGATTTATTATTATTATGTGGGGGGGAGTGACCCCAAGGGTATCCCGCGTGTGCAGGTAAACACTCTGGGCAGATGCAGTCGTGGGCTGGTGGGGAACCCACTCCATGGCAGGCATGGCAGTGGACATTCACAACCCAGAGGCTGCATCCGGGTGGAGAGTTTATTATAATACAGAGATAAAAAGACAGAGAGACAGAAAGAGGGAGACACAGAGAGACAGAAAGAGAGAGGGGGGAGGAGGGGTTGGAGGGTGCACACCTCATGGGAGTGAAGCAGAAAGAGAGAGAGAGAGAGAGAGAGAGAGAGAGAGAGAGAGAGAGAGAGAGAGAGAGAGAGATGGGTAGAGTTTTTCCTTAAAAAAAAGATTTTTACATCAGGACACAGGGTGGTCCCAAGGGGCGGGATCCGAATATTAACAGAAACCCCTTCTTTGCTAGAACCACAGTGTTCAAATCACTTGAGCCAATGGAAGACTGACTGTTGTTACATTCCTGTTTTAATTGTCTTTTTTACCAAAAGCAACATGTTTACTGGTCAACCAGAGGGCACCAAGATAGCACACTCCTATAACTTAGCATCCAGAAGGCTGAGGCAGGAGGATTGCTAGTCAAAACCAAGGTGAGCTACATAACACCATTTAGTTTGCATTAGCAGATGTCTCTCGGCCCCTGCATCTCACGGTGCAGAGCAGATGTTGGCACTCTGCTTAATGAACTTACTATAGAAAGGTGAAAGGAAAAGGGTGAGTTTGGAAAGTGACGTGGGAAGATTCTGAGGTAACTGCCCACTTTACCTTTTAAAAAGAGAGAAAGTGAGAAACTGCCATACTGATTTCCACAGTACTGCCCTGGACATGTTCCCTGGAGGTGCGCTCCTCTGTAATGTGTGACTCTGACTCTTTTGTTTGAAACTTCAAAAGTGAGTATAAACCTGCACTCCGGTCTGCTTTCTACAGTTCACACATCTGGATTTCTGTAATCCTCATTGGTCCAGCCTAACAGGATACTGTGTGTATAGATTGCTTTTGGTTTTCACTTCCCTTAATCTGTCCAGCAACCACACAGAGCAGAGCCCTGCCCAAGGTTTTCAGGTGCACACCCCAGGTGCACGCCCCAGGGGTCGGGTGGGACCACACAGTCAGCACCTGTACAGAAATGCCAGTGAGTGTGGCCCTCACTCTGAAGTCCTATGGTGAGTAGGATGTGGATGGAGGTAGATCTTAGGAGAAACATATCAGCATATAAAAATAGGTGCTTTTATATGCCAGGTATTTATACAGAACTTCATGTAAGTGAGCACTAGATCACTTAGTTCTCATGACTACTTTTCAATGTGAAATTTGTTATCCTCACTTTTTAGCTGGGGAGACTTGAGTCTTGGATTCTGTAATTTGCTGAAGCCTGACTTCCAGCAAAGATGGAAACTGCATTAAAACCCAAGGGTGCTGACGTCAATGTCCACACTCTTGTCTTGACACTTCTTCCTATTTTTCCTATTCATTATGTCTCTATTTCAACAAACACAAGACAAAAGTCCCAAACAAAGTTCGGGCAGGGTAGTTCACACCTTTAATCCCACCACACAGGAGGCAAAGGCAGGAGGATTGCTGCTAGTTTGAGACCACCCTGGGCTACACGAGATCTAATCTCAAAGAACAAAAACAAACAGACACAAAAACCCAGAGAGTTCAGCTTTCTTCCTATCACGTGAAGCTATAGAGAAGATAACCATGAGTCAGGGGTTCCCACCCACATGAAAGCTTCCAGCAGCTTGATCTTGGACTTTCTAGTCTCCAAAGTAAGCAAAAACAAATGTTTATGGGAGTGCAGGTGTATCTTAGTGGTAGAGCCCTGTCTAGTGTGTCCAAAGCTCTAGGTTCAATGCTGAGTACTGCAACAGACAAGCCAACCAACACATTTAAGAAAGAAATGTGCCGGGTGGTAGTGGCGCACGCCTTTAATCCCAGCACTCGGGAGGCAGAGGCAGAAGGATCTCTGTGAGTTCGAGGCCAGCCTGGTCTACAAAGCAAGTTCCAGGACAGCCAGGACTCTGTTAAACAGAGAAATCTTGTCTCGAAAAACCAAAAGAAAAAAAAGAAAAGGAAAAAGAAAAAAAAGAAAAGAAATGTTTATTGTTTACTCTACCTGGTCAACAGCTTGATCTA
The DNA here is from genome assembly GCF_949786415.1 of Peromyscus eremicus. Taxonomy (NCBI): domain Eukaryota; kingdom Metazoa; phylum Chordata; class Mammalia; order Rodentia; family Cricetidae; genus Peromyscus; species Peromyscus eremicus. Next base: position 100,790,238 of record NC_081419.1, read on the forward strand.
AGACAGCAGTAAAAACACTCTTTAGATGCTATAATCATAGCCACATTACTGATAAATGATTGTATTATAGCAAACAAAACATTAGAATAAATTATCTATCTATCTATCTATCGATCAATCTATCTATCGATCAATCTATCTATCTACTTACTTGAGACAGAGTCTCACTATGCAGCTCTGTCTGGAACTCATTACATAGACCAGGATAGCCTTGAACTCAGAGATCTGCCTGCCTCTGCCTCCCCAGTGCTGATATATTTTGAGGGCCTGGAGAGATGGCTCAGTGTTTAAATGCACTTGCTGTCCTTGCAGAGGACTAAAGTTTGGTTCCCAGCACCCACATAGGCAGCTCACAACTGCCTGTAACTCCAGCTCCAGGGGATCCGATGCCTTCTTCTGGCCTCCGTGGGCACCTGCGTGCACGTGGTGCACGCCTGGACAAGCAGGCACACTCAAATACACGTTTTTAAAAACGGGATTTTTTTTCTTTGAAGCCACAGATGGTGCTTTCTTTGTTAGTAGCAAAATTAAAGGTTTAGAATGAAGGTAAAAGGTTATTTAAAGAAGCCTGAAAGTACAGTGGAAGTTTGAGCTTTTATACAAGGTTTGTTTTTGTAGATTCCTCCCAGTAATTGGATTTAGGATTCAAATTATCTCATGTGACTCTCTTAAAACTAGATGTTTTATCGAAGCACTGACATACACCATTAAAACCAAACCAAACCCCTTTTTCCTTCGGGGGCACTTGGAAGCCTAGTAATACATGTACACATACATGGTGATTAAATCTAGCTTCTAACAAACTTAAAGTTAAATTTTAATGACTTTTTATGGCTGGGTGACAAATTGTATGTAAATGAGACATGGGTGGAGACTTAGTTTATATAACATGTCAAAGAAGTACTGATTGATGTCCTGAGAAGAAGCCTTGGCAATTGTGACCTCATTTTAACTTAGCCACAATTGATCCTTGGCCAAGTCAGTCAGCTCCCCTGGGCCAGTCCCCTTATCGGTAAAGTATGATTGCCTGGCTTGGGAACTGTAACTAATATTTGTGGTGGGCTGTGTCTTCAAAGCTCTTTTCTGTGTGTGATAGAACCTAATTTTTCAGATTCTACAAGGAAGGATAGTTACTGTTACTCTCATTCTAGAATGGAGATATAAAGGCTCAGGAGGGCTAAAATACATAATTAGAGTTGTGCAGACCGTACACAGCAGAGGCAGGATTCAGAATTAGCTGTCTGGGCACAGTTCTGTGTAGGTAGTCACCATTCCTACCAGCTCTAAAAGTCTGGTTAATAAGATTACATTTAGTCCTTGCTCGGTTATAATCAGACTTTCAAAGGTGCCTTAAACAGTTTTCAACAGGTACAGCATGTTCTTTAGCCTGTGGGACCAAATGCTTTTATGATTCCATTGCAGGAGGAGCCAATTAAGTAAGCAGTTAATAGCCAGACTTTATAGCTAAGTTAATAGAAAAGCCATCTCACCCTGGCAGTATTTTGCCACTCCAGCCACTTTTAAGAGTTTATGCTGATTTATGCCCCTTGATAGCTTCTACCAGTCTCTGGGTCACTATAAAAATGCATTCTCTCAAAGGCAGAGCTCTGTGAGTTCGAGGCCAGCCTGGTCTACAGAGCGAGTTCCAAAACAGCTAAAGCTACACAAAGAAACCCTGTCTCGAAAAACAAACAAACAAACAAACAAACAAACAACAAATGCATTCTCTCATCACCTGTTACTAATGCGTTAAGAGTCGTAACAGTAGCAACAACGCTTGTGAGTAAGCTATGGAGAGTATTTGGCGGGTGTAGTAAATCATGCTAGGGTTAGGAAATGGGTAAAATGCTCGTCATGCGAGTGTGAGGACCAGAGTTCAATCCCCAGAACCCATGTAAGCCAGACATGGTGGTAGTGTGTGTGTGTGTAATCCCAGCACTGTTATGGGGAGGTGGAAGGCAGGGACGGCAGAATCCTTGAAAGCTGGTGGGCCGGCTAGGTGGCAAGAAAAGACAAAACCAAAGAGATGCAGTAACACACATGGGAGAAAGTGAGGAATGACGTTTGAGGTTGCCCGTGACCTCCTGTGCAATGGCGTCCAAACGCCTGCATTCACACACAATAATGCACACATGAGCATGGCACATACACACAGATAAAAGAAAAGAAGAAGAAATCATGCCCACACACTTTCTTCAGAAAGTCAATACCAAGCTCTTGGTAACTTCTCACAAGCTGTTGTTTCTGCAGCCTTTGATTTCCATGTGAAGTGAGAATATCTGTGTAGCAGACGAATGACTTTATGAATTCAGAAAGAGGTCTAAGTAAGCCTTACAACTCGTGGACGTGCAAAGGAAGAGAGGATGCTGAGTGAGGTTTCTACTGAAGTGGGATCAGTTAATCAATAATGTTCTAAAGGTCATTTAAAACTTCTAAAGACTCTTATGAAAAATATCCACAGACATGTATACCACCAATGTAACAATACTAGAGAATCAGCATTATCCAATCCAAATCCAAGAGGATTTGTATCCATGTGGATCTTGATCTGATCTAATTTAGAAGTTTCCAAATGTTATGGAAGTATGTATGAGACTACAAGAAATTCTATGTGGAGAGCTGCCAAAGGTACTTTAGACATGGACTTACCAAAATTTTGCTTGGTGCCTCTCCTGTGAATTCTGGTCTGAGAGAGAGAAAGACACGGAGAGAACAGAATCAACAAGTCATAGCTGGGGATTACAATGCCTGACTGTAGTCTCAGCACCTACGAGGAGGCAGAGGCAAGAGGATAGACAGCCTTGGGTTTGAGGCCAGCTTGGTCTACATAGTGTATTCTAGGAAAGCCAGGACTACAAAGTGAGACCCCAGTTCAAACAAAACAAGAGCAAATAACAAAACACCAAAATAAAATAAAGAAAGAAGCCACAAAATGGAGGGTAGAGTGTGATAGCCATTAGTTTAACTTATCCAGAAGAAGTGGATAGCTTTCTGAGTCTTTGAAGGTAGCCACTCATATTTTGGAACACACAGGGCCTCCCTACTGTTTTAGTATTGGCAGAAGCCTGTAGGAAAAGCCCAATTTGGTTTACTCCCTCTTTGGAATGATCTGGGACCCAGTTAATTTCCCTTCTTTCTCTTCTGGACATTCTTACACAGTCATCTAGTGACAGCATGGGGAACTACAGCTCCCCTCCAGCGGCTGAGGAAGCTTGTCAGCCCATCTCTCACTTTCTGGATCTGCAATGGAGGGTATTAAGTTGGCACCATCCACCACGACAGAGACCACCTCAACACTGCCATCTGTAGACTGTCCCCTGGGCACTCCACCAACACAGGCCACCTCAACACTGCCATCTGTACACTGTCCCCTGGGCACTCCACCAACAGAGATCACCTTAAGGAGCCACTTTGTAAGATTGTTGTGTCTCTCTTCCCTCTGAATATCTTAAGAGCCTGATTGGTTAGATTGCCTCTTTGTACCTAACCCCTAACAGAGGTCAACTTAACAACATGCTTTGTCACAGCGTCTCCTGTGTGTCACGGCCAGTTGGAAGACCTTTCCATTGTGCATAACCCCCAACAGAGATCACCTCTTTTTTTCATTAAAATTTTTTATAACTTTTTGAGGACTTTGTACATGAGCATAGAGTCTGTATCACTCCATGCCTTTCTTCATCCCTTAAACTCCTCTCGTGTTTACCCCTCCCAATTCATGGCCTCTTCTTGATTATTTTTGCATATACATACATATGTATACACACATATATGCATCTTCTGAGTTCATTTAGCATTGCTTGTATGAGCAAGTCCCCAGGGCTGACCACTTGGGATTGCACATTCAATGCAGAAACTTGTCCTGGGAAGAAAGTGATTCTCTTTCAGCAGCTCTTGTCCATCAGAGCCCTTCATTTAGGATTGGGACCATGTGGGATGTCCTCTGTCCACACTGGCATGTCAATAGATGTTGTCTTTATGTTGGTCTTGTTCAGGCAATCGTATTTTTGAGATTTTATGGGTGTACTTTCCTTGTCATGCCTAGGGAACACTATCTAGTAGCAAATGTCCTGGGCCACTGACTCTTACAATCTTTCTTCTCCTTTTATGATTTTCCTTGATTAGGTGTAGGGGTTGTATTGGATATGTATCAGTTTGGGATAGGCACCCCACAGATACTTAATCTCTGCATTTTGACTGGTTGTGGATTCCTATAATTGCTGTGGGATGTATGGCAAATGTGTTGCTAATTAATCAATAAATCACTGATTGGCCATTGGCTAGGCAGGAAGTATAGGCGGGGCAAGGAGGAGAATAAAGCTGGGAAGTGGAAGGCTGAGTCAGAGAGACACTGCCAGCCGCCACCATGACAAGCTGCATGTGAAGATCCTGGTAAGCCACGAGCCATGTGGCAAGGGATAGATTAAAGGAAATGGATTAATTTAAGCTATAAGAACAGTTAGCAAGAAGCCTGCCACGGCCATACAGTTTGTAACCAATATAAGTCTCTGTGTTTACTTGGTCGGGTCTGAGAGGCTGTGGGACTGGCAGGTGAAAGAGATTTGCCCTGACTGTGGGCCAGGCAGGAAAACTCTAGCTACATATAATAGTGAGACTATTTGTAACAGACTACATCTGTTACAAAAAGAAGCTTCTTTGATGAGCGGCGCCAAGAGCTGTCCTTATCTGTGGACACAAAGATACGTTTACGATACAGTTAAAAATTATATTGGGCTGGGTAGTGGTGGTAGCACACGCCTTTAATCCCAGCACTTGGGAGGCAGAGGCAGGCGGATCTCCATGAGTTCGAGGCCAGCCTGATCTACAGAGTGAGTTCCAGGACAGCCAGAGCTGTTACACAGAGAAACGGTCTCGAAAAAATAAATTATATTGGTTTAAGGAAGAGGCAGTGGGAGAATCTCCACTCAGACCTATGAGCTCTTCAGCCATGGGTAGTTGGCTAGGATTACAGTACCAGACATGGATTTCCTCCCATTGAGTGGGCCTTAAATCCAATTAGACAGCTGTTGGCTACCTCAAGATAAAAGTGGCTCTTGCAGCATTGGGGAGATCTTGTTTTGTGCTTCCTGGGTTTTACCGCTGGGTAGGACTATAGACTGCCCTCTTCTCTCGGCAGCTTGCACAGCACCTTCCCTCTATAAGAACTGGTTTTCAGGAAGGAGGCTTCCACCTCAGCTCCAGCTCAATTTCTCCAAGCCCTGTGTCTGAAGTGTCTGAAGTCTTCACCAAGAAGGTCTTGCCTTCAAGTTCTGGACGGCATCCAAAGGCAACGGCAACAGCCCGTATTGTTTTGGGGGACTCTTGTGTTCTTCTCACAGTAACTCAAGGGGAGGTTTCTCGTGCCTGGTGCTGAGGCTTTTCGGGGGAGCATCGCCACCTCATGTACAGCAACTCCATTTAGACAAAGAAATATGGGGACATTTGTTATTGCTCACAAAGCATGCCTTCATAAAGCTGAGTCACACTTTAGTGAACGTTTATTTATGTAGCTCTGAATGTTAAGTTGCATATTTAACAGGAAACACCTGACACCTTAACTTTTTAAAATGTTACCTTAAACTTTTTTCTTTTTTTTCAAGACAGGGTTTCTCTGTGTAGCCCTGACTGTCCTGGAACTCCTTTTGTAGACCAGGCTGGCTTCAAACTCACAGAGATCCACCTGCCTCTGTCTCCCCAAGTGCTGGGATTAAAGGTGTGTGCCACCAATGCCCAGCTTAAACTTTTAATAATATGGTTTATATTCAATGATGAGGTATTTTTTATAAGAGCTTATCAAATTTGATAATGTATTGATAAGATGGTTTAAAATGTGAACTATTTGTCTGTGTATCTTAATAACTGAGGACATAAATCCTGAATTGTGGTTTCTATTAACATACAATAAGTAGGTTCAAATCACACACCACACACATGCATATATATGTTTTTAAGTAAGTTTTGTTTCCCTATAGCTTTTTCAAATACCCTTAGTGTTACTGTTCCTCCCTTCCCCCCCACTTAGTGTTACTGTTCCTCCCCTTTTTCCTCCTCCCCAGTTAAAGCCCCCCCAGTTTTTCTCTTACCCCCTTGTAGCACCTGCCCTCTACTGGCCCCCTCTCTAGAACTCATCCCACCCCCTCCATGTTACCCTCACCCTTCCCCTGTCTCCCCGTGGTCTCTTTTTACTTTCCTGGTTTCTTCAGATGCAGGTTCTGAACTCAGATCTGAAAGGCCCAGAGCTGGTATCTACAAGGAAGAGTCTATGGCATCTGTCTTTCTGGGTCTGCATCACCTAATGCCATTCATTTTCCTGCAGACTTCATTTTTCCTTTTCTTTCTTTCATTTGTTTTTTGTTTGTTTATTTGTTTTGTTTTTGAGAGTGCCATCTGAGTTGAAGGAATCTCAACTGAGGAAATGTCCCCATCCGATTGGCCTGTAGACAAGCCTATGGGGCATTTTCTTGTTTATCAATTGATGTGGGGGTGCCCAGCTCACTGTGGGCAGATGGTCCTGGGTTGTATAAGGAAGCAGGCTGAGGAAGCCATGAGGAGCAAGCTGGGAGCCGCACCCTCCAAGGCCACTGCTTCAGGTCCTGCCTCCAGGTTCCTGTCTTGAGCGCCCTGACTTCCCTCAGTGACTGGACTGTGACCTTAAAGTGTAAGAGGAAATAAACCCTTGCCTACCCAAGTTGCTTTTGGTCATGGTCTTTATCACAGCAATAGAAACCTGACAGGAACAATCATTAAGTCATTAATTTGTGCTCTTTCTGATTTTTGTTGTGTCTGTATGTGTAGTTATTTTGAGACAGGGTCCTTCTATACAGCCCTTGCTACCCTAGAAATCACTATGAAGACCAGGTTGTGTTAGGAAATGTTGGCATTTACACTGGCCCCCTGGGGACCTGCCCAGCATCCTGACCAAGTCATCCCCTTTAAGAGAAAACTCTCCCCCGATTTTCTCTCTGTTCCCACAAGGTGTGTGCCTCCTCTCCCTCCCTCCGTTTCTCCCTCCCCCCCCTCTCTCTCTCTCTCTCCCCCCTTCCCTCCCTTCCCTTCCCCCAATAAAACTTTCCACGTGGATGCTGTGCCTGTATGGTGTGAGTAACTTTCCATCTTGCCCCCTTGGCTGCTGCAGGCACGGCGTGTTTCCTTGGCTCAAACTCGCCAAAGCCTCTCACATGCCATTTCTCAACAAGTTGGCCTCAAACTGACAGAGGTCCACCTGCCTCTGCTTCTGCTTCCCAAGTGCTGGGATTAAAGCCATGTTCTACAAATACTGGCTTTGTCCTGGTAATTTTTTTCAAGACATGGTTTCAGTATGTAGCTCTGGCTGTCCTGGATCTCACTACGTAGACCAGGCTATCTTTTCTCTGATTTTTGTGTGTTTGTTTGTTTTTGTTTTTCAAGACAGGGTGTAGTTTTGGTGCCTGTCCTGGATCTCACTCTGTAGACCAGGCTGGCCTCGAACTCACCTGGCTGGCTCTGCCTCCTGAGTGCTGAGACTAAAGTTGTGCACCACCACCACCTGCTGTGGGATGTATGGCAAATGTGTTACTGATTAATCAATAAAACACTGATTGGCCGTTGGCTAGGCAGGAAGTATAGGCGGGGCAAGGAGGAGAATAAAGCTGGGAAGTGGAAGGCTGAGTCAGAGAGACACTGCCAGCCGCCACCATGACAAGCTGCATGTGAAGATCCTGGTAAGCCACGAGCCATGTGGCAGGGTATAGATTTATGGAAATGAATTAATTTAAACTGTAAGAACAGTTAGCAAGAAGCCTGCCACGGCCATACAGTTTGTAACCAATATAAGTCTCTGTGTTTACTTGGTCGGGTCTGAGTGGCTGTGGGACTGGCAGGTGACAGAGATTTGTCCTGACTGTGGGCCAGGCAGGAAAACTTGAGCTACAACCGCCTGGCCCCTTCTTTCTGATTTTTAATGTGGGTACTTAGAGCTATAAACTTCCCTCTTAAGGCTGCTTTTAATGTGTCCCGGAGGTTTTGTTGTGTTATATTTTCATTTTCTTCCAGGAAATTTTAGCTTCTTTCTTGATTTTTTTTTCCATCTGACCCACTTATCATCCAGTAGAGTGCTTTTTAGTTTCTACAAGTTCAGAGCTTTTGGGGAACAAGAGCTTGGATGCTGTCCCAAAATTAGTTACTAAGGAGCAGAGGAAAGCAGTGGTTCCTTAGATGAGGTGGCCAGCCCTGCACATTACCGCTTCAGAGGATCACATGGAAGACTGGAGTGTCTGCACCTACCATAGATCCCCTGGATGATAGGACTGCCCAACTGGGCAGAAAACCATGGAGAAGGTGGTTAAACACAAGCCGTGTACTCCACAGAGATGAGTCTGGCACGTGGAGACTCAGCAGAGAGTAATAGGTTTTCTGCCCCAAATAATACATTTTTCCATAGATGCAGTGAGCCAGATCAGCCGGATTGAAAACATATAGCAACAGGTTTATTGGGAGCAAAGTGACTTCCAGGTGGGTTCACTGGTCTCAGAGATCGAGGCCAGAAAGTCAACAGCATGAGCCAGGGCAGGGCAGCTTTATAGACTGTATGTAGGAGGGGTGAAGATGTGTCTATCACAAGCTGGGTTGTGCCCAAGTATGGTCAGAAGCTGAGCACTTGGGCGAGGACTCGGGCTGCTGGCACTTGGTGAGGGGGGGCTGCAACAGCCACCAAGAACGCTGAGCACTTTTGGAGTCTTTCCTTTGTTGGGAGACTCTGAGCAGGTAAAGTCTGGAGAGAAAGAGAGAGTTAGGAACGGGGCTTCCCAGGCCATGCAGGAGCAAGCCAGAGGCTCCAACTGAACAGAGAGGACACCATGAGAATATAACCAGACAGATTTCCTCCTTACTGATTAATCGGAACGTGCAACCAAAAGGCAGGGGAGCCCATTGGTGGAGATGAGACAATTCAGTGGAATGGATTGGAGGTGCAAATAGAAAACACTCAGCGTTTCCACCTCCAGATACCCAGGCTCTTCTATTGAAGTTTGGATGTGAATCGCCCCCTCCCCAAGCACCCCAGGCTCATACTTTTGAACATGTGGTCCTCAGCTGGTGGAGCTGTTGGGTAAGGCTGTGGAATCTTTTAGGAGGTGGAAACTTCCTGTAGGAAGTGGGTGACTGAGGGTGGGCCTTGATGCTTGATAAGCAAGTCCTACTTGTTATAGAATAATTTTTTTTGTACTGTGAAGATGTATCTTTCCCAAGGCACCTTCTGATTGGTTTAATATAAGAGCTGACTGGCCAGTAGCTAGGCAGGAGGTATAGGTGGGACAGCAAGACACAGAGGATGCTGGGAAGAAGAAGGGTGGAGTCTCTGGAGTTGAGAGTAGACATAGAAATGAGATGATCGTGCTGTGTTGAAAGAAGGTACTAACACGTGGCAGAGGGTAGATAAGAAATATGGGTTAATTTAAAATGTAAGAGTTAGCTAGTAACAAGCCTGAGCTATCAGCTGAGCATTTATAATTAACAATAAGTCTCAGTGTGGGAGTGGCTGCCAAGACACAGAAAAACTCCACCTACAAATGGCACCCAAACATCTGGCACCTACATTCACATAAGACCTGAGAAAGCTTAAAGGTTCTAAACACACAAAAGCAGAGCCAAACATGGCTCCCTAGTCTGTATCTCTCATGCTGGCTGAGGGAGGAGCCAGCTGCAGTCACCATGCACTACTGCCATGCACTAAGCTAAGTTACACTGGCGGTGGCTGGCACAGCAGTTTAAGATTCATCTCATGCAATCAGAAACAATACAGATGCCCAGTAAAGGCAGATCCAGATGGAAAAAAACCTCTAAACAGATTACAGTGTGTCTTAAAATGTATATAGGCTTGGGAGAGAAAAGAGAAATGGGTATCGACCCTCATAGAAAGAAAAAAAAAGTTTAAAAATAATAAAGTCAAGTCTTTAAAGAAAGAATAAAGTAATATAAAGGAAAACGCCACATAAAGATGGGAAATACACAGAGAGTCTGGATCCTGTCTGTTGTTGTCTTTAAATTTTTTTGATTGCTGATGATTGAGTGATAGTTGCTAAGAGACACTGGATTATGGAAGCTGCTAGATTAAACCAACCTATAAGTTTTAAAAATATCTTGACTTCAAAATGGAAGTCAAAAGGTGTATTGCTTTGGGGGAGGGGTTATGTTTTTATTTCCACAGGAAATGAGAGGCTGTGGATTCATTCCAGGTTAGAGATGATCAGGTTTGATCGAGGAAGACCTCTTGGACTTTTAAATTATAACCTGTTTTTATGTTCAGGCTATCTGGATACTACTTCTCCTGCTGTTGTACATAAAATATTTTTACATTCAAAAAAGGACAAATACTATAGAATTGTATAACATGAAATATATAGAATATACAAATTCATAGAGACAGAAAGATTAGATGTTATCTCAAGATAGAGAAGAAAGAAATACAGAGCACTGATTTCCTAAGTACAGAATCTCTGTCTTGTGTGATGGAAAACCCCCACAAATGGACAGTAGTATTAGGACATAATATCATGAATGTAATAAATCAATACAATTAATGTGATTAATGAATATCATAAATATAATTATTGAATGAATACTGCAAATATAATCAATGAATCCACAAATGTAATTAATATCAAGAGTGTAATTAATGAATATCATGAGTGTAATTAAAAAATAAATTAAAAAATAAAATAATAAAAAAAGAAAATCCTGACTACAGACATAAAGAAATAAACCTAAAAACTACAAAACGTGTAACATATATTTTACCTGTTCATACATACAAAAAATCATCTTTAACTGACTTGTACACACCATGTATTCCACACTTGTAACGTATGTTACCTTTAAAAGTTTATGTGTTTTCAGAACAAGGGGACCAAACACCAATGAAAATAGATGGCCCAGGTGATCCAACATCTCAGAATGCCTCTGTTACAGTTTGTGAGTTCTGCATCCAGAACAGCTTCAAGGCTGTTGGCTGAGAGGTTCCGCCTCACAGAATACTCAAGCCAAGACAACCATTATTCTGAATTTTCTCAAGGTTCCCCCAAAGATGCCAGCACCCCTAGACAACAGGAAACAGTCTAGAGAAAACAATGCTTACATTCCCAAAAGATGGGTTATGGATATTTGCCATCATTTAGTGGAAGTTGGTTAAAAATTGTTATTAGTCTTAGTTTAAAAAAAAAAGGCTAAATAAAAGAGTTAAATTCACAGATCTCTTTCTAAAGGAAAAAGGGGGGTTATGATATAGGAATGATACAAAAAAAGGGTAGCTTACTGAATCTACTTTAATCCAAAAAACAACTATTAATCTCAAAATATTTTACATTGGTATGGATTTTGACTTATTGATACAAATTTAAAGTTAATTTTGTTATATTGTATGTATGTTTCTACTTTTGTTTAGGGTATTGTGCTTATTTATGCAGCTCATTTAAAAATATAATATATAATTAAAAAATACAGATTAATAGTCATCTATAAATAATCAAACTTGTAGTCATATTAGGTATGTTTTCAAGGTTAAACAGATATATTTAGATGGATGGATGGTCTTCATACACCTCAAAGACCTACAGAATATGACATTTAATGTTTAATAACTTAAGACTTTTCATGACAGTGAGACATGTCTGCTCCTGGCAGCACCAATTTGCTTCAAAAGATGATGATGGGCATCGAAGAACCTCTGTATGGAGTTTGCTTTCTTTATGGCAAAAGCTAGCCATGTGGGCAAAAAACTGCCCTTGCCTCAATTGCTGATGTATACTGTCCAAACTGGACCAGCAAGATGCAAAAGAAAGTGACTGCCAAACTTTGCCAAGACAGGCTAGGACAGTATTCAGAATTCCCTACTTCTCAAAAATGTCTGTCAGATATACTAGGCCTGTAGGACAGAGTTGGATGGCCCAATGTTACAGAAGAACTTTGGGTGACTGTCCAGGCAGCCAGTTGTTCCTGTCATTAGGTAACATTTCATCCTTCTGGGGTTTTTGATGGAGTTAAAGACTAAATAATTAAACTTATAGTTTTTCTTAGTTATGATAAAAGTAAATTAGGTATAAAACTTTAGACTCACAAAGATAAGATAGATAATAGAGTGTTTTTCTCTAATTTTGCCAAATACAAATGGACTGGATATTGTATCTGTAATTCTTACTTGATAACTATTTTTGTTATATATAGTTTTACTATGTTAAAGTTAAAACCTTTTTTAATTAGATAAAAGGGGGAAATGTTATGGAATAATCTTTTTGTACACTGTGAAAATGTGTCTTTGCCAAGGTGCCTTCTGATTGGTTTAATGAAAGAGCTGACTGGCTGGTAGCTAGGCAGGAGGTACAGGCAGGACAGCAAGACACAGAGGATGCTGTGAAGAAGAAGGGCGGAGTCTGGGGAGTCTCAAGCAGACTCAGAAAGAAGCAAGATGAATGTGCTATATTGAAAGAAGGTACCACCACGTGGCAGAGGCTAAATAAGAAATATGGGTTGGCCAGGCAGCAGTGGCGCATGCCTTTAATCCCAGCACTTGGGAGGCAGAGCCAGGAGAAGCTCTGTGAGTTCAAGGCCAGCCTGGTCTACAGAGCGAGATCCAGGACAGGCACCAAAACTACACAGAGAAACCCTGTCTTGAAAAGAAATACGGGTTAATTTAAAATATAGGAGTTAGTTAGTAACAAGCCTGAGCTATCAGCCAAGTATTTATAATTAATAATAAGTTTTTGCCTTCCCTGCCTGCTGCTACATCTTTCCTATTATGAACTACATGCCTTGGGAAATGTGAGCCAAAATAACTTTCTCCCTTAGTGTGCTTTCGTCAGGGTGTTTACTACATCATGTGAAGCATCACATCATTTTTTTCTACAGTTTTATTTAAATCCTAAAATTTATTGCAAAATCATATTCACATATAATCCATCATTTGATTCTCACAGTCGCCCGAAGGTGTAGGAATGAACAAAGTTTTGTTCCTTTACCCAGGCTTTTCCAACTGGTAAAGACCAAGCACTTTGCTAAGAGCCAAGACTGCACACAAGTTTGTTACGTCCCTGTGTAGGGCCTTTATCACTTCATACTTCAGACACGAGAGACCCCTGAAGTGACTGTGTTTCTCCACCTTCCCCAGTCTGGGCTTCCTGCCTCGCAGACCCCTGCAGATGTCTCTGTACTGCATTCTTTGAGGAAATGGGGCTTTCTTTCCTGAACTGAGGAGTTGTAACCTGTGCTCCAGGGCTGGTAGTAATTTAGTTTTCTGATGGAATAATTTGTGAGCTACTGATTTTTAAACTCGTGTCAGGGCTACTTCAGGGGTGTGTGTGTGTGTGTGTCTTGGTGACCATGTGGAAGTCTGAGGACAACTTGTGGGAGTCAGTTCTCTCCTTCCACCGTGTGGATTCCGGGGAGTGCCTTTACCCATTGAGCCATCTCCCTGGCCCAAAGCCCTGCAGTTTTTAAAGACTTGGTTCTTACTCATCAATAGAGCCTCAGGCTGCAGCGGGATGATTGCCTCTCTTGGAGGTAACTTTTACTCCTTTGAACTTGATTGACTTCTGGTGGCCTGGTCACTGTCTGTACCACTGTGGATTAGGTGTGTTTGGACACTGCATTCCCACCTCTTACTTCTGGAAAGACTTTTGTTTATTCTGACTCAAGCTTCTTTCTTTTCCTTATCCTGGATCTTGAAGACTGTTAGGAAAAGTCCTTACACAGATACTCTGGGAACTGGACTTGTAAATAGGTGCTCATAGGGAAAGACTCAGAGCATAGGATGCCGTTTTTATTTTTGTGTGGTTTTGGTTTGTTTGTTTTATTCTGCTCATTTCTTAAGATACTTGGGGAAAAGCCAAAAAAATGTAGATTAAATCTTTTTATGCTGGGCAGTCGTGGCACACACCTTTAATCCCAGCACTTGGGAGGCAGAGGCAGTTGGATCTCTGAGTTCAAGGCCAGCCTGGTCTACAAACTGAGTTCCAGGACAGCTAAGATTACACAGAGAAACCCTGTCTTGAAAAACCAAACCAACCAAACAAAAAATCCTCTTTACAAGTAGTTCAACTAGACTGTCTAAATACATGATGTGGACCAGAATTTTGTTCCATGGACTGTGGCTTACTAGGTTAGTCAGCATAAGCTGAGTCATGGAGGATTTCTAGCTAAATAGAGATTTTCACCACAAAGAGTTTGCTGTAGAGGGATTTATCCAGAAACACAGAGCTCTTCCAGCTAATGCCAGGCTGATTCGGGTGGGCAGAGGAAGTGGAAAAACACTGTGGGCATAGTCTGCTGGCCAGGGGTCAAGGCAGAGTGAAAAAAACACAAAGTTCTGTGTGAAATGGGAGTGACTGAGAACGGGAGAAAATAAAACAGCTCATCTCATCCTGGAGTGTGAGGAAGCCTCTCCTTGGAGCTCTTTCTTTTTTTAAAAAAAGGATGTATCCACTTTATTTTAATGTGTATATGTAGTAAGAATCTTAAATGGATCTTCTTAATGAAATCAAACCTGAGGCCAAGTATTGGGGTGAACACTGGAAGATTAGAGAGACAGAACAAGCCACAGGTAACCTCACCTGGCCAACTTCTCAGCTGGTCTTGTTTCCTCAGACTGGAAGCCTCTCTGTCCTCATATCCGAATGGCTCTCAGCTGAACTGTTTCTCGAAAGCCTGAAAGCTTAACCAGCCAAATGTTTCCAGTTTCTGGTCCTCACGCCTTATATACCTTTCTGTTTTCTACCACCACTCCCTGGGATTAAAGGCTGCTTTCTGGGATTAAAGGCGTGTGTCACCATGCCTAGCTCTTTCCAATGTGGCCTTGAACTCACAGAGATCCCAGATGAATTTCTGCCTCTGGAATGCTAGGATTAAAGGCATGAGTGCCACCATTTTCTAGCCTAAGTATCTAGTGGCTTTTCTGTTCTCTGACCCCAGATAAGTTTATTAGGGTACACAATATTTTGGGGACCACAATACCACCACATGTATATGTGTGTGCCTACATGTATGTATGTTCACCCCATTATGCAGGTGTCCCGAGAGACAGAAGAGGGTGTCCAATCCCCTAGAACTGGATTTACAGGTGATTGTGAGCTGCCCCATGCTGGGAGCAGAACCTCAGTCCTCTGCAATAGCTGCACTGGCTCTTAACCCTGAGTTAGCCCTCTTGCTAACTCCCAGGGCCATTTCTTTTGGCTGTAACTGTTGCCCTTCCCTGGAGAGTCTAACTTGGCTCTCCCTGATGCCTTTTCAGAGTCAAGCTAATTCTCTCCTCTCAAGAAAGAAAAGGAGAAGAAAAAAAAAAAAAAAAAAAAAAAAAAAAGACCTTGAGAGGTCTCTTTTTCTAAGAACCTGTGCCAGAAATTCAATGAACTTGAGATAGCATGCAGAGCCAAGAGCTGGGAACTGAGTCAGGTCCGTCCTTCGTTCTTCTGGCGCCCCCTCGTGTATTAAAATGGAACTTTTTTTTTTTTTTTTTTTTTTTTTGGTCGTGGTAGTAGGGGTTTTTTGTTTGTTTGTTTTGGAACATAACCTTGGTTGGCTTGTAATTCACTCAGTAGACCAGGCTGGCCTCAAACTCACAGAGATCCGCCTGCCTCTGCCTCCTGAGTGCTGGGATTAAAGGCATGTGCCACTATTGCTCTGCTTAATTCCTCAACTGAAAGTTTTCTAGATCCCACTTGCAGTAGGACGGAATCACCTTCTCTTTTGGCCAGCCTCTCGGGTCACTGACTAATTCCTTGTCACTTCTGAGGCTCTTCCATAGCCACGTCCTGCGGGATTCATTTTTTTGAGCCTCTCGGCGTCGTTTTCTAGCCGATTCAGCACAATAATTCAACCTTCGTAAGATGTTTCAGTGGTTCTTTCTTTGAAAAGTGGTAGCAGCAGACCTTTGCTTAGCTTAGCATGTCTCTGTTTCAAATGTGTAATTTTCTTCCTGCTCTACCGGCGCCAGACTACAATTTGAAAATGTTCCACCGATAAGATACACTAAGGTGGACATCATCCAGGCCAGGGTAAAGAAAGCTTCTCTGTCTTTCCTTCTGGCAGCGTTACCACGTTCCTTTCCCCTGAGTCAGAGAAGTATCTGATATTGCTTTTCCAGCACTTTTTGGATGCAAGACAAAAAATTTGGGGGGTGGGGAAATTTAAGACAAGGTTTCATATAGCCCAGGTTTGCTTTGACCTTGATGCGTCCTTGATGATGTCCTTGAATTTTCTTGCTCCTCCCACCCCCAAGTGCTGGGATTACAGGCAAATACCACTACACATGCCTGGAAAGTAAATTTTCTAATCTTTTTAAGCTAATGAAAGTGCCTAGATTTAAAAAAAAAGTAAACAAAATTTTACTTTGGCATAAACATATTAAATTCTAACAGAATCTGTTTTAAATAAAATTTAAATATTGAGAAAATTTCCAGCAAGTTAAAATTTATCTTTGCAGAACTACTCTGTCGGGCAAACTTTCCCTTTTGTTGAGGTATGGGAACAAAAACAGCTGGAAGATTTTTTTAAACATTTCACTTATCACAGACATTTCACTAACACAGAAGTTTCAGGTATTAAGAGCACGATAAAGAAGATGGTGGATCAGGTCTGTAATTCCTGTAATTCCCTGAGGCAGGAGAATGGCATGAATTCATCATCCTACTACTAGGGAGAGTCTAGAAAATACAATTATACTCAGGCGCACACGTTTCACCGCTGCTGGGAGCGATCTGCTCCAAGCCTCTTGAGAACTCTGCTCTTCCTCGTAGACTCGCGCGCCCCCTGGCGACCTCTCCCGGAACGTCACCCTGCTCGCACCGCCCCGGCGCGAATAAAGATTTCTTGTTCAAGACGCCGGAAGTGACTACGGCGGCCGGGAGGCTCAGCGCGAAGTAGCCGCGCCGGGAGGCCGCGATGAGCGACATGGTGGAGAGGACGCTGACCGCCCTGCCGGGGCTCTTCCTGCAGAACCAGCTGGGAGGGCCTGCGGCCTCCAGGGCACCCTTCTTCTCCAGGCTGGGCGGCCTCATCCGCGGCGTCACTGCGCTCTCGTCCAAGCACGTAGGTGGCTGGGTCGGCAGGGCGGGGTGGGCCCGGGGTGCTTGTCAGCTAGCTGGACGCGGCCGGGCGTCCGCCCCGAGCTTGGGTTTGCTGCCTGCACGGACCGCAGGGAGGCCGGCTATCTGATCCGGAGGCCGGAAGACCCTCGGTGTCCCTTCTCAGCGTGAAACCGGTGTGTGGTCCACGGGAGTGCTTGAGGACTACATGAGCCGGCAATCTAGTGAAAACAGCCAGTGCGGCTTGAGTCCTGGACTATAGTCTCCTACGAAGTTTTTCTTCCCTGTTGAGTTTTAATTTAGTTCCTCTTTCTTGGAGGCATCACATACCGCAACTGACAACCCTCACTCCCACCCCTGGCAGGGCTGTTATCATTGCAGAGCTTGAGGTTTTGCCCAAGCTGGACCAACGGCGTGGGCAAAGACGGGCTTTGAAAACGAGTAGTTTCAATACAAGTTAGTAAGTTCCCACGGATTGCGTATGGTACTGATTCAAAGCCTCAAGGAGTGTATGTCTTAAAAACATAATATTGTGTCATAATTTCTCCAGCAGATATTTATCTAACACAACTATGCGTTAATTAATGAGGAAAATAGTAAAACACGTTTCTTTCTAGCAAGGATTTAGTCATTCATTTTGGGCATAATGTAAGTGTAAGTAGAGAGGAGCAAGAGAAACAAGATGCCTTTTAAAGGTTTAAGATGTGCACGTGTTTTAGTTGTAAGCTGGTGTGTAGCGAGGCTGAATTGGCCAGGGCTTACTGCACATCCCACAATCATTATTTGTGTACTTAACATATCTTCATGGTTTGTATGAGGCCAAATTAAAAAAAAATGCGTATGTGTATGTACTCTGTGTGTGTGTGTTTATGTGTGCGCGTGCGAGCACGTGTGTGTGTGTGTGTGCATGTACTATGGTAGGGTTCAGAGGACAACTTTGGGTGTTGGTCCTCACCTTCCACCTTGTTTGACATAGGATCTCTTGTTGTTTTCTTCTGTGCTATATACTCCAGGCAAGAGGGCCAGGGGACTTCTGGGGGTCCCTCTCTACCTCCAGTCTCACCGTAGGAATTCGGGGATTACAGATACACCTCACCACATCTGGCTTTGTATATGGTGGATTGTGATCCTTAGGCTTATGCAGCAAGTGCATTTACACACTGAGCCGTCCGACCCTGCTCCTGCATGAAACCTTAAAGAACGTGGTTCTTGGCTTAAGTTGCAGTTTGAAACTTCACAGGCAGCTAGATGTGGTAGTGCTCCACTTCTAGGTTTTTTTGTTTGTTTTTAGATTTTTTTGGACTCTGCGTGCGTGCGTGCGTGTGTGTGTGTGTGTGTGTGTGTGTGTGTGTGTGTGTATGGATATGTGCATGTGAGTGCAGATGCCCTCAGATTCCAGAAGAAAGTGTCTGATCCCCTAGAGCTGGAGTTTTAGGCAGATGTGAGCCAATAGAGTGGGTCTGGGAACCAAACTCTGGTCCTCTCCAAAAGCGATGTGTAGCCTTATCTGCTGCATCGTCTCTCCAGCCCTCACTGGTAGTTCCTAATTAGCTACTTACTTTTTTTTTTTTTTTTTTTTTTTTTTTTGGTTTTTCGAGACAGGGTTTCTCCGTGTAGTTTTTGGTGCCTGTCCTGGATCTTGCTTTGTAGATCAGGCTGGCCTGGAACTCACAGAGATCCGCCTTCCTCTGCCTCCTGAGTGCTGGGATTAAAGTCGTGCGCCGCCACCGCCGCCACCACCACCACCACCACCACCACCACCACCACCACCACCACCACCACCACCCGGCAGCTACTTACTTAATATCAGTAACTTGGTGTGTGATTTATAGATAGCATTGTATAGCCGGGTGGTGGTGGCACACGCATTTAATCCCATTGGGCAGAGGCAGGCAGATCTCTTGAGTTCGAGGCCAGCCTGGTCTATAGAGTGAGTTTCAGGACAGGCTCCAAAGCTACACAGAGAAACCCTGTCACAAACAAACAAACAAACAAAGACAGCATTGTATTAGGCAGTAGTTGGGCATGTGTTTAAGTGCTTAGTGGGATTGTGTATGTGTGACATGACACTTGTGTCCAGGAGTCAGTTCTTTTATTCCATCATGTGGGGTCCAGGGACCGAACTCAGGTCCTCAGGCTTGGCAGCATGCACCTTTGCCCACTGCGCCACCTCACCATCAACATTTTGAATTAAAAAATTTTTTTTTCTGCCAATCTATATATACTATCAAATGAATGCAATGAAGAGGAGTAATAGGTTAACCTGGAAATAATTCTTCTTTCCAAGGAGGGTTGTATGGGTCAGGAAATGTAACTTTTTTAAGAATGATACTCCATTTAATGGAAATGATTATAATTGTATTTTTCAGGAAGAAGAGAAGTTAATCCAGCAGGAACTGAGTAGTCTGAAGGCGACTGTTTCTGCTCCTACTACAACACTGGTATGTTGGCACAGTTCAACACACTCGCATTTGAAGCCTGGTTCCATATCAAATGAATTTCCAAATTCACTAAGCAGCTATTTAATGAGTAGCTGGCTACTCTGTGTTGGCCACTGTGAGGCTGTTTGCACATCTTCAGATTAGGACCTGGTTTTGTTATCTTTTTTTTTTTTTTTTAATTGACATGTACTATTTATTTGTTTATTTTTGAGGCAGAGTCTTGCTGTGTAACCCTGGCTGGCCTAGAACTTACTATGTAGACCAGGGTGGCTTTGAACTCAAAAGGATCCACTTGCCTCTGCTTCTAGGTACTGGGATCAAAAGTGTGTATCAACACATTCAGCCTGTGGAGTCTTTTTTGTGTGTAAGTCATTGTAGAAATGTTTATCCCTTTAGGAAATATCAAAGTGATAATTTTGCACAAATACATAGTCATAAACATGAATATGCAAAGTCCAAGAAAACGTGTTTCTTTTTGTAGTTATAATATTCAGGGAAATAAAATTCAAGACACCATTACTCTGGTATCTTTGTACGTATATATGTGTGTGTTGTATATATAGATATGTACCTCTGTGTGCATGCTTTGTGATACTTGATAGGAATGCTAAGCAGAAGTAGTTTTCCTCTTTTTCCTTCACTAGGTTTTCATTTCTGTAATGGGTGTCATTGAATACAATTCTTGTACTATAAGGGCATAAGTCTGGTGTTGGGTAAAACTGGTCACTGGACACTCAGAGTTTAGCAGTGAGATTATAACTAACAATAGCCATCCAGGCAGGTCAGTCGTGTGTTTCTAAGGTATTACAGAGCTGGGACAACTGGAAGGAGATTGTAAAAGGAAGCCCAGCATTGGGAAATGTCCTTTCTTCTCTAGATAAAGGAACAATAACTTATATAACAATTGTACTCTGAAGTCATAAGCTGGAGAGATGGCTCAGCAGTTAAGAGCACTGGCTGCTCTTCCAGAGGACCTGAATTCAATTCCCAGCAACTTTCTAGTGTGCAGATGTGCATGCAGATAGAGCACTCATATACATAAAATATATAAATAAAAATTTAAAGAAACAAACAAGGACAACAAAACCTTCTGAAGTCATGATACATATCCAGGATTGAAACTTAATGGCATAAATTAACCTTTTATTGCTAGTTTATATAAAAGCCTTTGCAAAGGGACTCCCACTACAATTTAATTAAAAACAATTAGACACACACACACACACACACACACACACTCTAACAAATGTTAAAACAAACTTAGTAGCCCTAATTAACATGTTAACGAATTAACTTTTACTGCTTTAAACACAAGTGATTTGAACTAAACTGTATTTCCCTAATATTTTCCTAAGATACACACACACACACACACACACACACACACACACACACACACACACACACCTACCCCTCTAAATACTACTGTCTTGCTTTAAGTTTTGTTGTTGTTTTATTTTGGTGATAAGGTCTCATGTAGTCCAGGCTGACTTCTGACTCACTGTGTAGCTTCGGATCCTCCTGCTTTGACCTCCAAGGACTGCGCACGCACTGCCACACCCTGTTTTGTTTAGATAGTTTAATGTTTTGTCAGCCTTTTTATCTAATTGTCTGATAGCAGTTAACTTTAATACACACACACAGACACACACACACACACACACACACACACACACACACACAGTGCTGGAGTTAAACATATGTCCACCACAGGCAGCTATATTTTTAAGATTTAAAAAAATTTTTTTTGAGACAGGATCTAATATATCCCAGGCTGGCCTGGTATTGACTACTGTGTAGTTGAGGATGACCTTGAATTTATCCCCCTGCCTCTATGTCCTGATGTTGGGATTATAGATCCCCCTTCCCCCCCCACCAGCCCCCATGGGGAGGAAAGGGTTTATTTCACCTTATGCTTGTAGTCTACCATCCAGGGAAGTCAGGGCAGGAACTTGAAGGCAGGAACTGATTCAGAAGCCATGGAGGAGTGCCTACTGATTTGTTCCTCAGGCTTTGCTCAGCTACAGATAGTTTTTTATAGAACACTGAATTATATATATTTTTCCTCTTTTTTGATCCTGGGATTGAATCCAGAACCAGATGTGCACTATCATTGCCAAGTTTTAATTTTAGATGTTAAAATAATCAGAGATTTTCTCTGTTTTGAAACACATTGTATTTCTTATAACTAACAAAACTTTGCTATAAATATTGATAATGCAAATGTCATTCTGATAAAACATATTCATAGAATCTATTAAAGAATTTTTTTTTTTTCAAGACAGGGTTTCCCTGTGTAGCTTTTGAAGCCTATCCTGGAACTCGCTCTGTAGACCAGGCTGGCCTCGAACTCACAGAGATCCGCCTGCCTCTGTCTCCCGAGTGCTGGAATTAAAGGCATGCACTGCCACCACCGCCCGGCCCTAATAAAGAATTTGAGTTTTGGTTGGGTGATGTATATCATTAATCCCAGCACTCAGGAGGCAGAGCCAGGTGGATCTTTGTGAGTTAGAGGCCAGCCTGGTCTACAGAGTGAGATCCAGGAAATGCGCAAAGCTACACAGAGAAACCCTGTCTCAAAAACAAAACAAAACGAAACCAAAAAAAAAAAAAGAGAGAGAGAGACAGAGTCAGGTAGATCTCTTGAGTCCAGCCTAGTCTACAGAGTGAGATCCGGATACACAGAGAAACCCTGTCTTGAAAACAGACAAACAAATAATTAAAAAAAAAAAAAGTTTGTAATGGCCACATTGTTCATGAAATTATACCTCTTAGTTCACAATAATGTGAGTTATTTAAAAAGAGAAAAAGAGTACTTATGCAGCAGATGATTATATATCTATAATATAATAATGCTGAAGAAAACCTATGTTCAGTTTGATTTTTTTTTTTTTTTCGTTTATTGAGATGGGTTCTTTATTCCAGTCTCTAACTCCTGGGCTCACACAGTCCTTTGTCAGCCTCCTACCTCAGTTCTTGACTACTAGGATGATAGGAATACAGCTGGCTTGCAGTTTGATATTTAAAATTGAATATTTTCATTACAGAATACATTACCAACTTGTATCAATTTTCTAGATGTTTTCGTTTGGCAAAACATATTCAAATTGACTCCCCCCCTGGTTTTTTTGTTTTTGGTTTTTTGGTGTTTTGTTGTTGTTGTTTTTTGAGATAGGGTTTCTCTGTGTATCTTTGGAGCCTGTCCTGGAACTCACTCTGTAGCCCAGGTTGGCCTCAAACTCATAGGGATCCACCTGCCTCTGCCTCCTGAGTGCTAGGATTAAAGGTGTGCACCACCATGGCCTGGCTCCTCCTCTGTTTTTTTGAGACAAGGTTTCTCTGTGTAAGTACTCTGGCTGTCCTGGAACAAGCTTTGTAGACCAGATTGGCCTCAAACCCACAGAGATGTGCCTGCTTTGGTCTTCTGGGTGCTGAGAGTAAAGGCCTTTGCCACCACCGCCCATGTTAGCCATTGATTTTAAATGCTAACTATGATCACCATGGATGAAATTTTGTCTGAGGATCACCTCTAATCAAACTTCTCTGGGCACGTAGAATTAGAAGTAGCTTCAGGTAGTTTATAGTGTCATTATCAATAAAATATTGAGCTAATTTTTTTTTACATTAATAGTGTTGGTGATTGTTAGAAGCAACTTTTATGTCTATATTCTGATATTAGACAAATGCTTTGTAATATGTATATTAGTTCTTCATCACCAGGATAAATGGCTCCATTGTTAAATGAGTGTGACATACAGAAAAATGAAAGCATTCATTTGTTCACATAGTGATTGGGTGTTTCACTTTTCAGAAAATGATGAAGGAATGTATGGTGAGACTTATATATTGTGAAATGCTTGGATATGATGCTTCTTTTGGTTATATACATGCAATCAAGTTGGCCCAGCAAGGAAACCTCTTAGAAAAAAGAGTGGGTATGTATATGCTTAAGACTTCTGTTCTTACTGTTTTGTTTTTTAAGGTATTAACCACTATAAAATGATGGCTTGTATATAGTATGTTTTTAGAGTATTGCGTTATATGTTTTTTTTTTCTTTTTTATAGTCCTAGGGTTTTTTTATAGTCCTGGGATAGACTCTCACTTACTAAGGCAAGTTCTCTACCACTGAGCTATATCCCAGCCCAGATTTCCAAAGCTAACACTTTAGAACACAAAGCCTATACATAAAATTAGCTTTCTTGGATATGAATCATTTTGGAGTTTGGGAAGATGAAAAGGTGCTTTAATCCCAGCTCTTGGGAGGCAGAGGCAGGTGGATCTCTCTGAGTTTTGAAGCTAGCCTTATCAGAGTAGCAAGTCCCAGGCCAGCCAGAACTATATCAAGAGACCTTCTCTCAAAAAACAAAGAAACAACAATAAAAAAAAACAAAATCAAAAAGAGAAAGATAATACTGGATAGTTGGTGGTGTCTTAATTTGCTTTCTACTGCTGTGGTAAATCTGACTGTCTTAGTTGGGGTTCTTTAGAGGAACCGAACTGATAGGATGAATATTTATATGTAGGACTTATTGGCGTGCCTCTCAGGCTGTGGTCCACCCAGTCCAATAGTGGCAGACTCCTGACAGAAAGGCCAGAATCTGCCAGTTGTTCAGCCCCAAGGCTGATGTCTTAGCCAGTCTTCAGTCTTTGTTGGAATCCCAAAGAAGCAGGTTCTAATACCATCAAGGTAATGCCTTAGTGACAGGATTGATGAGCTTGCCAGTGAGGGTGAGGGCAAGCAGGCAAAAAGCCAAAATGTCCTTCTTTGGTTTCCTTTTATGGAGGCCTACCAGGAGATAAGGCCCAGATTTAGGGTGGGTCTTCTCACCTCAAATGTTCCAATCAAGAAAATCTTTCCCAGGTATGCCCGGCTACTTGGGTTTTAGTTGATTACAGATATTGTCAGGCTGACAACAAAGATTAGCCATCACACTAACCAAAAGCAACTTGGGGAGGAAAGGGTTTGTTTCCGTCGTCTGTCACTGAGGGAAGTCAGAGCAGGAACTCAAGGCAGCAGCTAAAGCAGAGAACATGCAGCAGTCTGCCCACTGCTTGCTCCGCCATGGCTTGCTTACCCTGCTTTCTCATAGCACTCAGAATCACCTGCCCAGAGGTGGCACCGCTTTTGTCAATTGACAGAAAGTCTAACCAGCATAGGTGGTGTGATTACTTTGAGTAGCTGTTACTACATTTTGATTTTTAGACTTCACATACATTTTTTTTCATTTCCAACTTTATTTTTGCATTGTGTACTGATCTCTGCTTCTTGGCTAACAATACAATGTGATTAGCTGCCTCCAGTTCCCGCCATGTCTTTTCTGCCATAATGACCTGCCCTCAGATTGTGAGCCCAAACCAACCCTCCCTTCCTCCCTCCCTTCATTTGTTTTGAGACACAGTCTCACTATGTAGACCTGGCTGACCTGGAACTTGCTGTAGAGGCCAGGCTGCCCTTGAACTCATAGCTATCCACCTGCCTCTGCCTACTGAGTATTGGGATTAAAAGCATGTACCACCACACCTGGCTTTAAGTTGCTTTATTAGATATTTTGTTCCAAGCGTTAAGTAGGGTTTTTTTTTTTCCCCCCAGAGCTGAGGACCAAACCCAGGGCCTTGTGCTTGCTAGGCAAGTGCTCTACCACTGAGCTAAATCCCCAACCCCTTAAGTAGCTTTTAAAAAAGCCAGTTTATTTATTTTATGTGTATGTTTTGTTTGCATGTATGTGTGTGCACTGTGTGCATGCCTAGTGTTGGTGGAGGCCACATTGCTGTCACTTCTTATTAGCCCCAATGCTGGGATTGCAGGCTTATACCAATATGGTCAGTTTTATGTAGTGCGGGGAATTAAATCCAGGGCTTTGTGTATGCTAGGCAGACCCTCTACCAACTCAGCTGCATCCCTAGCCCAGTACCTCATTCCTAGTCATATCAGATATACTCTGTAGTCAAACTTAATTGTTCTTTGTTACATCTATTTGTTAAATTACAGGCATCTTTTTTCTTTATTCTTTGTCAAAACAGGATGCTTGGTAATAGAATTAAGGTTTCTTTAATATGACCTTTGAACTACTTTATTGACTTTGGTGTTGGTGACTTGGATGTGGGTGATACCTTAGCTGAACAGTAAGTTCTGAGCAAGAAGACTTAGCTTCTGTTGTAAGAGCTCCCTGGCCTAATCAGCTTTTTTCTCCCTTGTAGGGGTAACAGCTTTCCCCTCCATCATTGAAAAAATTGCAATCAATTATGCTGCTCCTTTGTGATGTGAGACTAGAAGCTGCTAATTGTTTCCCATGTTGGACAGTGGACCAGATGCACAGTTCCTGAGTAGTGTTAGGGATCGCCACCATTAGTAGCTATTGAAAGGGCTGAAAGAGCTGAGAAGAGAGGAGAATGAAAATGAGGATGAGAGCTAGGGAATCAGGCCATGGGGACAGACTTGAGTCCTGCGTCTACCATGTAGTAGCTAGAGACTTTGACCTCATCACCTCACTGGCATAGTAATCACACTTACATCATAGGGTTGTTTGCAGAATTAAATGAGGCAAGGCTTGTAGAGTTATTGACACATAGTAACCAATAAATATCATTGCCAATGTGAAAAGTGGCCAGGAATGCCATAAAGCACATGGATTCCATGTTCATTTTATTTGTCATGATGCCTTATATTCATTCCTCCGTCTTAAAATATAATGTTTAAATAGAAATGCTTGTTTAAGACAGTGAGTACATTTAATGTGGTAGACAGTGTGTCTTTCCTCAACAACTGGTACTTGCTCAACACTGTCTTCAAGTTGAGAAAATAAGATAGGAGTAACATTGTATCAGATAGGCAGGTTTTAGATAGTTCATATGATAATGAAAATAAATCATCAGTGACTGATGCTAACTTAATGACTTAAGTTTTTGAATAATTCTGTGTTGAGCTCAAGATAGAGAATATTTTGATTGGTAATACAGAGATTTTCACTAGAACTCTGTGTCATTCATAGGGCTTGTAAGAACCTGTAGCTCTGAGTGTGCAGGATGAAGGACACCTGGAATCTTCTTAGAGACGTGTGTTAATCTTGTATTTCACACTTTGTTTTTATAGTGCCTGTAACTGATATGTTTCACACTTAAAACTTGGGGTAGATTATTGCTTTAACTTACTAGGAAAGGGATTTTTTGGGGATATGTAGTAATGAAAACTTTTCCTTCATTTTTTAATAGGTTATTTGGCTGTTTCTTTATTTCTACATGAAAGTCATGAACTTTTGCTTCTCCTTGTGAATACAGTGGTAAAGGTACCGTATCTATTGTATGCTGGTTAACATGAAGTCTACTTCTGTCTTCACATGACGTTTCTCTTTAGTCATAGTTACTTAAGTAATTTTGAAAGTGTAGGTTTACTTATGGAATCGGCTTAGAAATATAGTTTATTTTTTGAGACTTATTTTTTTAATTATATGTATGTGTAATGAGTGGAGGTCAGAAGAGAGCCTCAGATCCTTTGGAGCAGCATTACAGGCAGTTGTGAGCTAGCGTCTAGAAGGGTTTTCTCTTGTCTGTTTTTGTTTTTTACACTCTGGTTGGTTTGGAGCTCACTGTGTAGACCAGGCTGGTGCCAGACTCACAGAGATCTGCCTGCCTCTGCCTACTGAGGGCTGGTATTGAAGGTGTGCACCACCACTGCCTGGCTAGTTTTTGAGAGTAGGCCTCTGGTATACAAGGTTGGCCTTGAACTTCTGATCCTCCTGGATCCTGAGTGATAAGATTGCAGTGTGCACCATTACAACTGGTTTATGACATTATGGATTGTGAACCTAGGGCTTTGTACATGCTAGACAAGCACTCTACCAACAGAACTGCATCTCCAGCTGTTTTATTTTTCTTAACGTGTGAGTAAGTGAGAGAGAGAGAGAGAGAGAGAGAGAGAGAGAGAGAGAGAGAGAGAGAGAGAGAGAATAAATAATATAAGGACCTTTCTGTTATTCTCCCCACTCCACCCTTCTTTCTGAAACAGGATCTCATGTATCTCAGACTGGCCTCAAACTCACTCTGTAGCTAAAGATGGCATTGAACTCCTGATCCTCCTGCCTGTACCTCCACAGTGGAGTGGGAATATAGGCATACGCTGCCTGGCTTATGACATTCTCATACAATATATACTGTATGTTGAGCATGAAAGAGTTTATCAGTCTGAGAGTTTTCTGGTGGGGTCTTTAGGTTTTATTATGGATAGAATCTTATCTGTAAATAAGGGTACTTCGAGTTTCTTCCTTTTGTGTTTCTGTCTTTCTTTTCTTTTCTTGCTTATTGTTTTGAGGTCTTCCACATTTAGTATAATGCTGGCTTTAAGTTTGCCATCTATAGTCTTTATTATGTTCCTTCTATTCCTAGTCTCTTTGAGACTTTTATCACGAAGAGATGTTGGATTTTGTCAGAATCCTTCTTCGTATTTAGATGATCCTGTGATTTCTGTCTTGTGTCCACTTATGTGATGTATTTATTAATGTGCAGATGTTGAACCATCCTGCACCTCAGGAATGTAACTGACTTGATTATAGTGCAGGATATTTTGATTTGTTCTTGGATTTGGTGTGTTAGGTTTGGTGTGTTCGTTTTAGACAGGGTCTCCCTATGTTTCAAACCCTGGCTGGCCTGGTCACAAAGTTCTGCCTGCTTCTCCCTCTTGCGTGCTGGGATTAAAATGTGTTCTAACGTGCCTGACAGTTTGCAAATGTTTTATTAAGAACTTTGACATCTGTTTTCATCAGAGGAATTAGTCCTTGATTTCTTTTCATGTCCTGATTAGGTTTCATAAAGAGAGTTTGGTAGCATCTCTTCCTTTTTCTCTTCTGGAATAATTTGAGAAAGTTTAGTCCTACATAGTTGTTAAAGGTCTGGTAGAGTTAATCTGCTTTGTGACTCCTGAACTCACAGAGATCTACCTGCCTCTGCCTCCCGAGTGCTGGGATTAATTAGGAGATTTTATTACTGCTTCAGTCCTGTTGCTTGTTGTAGATATATTTAAATTATCTCATCTTGGTTTGATTTTGATAGGTATGGATCTAGAAATTTATTTATTTTAATTAATTAATTTATTTTTATTTTATGTACATTGGTGTTTTGCTATGTGTTGGGCCCCCTGGAGCTGGAATTACAGACAGTTGTGAGCTTCCATGTGGGTGCTGGGAATTGAACCCAGGTCCTCTGGAAGAATAGCCAGTGCTCTTAACCACTAAACCATCTCTCCAGCCCCATAGAAATTTATTTATTTTAAATTTCCCAATTTAGTGTAATATGAATTTTTAAAACATGTTCTAATGATTTTCCAAATTTCATTGATATCTGTTGAAATGTCTCCCTTTTATCTCTGATTTTATTAATTTGAGTCCACATTCTCTTTGTCTGTTTTGCCTAAGTGTTAAGCTCATGTATCCGTTCAAAGAACCAGATGTTTCATTGATTGCTTTTCTTCATTTCTGTTTCATTCATTTCTGTTCTGATCTCCTGTCTTCCCACCTACTGCTTTTAGATTTGTTCTTGTTTAGCCAAGATTCTTAAGGTACATCTTTACATTGTCTGTTTGCATTTTCTCTGATTTTTTTTTAAAGTTTAAATTCAACTTATTATTATTATTACTGGGTCTGGGTCTGTGTGTGTGTGTGTGTATGGGCACAGGCGTGTGCTCGCCAGAGTGCATGTACCATGTAAATGTCAGAGGACAATTTTGGGGCGCTGGTTCCTTCCACTGTGGGATCCAGGGATTGCACTAAGGTAGTCAGGCTTGTGAAGCATAGACTTTACATGCTGAGCAAATAAGTGTGTTCCCCTCTTCAACTCTTCTGATGAGTTTTAGCTTAATGTCTATTTTGTCAGTTAGTAGAACACAACCACCTGCTTGTTTCCTAATTCCATTTCCTTGGATACTCTTTTCTTTCTTTTTTTTTTTGTTTTTGTTTTTGTTTTTCAAGACAAGGTTTCTCTGTGTAGCTTTGCGCCTTTCCTGGAACTCACTTTGGAGACCAGGCTGCCCTCGAACTCACAGAGATCCGCCTGCCTCTGCCTCCCGAGCGCTAGGATTAAAGGCGTGCGCCACCACCGCCCAACAGATACTCTTTTCTCTCCTTTACAGAAGGCTGTCTGTCTTTGAGTGTGAAGTGCATGCTGTAGAGGCAACAAATAGAAGCACGTTGTTGTGTTTGTTTGTTTAGATACAGTAAGGCATTCCGTGTCTTTTGATTGGTGAAATGAGGCAGTTAGTATGCATAGTTGTTATTGTAAGGTGTATATTAATTCCTGCCATTTTGTTGATTTTGTAGTGTTGGCTGTTTTCTTGATCCTCCTTTACTTAATTAATGTTTTTGTGTGGTTTATTTTTCCTGGGCTTCATGAGTATGCTCATCTTTCTTTTCAGTCTGAAGGATTTCTTCAAATGTCTTCTGTAGAATTGACTTAATTTTTTTTTTTATTTCTTCAGCCTTTTCTAGAAGTTTTTTATTGGTGTATGTTATTTGTAGATAATAGTGGGCTTCATTATAGCATCTGTATACCTATAGACAATGCAGCTTGGTCATGCTCACTCTGTGGTCCTCTCTTTCTCCTCTGACTCCTGCTCGTCCTCTTGGTCTCCCAGCTACCCCACCCCCCTTGCTATGTTCATGCCTTTTTCTTGTGTGACCTGATGAGTTTCACTACTGTTATTTACAGGAGAGTAGGTAAAGTCTTACTAACAGGAACGTGGGCACCTTACTGGTGGCTGACTACCCTGTCTCCATCAGACAAGTGCATATACATCCTCAGGGAGGGCTGCAGCCCAGAGCTCTTTCTCTTCCAGGACTGGGTGTTGATGGCCCATTCCTGTGCAGATTCTGTGCAGGTAATTACAGCAGCTATGAGCTCAAGAGTAAATATCCATGTCATGGCTGGAAGTTAGCATTCCATCCTCCTTCCCAACGTCTCCCTGGCTCTTACATTCTTTCTGCTCCTTCCTCATGATGTTCCCAGAGCCTTGGAGGGGTGATGAGATGTTCCATTTATGGCTGGACATCCAACGATCATTCATTCTCATAATGTTTACCAGTTATGAGTCTCTGTAGTCACCATTAGCCTGCTTTTGTTGTGGGGAAGCTTTTTTTCCCTCCTTCAGTTTACAGACAGTCTTGCTGCATGTGGTCACCTGGCACTTGTTTTTCAGAGCTTGAAATACAACTCCAAGTCCTGCTGACTTTAAAAACTTTACAAGTTTTGCTAAAGATCTGTTGTTTTGATGAGCGTGCCCTTACCTGACTTGCGTTTGTCTCAGTTCCTTTTCTCTTACTGTGATAAAACACCATGACCAAGGCAACTTATAAAGAAAGTACTTTGCTAACTGGGCTTATAGTTTCAGAGTTAGAGTCCATGATGCAGAGCACAGGTGTGCTGGCAGGAACAGCTGAGAGCTCATATCCTGATCCACAACCATGAGGAAGAGTGTGCACCGGGAACATCAAAGCCCAGCCCCAGTGACACACCTCTTCCAGAAAGGCCTAATCCTTCCCCAACAGTTTGACCAACTGGGGACAAAACTTTCAAATATATGAGCTTATGGGGGTCATTATCATCCTGACACCACAGTGTTTCTTGTAGCATTTAGTATATCTTCTGCATATTTGGTGTTTGAGGTGTAAGATGAAATCAGAAGGTTGTTTTCTGGCCTCCTCTATTTGGTACCCTAAATGCCTCCTATACCTGGATGGGTAATCTTTTTCCTTAGGTTTGGAAATTTTCTGCTGTAATTATATTGAATATGTTTTTATGCCTTTCTTTTAATGCCTATAATTTATAGATTTTTGTTTTTTCATTGCGTCCAACAGATACTGAATGTTCTGCTTCTACTTACCATTTTTTTGTATTTGTTGTAATCTGAATGTTCCAATTCCTGTACCCTGTCATTCTTCAGGCCCTGCTACTCTGCCCTCCCCTTTATCCATTCTGTCAGTGAGACTTTCCATGGAACTTCTTATTTAAAGACTTAATTGCATTTTGCATTTGCAATATTTCAATTTAGTGTTTTTCAGAATTCCACTTTTATTCCCTGTGTTGATGTCTTTATTTCATTCAGCATTTTGTATTCTCTTGAAATTCATTCATAGTTTACAGTTGTCCTCTTCTAGGTTTTAAGATTATAATCATTCTTTTGAATTCTTTGCTTGGGATTTCATCTAATCCACTCTGTTTTGAGGCCACTAATGTGGGCTTAGCAATTTTTGGAGGGGTTCTGTTGCTTTGGTTCTTTGTGGTCCTGGAGTTTTGTAGCATCGGGTTGGTGGCTGGATTTCTGGGGTTTTTTTTTTATTCCTTTCTTTTTATTATTTTTTTTCTATTATCAGCTTGATACAGTATAAATTCTTATCCTAATAGTGAAGTGTTTCACTGAGGCTTGCCCAGTAATTGAGTAAAACCAAAACTTATAAGCCATAGTCATCCTAGGGTCCCCCCCACTAGGTAGTCTCCCTGGTTCTGAGGGTTGCAGTCCAGTTGTTCTTTGCTTTCTATCTAGTATCCACTTATGAGTGAGCACATACCACGTTTGTCCTTCTGGGTGGATTTCTGTCTTTAAATCACCCTACTGTCGCTTGCAGTCTTCAAGAGAGATGAGGCCGCATGATAGGGCGGAAGTACCTTTTCCTCTGCACTAGAGTCAAGTCTCAGTCCTCACCTTGGAGAATTCCATCTGCAGGAAACAGTGGCCATCGGTGGGTAGACCCACTGTGAGTACGCAGTAATTGAACCCGGAGAGTGCTGTGTGTACTACCATAGCAGTTACTGTGACTATGAATGAAAAACATTCAGGTTACTGATTAGTATTGAGGTGACAGGAAAAATAAAGGAGGGAAAAGTAAAGGGAAGTGGGAAGCAGCAGGAACAAGGGCAGAGCTGGGGAGGAGACAATTTTGACTAAATGTTGAATGAAAAGAGAAAGGTTTAAAAAAGACAATCAGGGCCGGGCAGTGGTGGCACATGCCTTTAATCCCAGCACTCGGGAGGCAGAGGCAGGCGGATCTCTGTGAGTTCGAGGCCAGCCTGGTCTCCAAAGCGAGTTCCAGGAAAGGCGCAAAGCTACACCGAGAAACCCTGTCTCGAAAAACCAAAAAAATAAAAATAAATAAAATAAAAAAGGCAATCAGATAATATAAAACACTGTTAGGAGTCTGTGACGGAGATGGCACAAACTACATCAGCCATGTTCTTTAAGAAAGCCTGTGAGAAGGAAGTGCAAAGGGAA
Organism: Peromyscus eremicus; assembly: GCF_949786415.1. Classification (NCBI taxonomy): domain Eukaryota; kingdom Metazoa; phylum Chordata; class Mammalia; order Rodentia; family Cricetidae; genus Peromyscus; species Peromyscus eremicus. The sequence goes on from NC_081419.1 coordinate 100,822,971, forward strand.
AGACTAGAGAAAGATAGACTTGGCCTGCCTAAATTGGCATTGGGTATTAAATAAAGGTGGAATAAATGTAAGTGGAGAGAGCTGGTTGGGATGTCTGAGTGCAATCCTGCCTGCTGGCTGGTCCCAGTTTCTTCCCATGTTTCTCCTTGGGCTCCTAGATGCCGGTCACACCTGTGGGCAGTACTTCAAGAGTCCGTCTGGGGACCACCATGAGATGGCTGAGTGGGTAAAGGGCTTAGATTGCAAGCCTGATGATTGAGTTCTATTCCTGGAGCAGCTCACAGAGGGCTGGAGAGAACTGACTCCACACCGTTGTCCTCTGGCCTCTACACACATGCATGCACACACTGCTCCTCTCCTCACACATCATACACACGATTTTTAAAAAGGAGTCAAGAAAAAGACCTAGTTTTGATAGTTCACCATACTTCTGGGTGTCTCTTCCAGTGTCCAGCTCAACATTGAAACCCGGGTCTAGGTTCCCCGCAGACTCTAGTTCTGATCAAGTTTCCAGTTGGCTGAGCACTGTACAAATACAATTCAGTTTCTTCTCTGCAGTGCAGAACTGTTCTGCTGGCCAGATTCAGCAGCTAGTCCTGTAATACTTGCTCGAAATTTGTTGATAGTGTGGCTTTCCCAGAACCTCTCCTACCTCCACACCTTTTGTCTTCTGTCTCCCTGACACACACACTTTAACATGTATGTTTCTGAGAGTGTAGTGCAGATTTTCTGAGGCGCTCTGTCCTAACTTCTGGTCTGGTCATTCTCTTTCACTGGGCGGGGAGAGCTCCCCAGGCCCACCATGACAGAGTCTGGATTTTTTCCTTGTTCTGTTTTGTTAAAGTTTCTTCTATTCTGCTGTTAAACCAGAATTTGGGGCCATTGTCCAGTTCTGAGTGCTTTCCCTGGTTGGTTCTTTGGAGAATCTAGCAGAACTTGTCTGTCGTCCACCATTTTCTAAAAGCCTCAAGCCTTCCTGTTTATCACCTATCAGACTTTTCATATGTGTGTGTGCTCTTTTCTTAATTTAAAGTCATACTGTACACACTGTGTGTGTGTGTGTGTGTGTGTGTGTAAGAGATAACATGAACATGTATGCATATATATATACACACACACATATAAGGGGTGTGTGTGTGTATGTGTGAGAGAGAGAGAGAGAGAGAGACAGAGAGGTTGTACATGAATGTGTGTGCATGTGGAGACCATAGGTTGATATCAGGTTTTATTCTCAATTGCCCTCCAGTTTACTAAGATATAAATTGGTTTATTTGGTTATTTATTTATTTATTGTGTGTGTATCTTGGGGATTGAACTCAGGTCATCAGGACACACACACATACACACACCAATAACTCAGTTTTTTTAAGTTTAAAAGGGGAGCTGAGGAGATGGTGTGTCCAGTGCAAGCATGAGGACCCAGGTCTGACCCCAGCACCTGTAGAAAAGCTGAGCAAGATGACGCCGTCTACACTTTGTATTACCTTTCTTATAATTTTCTTTAATTATGTTTATTTATTGTGCATATCTCCCGGGGATTGAACTCAGGTCCTCAGGCTTGGTGGCAAATATTTTTACCCACTGAGCCATCTTGCTTGTCCCCACATTTTTCCCTGACTAACTGGCTAACCATGAACTCCAGGGATTCTCCTGTCTCCCCCTGCCCAGTGTGGGATAACAGACAGATGTGTCATCATCATCACGCCTGGTCTTTACATGGGGGCTGGGATCAGACTCAGGTCCTCATCCTTGTGCACCATCTCCCCAGCTCCTTTCAAACTTGGAAAAATTATTTGTTAGTGTGTACATGGACATGTGTGTGCAGATGCTCACATGCTGTGGCACGCATGTGGAGGTTGAAGGACAACCTTTAGGAACTGGTTCTCTCCTACACTGCTGAGGCAGGGTCTCTTGTTTCTGTCATGCTGCAAACTCCAGGCTAGCTGGCCCGTGAGCTTCTGGGCATTTTCCCCATTTCAGCATCCCATCTTACCACAGCACTGGTGTTAGAGATGCTTACCACATGTCTAGCTTTTTTTGTGGGGTCTGGAGATCAAATTTAGATCGTCATTGCTTAGTAAACAATTTCTTTTACCTGCTGGGCCACCTTACCAGCCTTCTTTCAAACTTTTAAAAATATATTTAAAAGTTGTATTGGATCACTTTATAGACTATATGCATGTATAAGTATATATGAGCATATATATACTTTTTGTTGTATAAATTGTAAAGCTTCACTTATATTAACTAGAAAAGTTTGTAAAGTTGTTTTATTGGTTTGGAAAAGTTTGAGGGCTGTAACAAAGGAGACTGTTTGGGCTTGTAGCCAGTCAGCTGCCTTTGACTATTACAGCAAATGAAACCAGTGCGGGGGTGGGGGGGTGGGGGAGTGGTATTTTGTAGGTGCTGAGGCAGATGTGAATGTCTAAGTTGATTATAAAGTTGGGGGAAATTACTACGTAAGCAAGGTTGCTATGGTGTTAAACTTGTGCAGACTGACTTCTTTCTTCCTGACGACAGGACCTGCAGAGCACTAATCTGGTAGAAGTGTGTATGGCACTTACTGTTGTCAGCCAGATTTTCCCTCGAGAAATGATTCCAGCTGTTCTTCCATTAATAGAAGATAAACTTCAACATTCTAAGTAAGTCAGTTATTTTGACACAGTTGTCTATACTATATATTTCAAAACAAATGTTTATTTAAGTGTATATTTTATTTATTCTTTCACAATTCCATACATCTGTACAAAGTATCTTGATCATATCCACCTGTAACTCCCTAGACCCTTCCCAACACATCCTCTTCACCTTCATGTCTTTTTCCCCCTTCTTCTAATAATACTAATAACAACAACAACAACCTCCTGAGTCCAGTTAGTGCCACCCAGATATGTATGGGTGTTGAACCAGAACATGAGCAATCTAATAGTGGCCATGTCCCAAAGAAACATGACTCCCACTCCCCAACAGCCGTCAACTGCCAGTAGTTTCTCAGCTAAAGCTGGGGCCTTTTGAGCCTCTCTACTGTTCATGCTGCAATGTTAACTGGCTTCATTTTGTGCAGGTTTATATAGGTAGCCAGAGCTACAGTGAGTTCATGGGGCAATGACTATGTCATGTCCAGAAGACGGTCTTTCTCGGTATTCCTCCGCATCCTCAGCTCTTACATTCTTTCCTCCCCCTTTTCCAAGACATCCCCTGAGCCTTGGGGGGATGGTGTTGGTGATGTAGATGTCTTGTTTAAGGCTGAGCACTCATCAGTCACTTTTCTCAGCACTTTGACCAGTTAGAAGTCTCTGCATTAACCACTGCTCTGCTGCAAAAAAGTTTTTCTAACTAAGGTTGAGAAAAGCACTAATTTATGGGTATAAACATAATATTTAGAAGACAGCTTGACAATGTGTCCATTTAGCAAAATAATAATAGTAGGCTCCCTCATGGGGCCTGTGACCCCCAAACATAGACTTTTGTCCAGGTTTACAGTACCAGGCATCAATTCCCTCCTGTGGAACAGGCCTCCTATCCAGTTAGAGAGTGGCTGGTCACCCCGGATTAGTCATGCCGCTATTTCATTGGCACATTTGTGGGGTCAGAATTGGTGCATATAGGGTCTACCTCTGTGGAAAACCATTGGTGACTTTTCTCCCCCAGTGGCCTGCAGGGTCAGAATTGGTGCATATAGGGTCTACCTCTGTGGAAGACCATTGGTGACTTTTCTCCCCCAGTGGCCTGCGTGACGCTTCCCAGCACTATTGTATTAGTCAGAGTTCTCTAGAGGAACAGAACCAATGGTGCATGTGTATACACACACACACTCTATGCATATACATACATATATTTTTAAAGACTTCTTATTACTTTAATTATGTATACATATGTATGTGTGTGGGTGTGTGCACGGGAGTGCAGGTGCCAACAGAGGCCAAAGGTGTTAGATCTCCTGGATTTAGAATCTTAGGTAGTTGTGAGCTGCCTGACATGGGTGCTGGGAATTGAACTTGGGTCCTCGGGAAGAGGTTAAGAGCAGCACATGCACTGGGCATGGTAGTGCCATGCCTTTGATCCCAGCACTTGGGAGGCAGCAGCAGGTGGATCTCTGTGAATGCAAGGCCAGCCTGGTCTACAAAGGGAGTTCCAGGATAGCCAGGGTTGTTACACAGAGAAGCCCTGTCTTGAAAAACCATAAAGAAAAAGAAAGCAGCACATGCTCTTAACCACTGAGGGAGTTCTCCAACCATATATATGTATCTACATGTATAGTATAAAATTATTATTAGTATAAAATTATTATTAGTAAAAATTTAAGAAATCAGCTTTGCCAGGTGGTGGTGGTGCACGCCTTTAATCCCAGCACTCAGGAGGCAGAGCCAGGCGGATCTCTGTGAGTTCGAGGCCAGCCTGGTCTACAGAGCAAGTTCCAGGACAGGCCCTAAAGCTACACAGAGAAACCCTGTTTCAAAAAAACAAAACAAAAAGAAAGAAGAAGGAAGGAAGGAAGGAAGGAAGGAAGGAAGGAAGGAAGGAAGGAAAGAAAGAGAAGTCAGCTTTAAAATAGTAACAATAGCAGAATCCCACCTGAAAATTGAGAACCTGGTAATTACTCAGTCCTTGAGACTGGGTGCTTCATCGGTCAGAATAGTCCCACAGTGGCTGTTCCTCATAGGAGAGGGTAGGATTGGGAAACAACAGGGAAAACGTGACCCATAGTCTCTCACTTCAAAAGGCAAGGTGCCTCAGCAATCCCAGTCTGGTGCTGAAGCCCAGAAGGTTCCTGGAGAATCCCTGATCCTAGTTCACGAAAGTTTGGAAATGCTGGTTCTGCTGTTAGCAAAAGAATCGGCAGCGGTAGCAGTAACAACAGGGCAAATTGACTCTGCAGCAGGAGGGAGGCCAGGCCAGCAAAAGTGGGGTGATTTTCCTTTTGCTATGCCCTTTTGATCTGGGCTGATACCCAAAGGTGCAGCCCAGAACTGCTGTGGGCCCGCCCTCCCACAGGAGTCCAGGCAGTCAGGACACTCCTTCAGATGAGGCTCCATACTCAGGTGACTCTGATTTGTGGCAAGTGGACATCAAAAGCAGCTATAACAACTGTGAAAGTTAGCCATCAGGAGAAAGTTTCCCGGCTATTTCCAGCTTGATTAAGAGTTTACCATTTGTGTACACAGAACACAATGCGATATTATTTTAGAATGTTAAATATACTTCTTAAAACAGATGAAATAGATGATGTATAAGAGGGGGGAAAAACCCAGATCTCTAACAGTCTGTAGGTAAACAGTGTTTTTATCAAGCATGTGTTGGATCGGGAGCTGCGGTGTGACTTGGTTGATAAAGTGCATGATGTGCAAACAGGAGCACTCGGGCAAAGGGCTGGACACAGCAACACAGCAAACTCCTGTAACCAAGTGTGTGGACCTCAGCAGCACGGTTGTCCCACGTAGCTGTGGTAAACCAGGAGCAATGGCAATGGCCTCTGTTGTTTGGGGCCTTTAGGACCTTCCTGAACAACAGCTCCTAATAACCCCTGTTTTCTGGGAAAAGTGTTGCCTGCTGCTACAGGGTACCTCAGTTCAAACCCTTCCTTTTAAACTATGTATTTTAATAGCTTACAAAGCTGTAGGTTCCCATAAGCTTTGAGAAGAGCTTGCTGTAATGGAGGGCTCCCACCTGGTACTGTGAGCCTAGTCACAAGCTCCTATCTCAGGGGGCCATGGCCCTATGGGGAAATGGACTACAGCTGTTTTCCTAAATGGACATGTTGTTATGCTCTAATATATATTTATGTTTACCCCTTTTTTCTAATTTAGAATTATGGGTATTCACATGTGTCCTGTATGGGTATATGCTTCTGAGTGCAGGTGTCCACAGAGGCCAGAGGCATCAGATGCCCCTGGAGCTGGAGTTATAGATGGTTGTGAGCCATCCATCTTGGGTGCTGGGATTTGAACTTGGGTCTTTCCCTTGTCTGGTATGTATGATTTTCTGAGTCAGTCCCCAGCACTGAAACACAATAACAAAACACAAAGTCAAAACCAACCAAAGAAATAAAAAACTAGGATATAGTTTTGCATTCAAAAATGAAAAACTGCTTCATTTTTGCTGCATGTTTGGTAGGCATAATCTGCTACAGATGAAGTGTGAGACTGGCTTATACTTCAACTTATTATCACGAGGCTTTAAAAACAAGTCCCAGAAGAAGAGGAGTAACATTGTTTTATCCACGTGCCCCCATGCTTCCCTGTCACTGCAATATTTGGAGTATGCTTGCCTTTTATAGGAAACAAATTTTTATCCTTATTTAATGAAGAGACAAAAACAGAATCAAGAGATTACAGAATTTATTTCTCTTGTTTTAATTGATTTCAAAAGTAGCCTATGCTGTTACTGAAAGTTCTGTAATTAGGGGTATTTATAACTGATAGGCAGTTAAAGTTTCTTTTGGGCATAGTGGTTCATACCTGTATTTGTCACATTTTGGAGGCGGAGGCAGGAAGATCATGCACTGGAGACCAGCCTGGGCTATGACCTCATCTCAGAAACAAGAACTTCAGACAGACTGAGGAGAAGGCTCAGTTGCCAGTGTGCTTGGGGTGTTACCGTGAAGCCCTGAGTTTGGACCCTAGCACCTCCGTAAAAGCCAGGCCTGTCAGCATGCACCTGCAATACTAGTGCTGGAGAGCAGAGACAGGGAGGTCCCCAGGGCTTGTAGCCAGCCAGTCTGGTGAAATGGAGTCAGCAAGCTCCAGATTAAGTAAGTATGTGACCCTGTCTCAAAAAAGAAGGTAGAGAGTGATAGAGGAAGATAACTGATATCAACCTGGCCTACACACACACACACACACACACACACACACCTCTCCACAGTCTTCCCTCCCCCCCAGAAGGGGTCTCTTAAATCTTACTTCTTACCAAGAAGTAAGATTTTTATCTTTTTCATACTTTGCTGCATTAGAATAAAATAATTAGTAGTAGATACTTGATGGCCCAGGTTGCCTTGTTTATATTTCATTTTTTATCCTTAGGGAGATTATACGAAGAAAAGCAGTTCTGGCATTATACAAATTTTACCTCATTGCCCCTAATCAAGTACAGCATATCCATACTAAATTTCGGAAAGCACTTTGTGACAGAGATGTTGGGGTCATGGCTGCCTCTTTGCATATATACCTTAGGATGATTAAGGTAAGTTGGCAATTTTAGCATGTGCTCAGTCATTACCATTGTAACAATATCACTATGGAATTAGAAGAAAATGCAGATATTTCAATAAAATGATGAATACTTTATACCACTGTCAGGCTGGAGAGATGGCCCAGTGGGTAAGAGTGCTTGTGCACAAGCAGGAAGGTCTGAGACCAGATCCTAGCGCCACATAAAAGCTGAGTGTGGCCATCCATATGTGCCTACAGCCCTGTGCTGAGGGAGGTAGAGACAAAAGGGTTCTGAGGCTTCCTGGCTGACAGTCTTGCTCTAGGTGCAGCAAGAGACCCTGCCTCAAGAGAATAATTCAAAGAGTGATAGAGCAGGATACCCAGAATCCACCTCTGGACTCTGCATGTGCATATGCACACACTCATGAACACATGTGTGCAGATACCACACATATCTACTACACTCACACACACGTAAATATATCTTACACTGTTACATACTTCTAAATGTAACTTTTGTAAGTTGTTGATAATATGAATTGTATGCAAGAAAGATCAGGAGTTCAGATCTACAACTGGTCAAAATTTAGAGGACAGGTGACTGCGGGGTGCCTAACACAACAGATACATCTACAGCACAACTACCACACCTCAAGCTCAGGGAACATCCTGAAGAAGGATGGAAGATTGTAAGAGCCAGAGGACCAGGACATCTGCCGTAATGTGACAGGGAGCTGCACCCATGAAATCTCAACAGTATGGTCACCTAAACAAAACCTGAACAGTGACACCAGGTGACATCCCATTGTGGATGGGAGAAATCTCACAAGGTCACACCCTAGATGAAGAGCTACAGGCAATTAATGGCTACTTGAGGAGAATTGGTCTTCTCTGGGAACGAGCCCCCTGATAAGCTATCCAGTACCAGGTGGTCATCTTAAACACATGTGCATATGAGCAACACTAAATGGACTCAGCAAGTTGTTGTGTGTGTGTGTGTGTGTGTGTGTGTGTGTGTGTGTGTGTGTGAGTGACTACAATAATTAAAGAGATCATGAATTTGAGAGGGAGTCGGGGAGGGACATGGGAGGAGTTGGTAGGGTAAGAGGGAGGAGTAGAAATGATGTAAATACAGTATTTATGTATGAAATTATAAAATATATACACATATATATGTATGGATATAAAAGAATAACCTTGCTTATATAGCACATTTGAGGTCAGCCCTGGGTTATATGAGACTGTCTCAAAAAAAATAGGAAAGATATTATTATTAACAGATTTTTTTTTTTTTAATGTAGGAAAATTCATCTGGATATAAAGATCTGACTGAGAGTTTTGTAACAATTTTAAAGCAAGTGGTGGGAGGAAAGCTCCCAGTTGAGTTCAGTTACCACAGCGTGCCAGCGCCATGGTTACAGATTCAGCTCTTGAGAATACTGGGGCTGCTGGGAAAGGACGATCAAAGGTAAACTCTCCCAAGTCACGTGATGACCACACCATATCATAGCCTTGGCTTAGTCACCGAGAAGGTTCACAAAAACTAAATTTTCTAGCCCTTACTGGCTTACTGGCGGTAAATAAACCAGCGTGAGAACACAGAGTCAGTCCTTCAGGTGACTGGGCCATTCCTAGCTTCTCCATGTTTCCCCTTGTGAAGCATACTTGCTTAATCTCTGGCTGGAGGGTGGACCAGATCGTCAGTATTTCACCTGTGAGGGTCATAGGGTGCCTGCCGCAGCTGCTGCACTCTGCTGTTGCCGATGGAAAACAACCACATCGAGCACATAATTTAGTGAAGGTTACTGTGTTCCAGGAAAATGTTTCGTAAACATTGAAGCCTGAATTTCAGATGATCTGTATATTTCATTATGTATTATCCTTTTGGTTTTTTTTCCCAACATATAAAAACTATTCATCATTTGCAGCCATAAAGAGGAATGAGTATGACTCAAAATATATTATGTTTATTATGAAAATGTCATAATAAAGCCCATTTTTATTAATAGATGCTAATAAAAACATAAAAGTCATAAAAAGGAACACAAAATATAATATTTATTATCTGTTTCAGCAAATAATAAATCAAAGATAGAAATTGTCTCTTGGAAGCATCTATGCTGAAATTTAACTAAATTCACACAGCCTTTTTTAGAGCTAGTTACCATTTTATAGGAAACACAAAGAGAAATATACTAATGGTGTTAACTACAAGCAAGATACAGGCTGTGGAGAAATAGCAGACATGATTTTCATCAACAATTAGATGGAAGAGAAAATTGAAAAGTGAGACTATACAGATTAAAGAAATTTAGAAAAGTTAACCAATTAAAATGTATGGGACCTGGGCTGGCAAGATGGCTAAGAAGGTTAAGGTGCTTTCCACCAAGCCTGATGGCCTGAGTTCAGTCCCTGGAACCCACATAGTGGCAGGACAGAACTGACTCTTGTAAGCTGTTCTCTGAGCTCCACATGGGTGCCACAGTCTGTGTGCCCAAACACGTATACATGTATATGAATAGTCTGATTTGGATCCTGATTTTCAAGGAAACTATGATGTAACTAAAAATTTGAACACAAATTGGACATAAAATGTTAAGGAATTATGACTCTACACATATGTGTATATGTTACAAAGGAACTGTAAACCTCTATCTATCTATCTATCTATCTATCTATCTATATCCATCCATTCATCTATCCATCCATCTATCCATCTATATAAACAAACCATCCTTATCTTGTATAAATGTACTTTATTTGAAACATTTATGCCTAAGGCAATTTATTTTAGATTTAACTTCACAGACAGTCTTCACACGTAGGAAGTGATTAAGTTGGCCATGACTCAGCCGGAAGTGAGGTCGTGAGAACATGGGTTCACACTATTTCCATGACTCAGCCGGAAGTGAGGTCGTGAGAACATGGGTTCACACTATTTCCATGACTCAGCCGGAAGTGAGGTTGTGAGAGCGTGGGTTCACACTATTTCCATGACTCAGCCGGAAGTGAGGTCGTGAGAGCATGGGTTCACACTCTTTCCATGACTCAGCCGGAAGTGAGGTCGTGAGAACATGGGTTCACACTACTCTTTCCATGACTTAGCCGGGAGTGAGGTCATGAGAGCATGGGTTCACACTACTCTTTCCATGACTCAGCCGGAAGTGAGGTCGTGAGAGCATGGGTTCACACTACTCTTTCCATGACTCAGCCGGAAGTGAGGTCGTGAGAACATGGGTTCACACTACTCTTTCCATTACTCAGCCGGGAGTGAGGTCGTGAGAGCATGGGTTCACACTCTTTCCATGACTCAGCCGGAAGTGAGGTCGTGAGAGCATGGGTTCACACTCTTTCCATGACTCAGCCGGAAGTGAGGTTGTGAGAGCATGGGTTCACACTCTTTCCATGACTCAGCCGGGAGTGAGGTCGTGAGAACATGGGTTCACACTACTCTTTCCATGACTCAGCCGGGAGTGAGGTCGTGAGAGCATGGGTTCACACTCTTTCCATGACTCAGCCGGAAGTGAGGTCGTGAGAACATGGGTTCACACTACTCTTTCCATGACTCAGCGGAAGTGAGGTCGTGAGAGCATGGGTTCACACTCTTTCCATGACTCAGCCGGGAGTGAGGTCGTGAGAGCGTGGGTTCACACTACTCTTTTGTTTGTTTGTGTATCTTTACATTTTTCCATAGTAGAAATTTAGAATAAAGTTAATGTCAACAACAAAGAGAATGCAGTTTTCAATCACAAAAAGAATAAAGCACGCAAATATTAAGAAGAATTAGAGAAAAACCCACCCTCGTTCATTTCCTGATGCCACCAAACTCTGTTATAGAGAGGTTAGTGGACACTGGTCTTAGGAGGACCATAGTTTGGGAGTGGGATCCTGGAGTAGATGCTGTATGATTTGAGAATTTTCACATCTTACTCATCATGTATATTCTTGCACTAATTTTGTTGTCCTTTTAAGGCTTCAATTAAATGATAGTTTCTTTTTTATTTAAAAAATTTTTATGTGTATGGATCTTATTTTATTTGTTTGTTTTTTGAGATAGAGTTTCTCTGTGTAACAGTCCTGGCCATCCTGGAGCTCACTTTGTAGACCAAGCTGGCCTTGAACTCACAGAGATCCGCCTGCCTCTGCCTCCTAAGAGCTAGGATTAAAGGCGTGCGCCACCACCGCCTAGCTGTGATGGATGTTTTACCTGCATGCATGTCTGTGCACCACATGTGTGCCTGGTGCCCATGGAAGCCAGAAAAAGGTGTTAGAATCCCTAGAACTGGAGTTACAGGTGGTTGTGAGCAGCCATGTGGTGCAGGGAGTTGAACCTGGGTCATCTAGAAGAGCAGTCAGTTTGCTTAACCACTGAGCCATCTCTCTGGTCCCAAATGCTAGTTTCTTAATACTGAAAATAAAACTAAACAAACCAAAAATAGTTTTCTGGCTATGTCAGACCTATGGTTGTCCTTTGCCAACTCTTGCTTCACTTGGAGATAGGAGTGTGTGTGTGTGTGTGTGTACAATTTTTGTAATGCTTTTTGAAATAACAGACTTTTTTAAGTTCCAAGAATTGTACATGTCATAGTTAGAGTTTCTATTGCTATGATGAAACACTGTGACCAAAAGCAACTTGGGGAGGAAAGGGTTTCTTTAATCACACTTCCATATAACAGTTCATCCTCAAAAGTAGTTAGGTCAGAAACTCAAAACAGTTCGGGAACCTGGAGGCAGAAGCTGATGTAAAGGTCATGGAGGAGTGCTGCATATTGCCTTGCTCCTTTTCATTGTATCTGTGTAAGAGTGATTGCTAGCTGGGTGGGGGTGGTGCTTGCCTTTAATCCCAGCACTTGGGAGGCAGAGCCAGGTGGATCTCTGTGAGTTCGAGGCCAGCTTGGTCTGCAGAGCGAGATCCAGGACAGGCACCAAAACTACACAGAGAAACCCTGTCTCGAAAAAAACAAAATAAAGAGTGATTGCTAATAACCATGTGATATAGTCAATACTGGCTGTCTTGAAATCTCCTCTACCAACAAAATTAGTCCAAACCTCTTCAATTTAGCCTTAGACAGATTCTTAAGACAAGGGCAGAAGTCAGCAACATTCTTTGCCAGATTATCACGAGCATGGTCTCTAACCCAGTTACTAATATTGTTCACATCTGAAACCTCTTGAACTAGGCCTCCACGGTCCACATTGCTCTCAGCACTACTGTCTTCCAAGCTCCTAGAAGGATGGCCCACTAATCCCCACTTACAGCATTCAACAGCTTTCCAAGTCCAAAGTCCCAAAGTCTTCCACATTTCCAAAAACAAAACAAAACAAACAAACACCAGCATGGTCAGGCCTGTCTACAGCAATAGCCCACTCCCTGGTACCACTTTCTGTCTTAGTTACATTTCTATTGCCATGACAAAACACCATGACCACGGCAACTTATAAATGAAAGCATTTAATTTTGGTGCTCTCAGTTCCAGAGGGTAGTAAAGTCCATGACCATCATAGCTGGGATCATGGCAGCAGGCAGGCAGGCATGGCACTGGGAAAGACTTTACATCTGATCCACGTACATGAGGCTGAAAGAGGGAGCTACTGGGAATAGCATGGGCTTTTGAAAACTCAAAGCCCACCCCAGTGACACCTCCTCCAACAAGGCCATACCTCATAATCCTTCCAAACAGTTGCACCAACTGGGGACCAAATATTCAAGTAAGTGAGCCCATGGTGGCTGTTCTCATTCAAGCCATCTCAGTTCCTGCTCCTACATCATTTGTTTATACACCTCTTATAGTTCTTGCTTTTTATGCTTTTCTTTTTTAAAATAGTCTCATGGATTCCAGGCTGCCTCCAACTCACTGTGTAGCTAAGGATGACCTTGAACTTCTGACATCCTACTTCCACCCTGAGTTGCTAGACTACCAGCATGCACCTCTATGCCCAGTGTGCATACAATTGTTTTCAAAGTGTCTCCTTTTAAAGTATCTTAGAGCAAGTCTAACTACATTTAGTTTCTTTGAGAGCAAGGATTTTTCTGTCCTAAGAAAATATTTGCTAATCAGTGTTAAGCAGTGGGTCCATCTTAGTTTTAGTTCTTAGCCTTCCAAAGGGACCATCCTTCAGTCTATTGCTTTTCAAAGTGCCTCATCAGCTTCACATCAGGAGTATACCATGGAGCTCTAGTTCAAGGTTATTGGAATTCTGCCCGAAAATTAGTAATTTCATGGTACTATATTATACCTTACTGGTCTAAAAAAGGACTTAATGTCCTTGTGTGTTGTCAGGAAGTAACTTCAGGGACATTTAGTGAATTTATCTACTAATTCTATTGTCATTACCTTCTTTGTGAATGAATTTGGAGAATATATACAAAAATGAATAAGAGCCAGGTGGTAGTAGTGGTGGTGCACACCTTTAATCCCAGCACTAGGGAGGCAGAGGCAGGTGGATCTTTGTGAGTCCAAGGACAGCCTGGTCTACAGAGTGAATTCCAGGACAGCCAGGGCTACATAGAGAAACCCTGTCTTGAAAAACAAACAAACAAACAAACAAACAAACAAACAAAGGATGAATAAGATACCCTTTTCCTTCAGATAGTTCAGTCAGATGGTAACTAGATTCAATTAAACAGATATGTAGAGTCTAACTCTTACAGTATAGAAAATTAGAATGTTTTTTCCTTTGTTGAACCAGCTATAATGACATTCTGTATTAATAAATCTTACAGTTCATGGGACTGAAGTTTGATGAACTCAATCTTACAGTTCATTGCTCATAGGTTAAGAACACATGTTGCTCTTCCAGAAGACCGAAATTCAATTCCCAGCACTTTTGTGGCAGCTCACAGCCGTCTGTAACTCCAGTACCCTCTTCTGGCCTCCATAGGCATCAGGCATGCACATGGTACACAGACATACAAGAAAGCAAAGCACTCATGCACATAAAATATTTACTATTTTATTTATTTATTATATATTTTAAAATATTTGTAATTCATATGACACTATTATGTAGCTCAATGTAGCAAAGTATAAATGTTACTTCCTAACATGATTATTAAGTATTTAATTTTAAAAATTTCTTAGGAAAATGTTTTATATTTATTTTTTGAATAGTTTCTTGTGTTTTCTAGCATTGTGCATCTTAGATTATTAATATTTAGCTCAACTATGTCCATAATTGTTTTCATATTTTGTGAGGTTTTTGCCTCCTGAATACCTTGTCTTGTAAAACTGAGAAACTGTACTATAATCTTGGTGTAGTATATTGAATTTGTAGATGGATTGTTGTATCTGCTATAGAGGAAGAAATACATAATAAAATGACACATTTTAGAATGTCATCCTGGATTCTCATTGAATATTTATACTTCCATCTAGACAAATGAAAGCACATCTACTTCCAATTGATTTTTTAACTGTATTTCTAAAAGAAGAGAAAAGCGCTGAAGGAGATGGAAATGTTCATGCCCAGTTTGCATGGCTCCAGATCATTTCCATTTCTGTTGTTTGTAGTAATGTGCATGAACTCTGTTGTTGCTTGGCATTTTTTCCATTCTGTTTTTTAATTTTTAAAGCATATAAAAATTACCAGCTGAGAAGCATTAGTTTTTGTGTTCGCCTCTTGGGGGCAGAGTGCTGAGGCTGCAGAAACATTGCATTTTAGAAAAAATTGTTGTTTTTAAATTTTTTAAAGTATCTACTTCAATCCGATTAACTGTCACTGTAGTCAGTGACCATAACAACATGAGTGGTTTGTTTATTTTTAATATAAGTGGAAATTAAAATTTTCTTCCTAAGGAACCTAGTTACTCTTTAGGAAAAAACTAGAATTTGAATATATTTATAACAGCAAACCAGTTGATACTACCTGAAATAATCTGGATATGTGAAATATTTTTGGTTGTGAGCCTAGCCTTTAATGGCTAAGCTATCTCCCCAGCCCAAGGATATGTGAAATATTAATATTGTAATTTAAAGCAGAATATTTTGTTACAAATAAAACTATAAGAGCACATGCGTAATAAGAGTCTAGTCTGTAAACTAGGACCAGGTTGAGACAGTATTGGTGACTTTTCTGTATTTCCTCATTGGCTAAATTAGTCTAAATTAGTCACTTTGGTAAAGGAGGAAGTTTATCTCAAGAAAAGACCAAATGAGTTCTTTTGATGTGAAATTTGTATAACTTTACTGTAAAATGAATTTTTTTCACTTGTCTTCTGTAGATCCTCAGTTTTAAAGAGAGAGAAGTTTGAAAAACTATTTTGTTGGGTTAGAATGCTATAATTCTCCCGCAAATAAAATATCTCTTAAACAGGACAAGTGAATTAATGTATGATGTTCTTGATGAATCCTTACGAAGAGCCGAGTTAAATCACAATGTCACTTATGGTAGGTAAAATATGAACATGTTTTCCTAATGACTGGTAGTGCTTTTCAGTGGTGGAGCTACGTCTGTGTTACAATAACATAAATTCCAAAGAAATTTTATGCATTAATTTTAAGATGGTTCTTTGGGTTAATGTGGGCCCTGAAAATAGTGGTAATATGAAATTGTGGCTTTGTGTGTGTGAGTGTTGATATGCAAGTATGTGTGTGTGTGTAGGTACTCATGCATGTGTGTGCACTTTCATGTAGAGGCCAGAGGGCAGTCTTGGGTGTTGCTGTGAGTATAGATATGCAAGCATGTGCACTATGTCCAGCTTTTTCTGTTGGTCCTGGGGAACTAACAGAGGTCCTCATATTTGTTCCTCTGGCTTGCTTGACAAGCGCCTTATCAACTGAGCTATCTTTTCAGCTGTGAAATTGTGACATCTACTAAATATGTACTTAAATTCCTTGTTAGAGTTGTCCTTGTTGAAAACACCTACCAAAACATCTAATTTTGAAGATAATTAAGTCTGTGACATATTATGTAAAAAGTTTCTATTTGAAGTTTTTAAAGCATTTAACAATTAAATTTCTTTGACTGTTCAGGATAAGACAGAAGTAAAATTTAGTCTAAAGAACTCTAAATTTTGTTTGAGCACAATCTAACCCAAAATATCAAAGATAAAACTAGTGTCATCAATGTTAGAACATTACAGTTTTTAATTTAATAATTTATACTTTGTATTTGGATTAGAGCATGGATTGTTATTGAAAAGTACACAGAGTATAATGCTTTATTGTTAAGGTATCTGTGTATTTATGATCTACACGTGTAGGTTTACATGTAGGATCAGGCCACAGCTTTCTCTCCACCTACTTTTCTGTATGTTCCAGTAATCGAACTCAGGTTGCCAGGATTTTGTGGCAAGTGCCTTTACCCACTAGCCGTTCTCTAGTGCTGATGTATTTTTCAGCTTGGAAACCTACAGAAGCACTTTTTATTTTAACCACTGCCAAGAGGGGTGGGATAGGCTGTTCTTTTGGTTATAAGCGTATATCCAGATTTTTGTAGTATTGGAGAGCTCTAAGTGGGGAAATAATTTTTAAAAATCTATCAAATAGGAAAGAGGATATAGCTCAGTTGATAGAGTCCCTGAAGTCCATGACGGTCTGGGCGTAGGGTCACTGCCTACCAACACATGGAGGGGAAGACAGGAGGACCTCCAGGTTCAAGGTTATCCTTCACAACATAGTGAGTTCAAGGTCAGCCTGGGATGTATGAGACCCTGTACCATCCCCCTCAAAAAAAGAAACGAAAAAATTCATCAAATTGGTTTTCAACTTAATTATGCCTAAATACAGCTTTTGAAGTATTACTTCTTATACTAGTATCCCAGTAATCTCATGAGCAGCTATAAAAAAGTTTAGAGTGTAGATGGATGATGACAATTTTTTTTGTTTGTAAAATAAATTTTGATACCAGGAGAGTTCTGAATGGCAAAAAAAAATCAGTTATAATAGAAAAACATAATATCATCATTTTAAATCTTACTTAGTACTGTTGTGATAGTTCGAGGTTCAGCAAGGTTTGTTTGTTTGTTTTGTTTGTTTGTTTGTTTTTCAAATAATGCCCATGATTTTAAGTATTTTAGATTTTTCAAGTCACATAGATTTATCTCTCTCTCTTTCTCTCTCTCTCTCTCTCTCTTAAAACAGCCTGTGTTGGCCTCAATCCCTACACAGCTGTAGGTGACCTTGAGCTCTTCATACTCCCGCCTCCTCTTTCTCATGCTGGGATTATAAACATGTGTTACCATGTCTGGTTCCACTTAGGTTTCTATTGCATATTCTCCCTTTTTTTATTTAAAAAAATCTTAATTTCTTCTTTATGTGTGCGTGCCCACAAAAATGCTTACATTCCACAGCTTGCCTGTGGCAGTCAGGACAACTTAGAGTTTATTCTCTTCTCCTACCACATGGGTCCTGGGATCAAATTCGGGTCACCAAGCGAGTGCTTCCCCCCCCCCCCCCCCGCTGAGCCATTTCAATTTCACTCCTGTATTGTTGGAATCTTCTGTAAAATATAAAAATGATTTTCAGCTCATCGGCTTACCAAAGCAGGCTCAGGATGGACTGTGGTGTTTGCCCATTTTAGTGCATCCTCTGAATATACAGCCGGTAGCTTTAGGTTCACTTACTCTATAGTTTTTATGTTAAAAATCAGCGCCCTTTTGATTAGTAATTCAGATTCTGATTTACTTACCTCAGTTACAGAAGATGTTTTATGAAATCTTCCTGCAGAATATTTGTGCATTAATGGATGTGTGACATCTGGTGTGAAGTCCTACTGGTTGTATGTTGAACATCTTACAAGCATGCATAATGGAAATGTGCGGTTGTTTCAGCCTGGGCTGTGGGGATGGAGCGGTTCTGTTGGCCCATGACGTACTTTACTTTGTAATTGTTTTACATCTGCTGCTTCTGTGCCTGTATGGTGTCTCACTTTTTTCTTTTTGTCTTCTTCATGTGTTTTTGTTTTGAGATAGTCTTGCTGTGTCTTCCTGTTTGGCCCAGAACTCACTATATAGTTTATGCTGGCCTGAGCGCTCAGCACTCCTGCCTCTGGATGCTGGGATTGCAGGCGTGCATCACCACATTTTCATTTATGTCTCCTTTCAGATGCTGTGATTGCACAGGCCTTGTAAGACTTAATGATAGCTTAATAATTCTCTCTCTCTTTAGGTGTGTGTGTGGTATATTCATACGTGTGGTGTATTACTCTGTGTACACCTGTGTGTGTTCTTTCTTGTGTGCAAATGTGAGGTCAGAGGTTGACTTCTCGTGTCTTTCTCTGTCACTGTTCACTTTTTTTTAAATTTAACTTATTCTGTTTCTAATTATGTGTGTTTGTGTATGTGTGTGTGAATTCAGGTCCCCTCAGAGGCCAAAAGAGAGCATTGGATTGCCCTGGAGCTGGGATTTATCCAGTGTGGGTGCTGGGAGCTGAACTCTGGTCCTCTGCAAGGGCAGCAAGCATTCTTAACCTCTGAGCCTTCTTCCTAGCCCCCATCTTTACTTTTTTTTTTTTTTTTTTTGAGACCAGGTCTATTTACTGACCCTGGAACTCAGCTCTTAGCCAGACTGACTGGTCTGTGAGCCTCCTCTGGCCTCCATGCTCTTCCCTCGGTGCTGATGGTACAGATCTGCACTACCGTGCTCAGCTTTTATGTGGGCCCTGAGGAGGTGAACCCAGCAAGCCCTTTTCACCCACTGAGCCTCCACCTCAGCCTCAGTGACCCTTTACCCGACAAAATGCATCAGCTCGTGTTCTTCAAAGGAGCTGAAAGAATTTGTATTCTCTTTAATCATCGTAGTTATTCTTTTGACTTTATCAGGAAATTAAAATTGAGCATTTTAAAGATATATAATAACCTGTTCTATATGTTAGAGATTACTTTTAAATAAGTAGCCTGAAGATTCTTAAATAGTGACCCCTGCCTTTCAAATAAATGGCTGTGCATACTAAGATGG
The DNA here is from genome assembly GCF_949786415.1 of Peromyscus eremicus. NCBI lineage: Eukaryota > Metazoa > Chordata > Mammalia > Rodentia > Cricetidae > Peromyscus > Peromyscus eremicus. The sequence goes on from NC_081419.1 coordinate 100,842,019, forward strand.
TTATTGTGTACTGGTAGGAACTACTTGAAAATTTATTATTTTAGAGTATTCAAGGAGTGTTGGGAAGATTTGTTTATGCAGAAATAACAAATGTGTTTTTTAATGTATGTGTTAGATTGTGGGCTTCTGAAGGGCGGGTTTTTAACTATTTCGTTCACTGTTGTAGCCGTAGTGTTAACACCATTTCTGGCGTATATAGGGGTTCAGTATATACTTGTGTGAATGAATGCACAATACTTTTTTTACTGGTGACAACATTTTCTGTACTGTGTTAACCCAAATAACTGCTTAGCATGAAAATAAATTGTTTCTTTAGAAATTTTTTATAAATAAGATTTAGACTGAAACATTTCCTCCACTTAGTTTTATTTCAAGTTCTATACAAACTTGTTCTTCTGTTGTACTGAAATATACCTGTCATTTTTGTATTTCCTTTCCTTAGCTATTCTGTTTGAGTGTGTGCACACAATCTATTCTATTTACCCTAAATCAGAATTGCTTGAGAAGGCCGTCAAGTGCATTGGGAAGTTTGTTCTGTCACCCAAAATAAACCTCAAGTATTTAGGTAAGGTGATTGGTTCTTATGATGGAAATTGGAGAGAGAGCTTTTGAGATTGGCTGGGTACGTATTTCAGGTCGTTGAACTATAATGTGATCTTTATTTCTAGGACTGAAGGCTCTTACCTATGTTATCCAGCAGGATCCTTCTCTGGCTCTTCAACACCAGATAACCATAATTGAATGCCTAGACCACCCTGATCCCATTATTAAAAGAGAGGTAAATTAGGGCTGAAGAGAGAATGACTCAGCAGTTAAAAGTGCTTGCTGCTCTTGAGAGGACCTGAGTTCAGTTCCCAGTACCCTCCATCGGCAGAGGGATCCGATGCCCTCTCTTGACCTCCAGGCACCTGTACACACGTGGCATATATTCACACAGACACAGATACAGATCCACATACATAAATATTAAATCTCCTTTTTTAAAAAAAGAGGGGTAAAATATTTTGAATAGTGTGTGTAAAGTGGTAAGTTTTTTTAAACTTTTGATATTCTTAAGAGAGATTCACATGATGGCCAGTGTGTGTGTGTGTGTGTGTGTGTGTGTGTGTGTGTGTGTGTGTGTGTATGTATACGAATATATTTTAACTCATATATTTAATTCTTCCTATTTTTAAAATCTTGTTTTTATTCTTTGACAGTCTGCTGTGCACAATGCATGTTAGTCCTTCTACCTCCTGTTACCCTCTCTTACTCCCTGGCTTCAGCTGAAACCCTTCTCTTCCCATCATGTCTGTGAGCGTGAGTTTAGTCAGAGTCTCTTGCATGAGCATGGGTGACTCATCACTGTAGGGAGCTGGTACCTTCTCTAGCCACTGTTTGCTGTCAGTAGTCCCTCATGGAAAGCTGTCCGTTTTCTACAAACCACTACTAACCTGGCTCTTGCTGTGTAGCACAGGCGAGACTCAAACTTGTGATGCCCCTGTCTCCGTCGCCCAAATGCTAGGATTGTAGGTGTGTCACCATAGGCAGCCCCCAGCAATGTTCTTAACTTATGAACTGGAAAGCTTAGGTCCAGTTATATATATGAAGTTATTGATTTATTATTTTTTTAATGTAAGTACTATGACAGTGGGAACTGAATTCTAGTTCTGGATTCTTGTATTAGTATAAAATAAACATACTCCAGTTATATATAATACATAATATATGATGGCTATTAAATAAACTCACTGTTAAATAGGAAAATTGATAGAATTCTGTAGAAGTATAAGATAATAATTTGAACTTCATGGGAGAGAAGTTGTGCTTCTGTGTCTAATATTGTTCTGACTTCTTCCTTTTATTAAATTGGCTGAGTGTCTCTTTGGGTATCTACATAAAGAGCTCTGCTCATTCTCTTATAGAGAAATCACTGTATCTTCATTTAAAGTGGTATATGGGGCCTATTTAAAAAAAGTGAGAAGTTGATTTCAGATTTAAAACATAATGAGGATTTTTCTTCCCAAGACAGGGTTTCTTTGTGTAACATCCCTGGCTGTCCTGGAACTTGCTTTGTAGACCAGGCTGGCCTTGAACTCAAGAGGCCTGTCTCTGCCTCCTGTGTTCTGGGATTAAAGGCATATACCACCATGCCTGGCTATTATAATGAGGATTTGTTTTGTTTTTTTGTTTTATGAGACAGAATTTCACTGTGTAGCCCTGGCTGTCCTGGAACTTACTCTGTAGACCAGGTTGGCCTCGAACTCACAGAGATCCAACTGCCTCTGCCTCCTGAGTGCTGGGATTAAAGATGTGTCCTACCACTGCCCAGCTTATAATGAGGATTTTTTTTAAAGAGAATGTAAAGCTGGAGAGATGGCTCAGTGATTAAGAGCATTTGCTGCTCTTACAGAGGACCTAGATTTGGTTTCCGGCACCGACATGGTGGTTCACAAAATCTGTAACTCTAGTTTCAGGGCATCCAATGCCCTTTTCTGGCTCTTCAGGTACCAGGCACACATATAATACACACACATACATGCAGCAAAACACATACACATAAAACAAAATAAAATAACTCCATTTCTTTAAAAAAAGAATATTAAATACCTTAACTTCAAAGCAGTGAGTTAAAAATGGAGCTTGACTGAACACTGTATTATGCCTGACAATTATAGTTTTTAAAAGATTATGGGGGGCTGGAGAGATGGCCAGCAGTTAAGAGCACTGACTGTTCTTCCAGAGGACCTGGGTTCGATTCCCAGCACCCACATGGCAGCTCACTAATGTTTGTAACTCCAGGATCTAACACCCTCACACAGACATGCATGCAGGCAAAACACCAATGCACATAAAAATAAAAAAAAAAAAAGATTATGCATTTTAAATTTTAAAAGTATTTTAAATATAAGTTATTTGCATATGTGCATTTACATATAGACATGTATTTCATATTTTAAAACAGCTTAAAAATAAAAAAGACTCTAAGGGCAGTAAAAAATTAATTATACAGCTATCTATTTTATCAGATAAACAGCATGCATTTTTGTGTTGTTAATAGAGTTAGTTGAACACAGTTCAGCAGTTTTCTTATCACTATATCACTATTAGTATTTTGCATTGCTTATCTTTTTTTAACTTTAGGTTTCTTTTTAATACAACAACAGCTCCAATATGTGGCCCACATATCAGCCTTTCCATAGGGGAACAGTCTCCTTACTGTGCCCTGTTTGGTCACAGTGTAGATCCTGAGGGCCCTTCTCAGGAACATAGATGTCTCCCAGCCTCAGGGCACTATTCCCCCACCACCACCAGGTTTCCTCATTTCCCTTCATATCACTTCATCTTATTAGTTCCTTCTTCCTCCCCACCTTAGTTCAAGTTCACACTTTTCCCTTTTTTTAATTTGTGGTGTTGGAGAATAGGATCTAGTACCTCGCATATTCTAGGCAATTAAGTATTCCACCACTGAGCGACAACCCCAGCAAAACTGGCGTTTCTTTATTACCTACTAGCTGACTCTCCTGAAAATCTCTACAGAAACAAAACAGTTAGCTTATTCTAAACGCATTTATTATATTTATTGGTGTTATCATGTATAGTTTTATAATACTGTTTTTATTTCTCTTAATAGACTCTGGAACTTCTTTACAGAATTACAAATGCACAAAATGTAATAGTTATTGTACAGAAAATGCTTGAATATTTGCATCAGAGCAAAGAAGAGTATATCATCATCAATTTAGTTGGCAAAATAGCTGAGTTGGCTGAGAAATATCCTTTGCTTCAACTGTGACTCATACATACGTTTATGCACTGACTTGAAATGGTGGTACAAATGTGGCCAGTTGTGAATTGAGTTCAGGGACCCAGCAATTGAATTCTTGATTCTTTTTTTTTTTTTTTTTTTTTTTTTTTATTTTCCGAAGCTGAGGACCGAACTCAGGGCCTTGTGCTTGCTAGGCAAGCACTCTAACACTGAGCTAAATCCCCAACCCCGAATTCTTGATTCTTAAGCCTCAGAAATTTGTATAGACTTCTTGGGGGTTGGTTTTTTTAGATATCTGTTGGAACTTGGGACTTAGATGTACTCTGGCCTAGGCAGTGTTATAGCTTTGACCTAGCAGTGGTCAGCTTTAGAACTGAGGACAGAGGCATTACAAAGAGGTTCAATACTCGGCTCAGGTGGACACTCCACAGCTTTAGCCTCTCTGGAATATGTATGTGATAAGTTTTAGGCCTGCTGAAGGCCTCTCCAGCATTGCAACAAACCGAATCAGATCAAATTAGAAAGCCCAGGTCTAATGGGTAAAGCGCTCCCGGGCGATTCCCTGGCCCTGCAGAGAGGAGAAGGGGATGAGACCAGAAGAACCACGAGTCTGTTTTCAGGGATGCCACTTATATGTCCCCTGTGGGAGTGGTTCTGAGCCTCTCTGGGGGAGGAGCTGTGTTTGGCAGGCTTTGAAGGGGCAGGTTTAGGGAAAGAGATGGGGAAGGGAGCCGAGGTGGATCTTCCACCAGACTCCTTCCAAACATTCCAGACTCTTTGGGTATAGGGATGCCAGGGTGCCAAGGGTTGAGGTGGAGCTCCCACCCAAACAGTATGAATCTTCCATTATTTGCTTCTCACAGATAGCTGTCTTATTTCTTCAAATTATTCATGTTTATACCTGCTATGTGTAAGCCTAGTGCTTGATTTTATATAGAACCGGGTTTTAGAGCATTTTTGGTAGAAGTTAGAAATAAGCTGCCACACTGGCATGGATTGGAGTTCCTTTTAAAGGGTTGTTGTGGAAGGGATGATTTCAGTGAGTGTCATGAGGAAGTGACTTGTTCTTAACACTGGACACATATGCTCCTGACAACGTGTGGTTTATTCAGACAATGAATGCTGTGTTTTCAGTGGGAGGAGATGTGATGCACCCTGATATCCTCAGTAACTTCCTGAGACTGCTAGCAGAAGGTTGGTAAAGAATTTTAAATTTCGTTTTATTACAGTCATTGGGAATTAAGGGAAACTAAACTGGTGTTCCAATTTCTTTGTAGGTTTTGACGATGAGACAGAAGATAAACAATTAAGAGTCTATGCAGTTCAGTCTTATCTTACTTTACTAGATATGGAAAATACTTTCTATCCACAGAGATTTCTTCAAGTTATGAGTTGGGTGAGCAAAACCTATTACATGCACATTATTATAACAACATATTTACTCCAGGAATCATTCAGCTCTTCCCAGTTGTCCGTTTTCTTTCCCAATGTTTACTTTTATATCTAAACTATTTACTTATCTTTTGTACCATCTCACTGGTCTGGTCTTTGGTAAAGGATGATTTTTTTGTTGTTGTTTGTTTCGGTTTTTGTTTTTTTGTTTTTTGTTTTTTAAGACAGTCTTATGTATCTCAGACTGGACTCAAACTTGCTGTGTAGTCATGGAAAGCCTTGAACTTCCAATTCTTTGGCCTCAACTTCCTAGGACTGTGGGCATGTACCACCATGCTTGGTTTTATTCTTGCTGGGTATCAAACCCCAGCCTTCTTGTATGCTAGGCAAACAGTAACTGAGCTACATTCCTAGACCCTCTATGTATGTTTTACATATAACTGATGTCAGGCATTTGGGTGTAGTTAATGGGAATAATAAGAGGAAATAATCTTCTCACAAACAGAAGTCCATTAAAAATTGATTTTTGAAATGGAACTCAGGATACCTGCTCTTCTGGAACTTTCTGTCTTTTACTTTTAAAATTAACTGTTTTTTTTTTGTAGTTTGTTTTTGAGAGGAGCAGGATCTCCCTTTGCCGCCTAGGCTGGCCTTGAATTCATGACTCTCGTGCTTAATCAGTTGGTACTTGTAGACCTGCAGTGCTGTATCCAGTATTTTGTGTATTTTAAATTGGTGCCTCACTGTGTTGCTTAGATGCTCCCCTTTTGGACTATTTTAAAGACAGATTGTTGCTGTAGCCCTGGCTGGCCTGGGACTCACTATATAGCAGCAGCTCGTCTGGAACTCCTGGCAATCCTACTGTCTCAGCCACCCAGATGCTATGTAGGCACTGGCCGTGATTCCTTCCCTGCTCATTCTGTTCTGCTGATCTTAGTAGCTGTGTCTAAGATGATAATTTTGTCATTTATAAAATGATTGATTGTTAGACTAATCATGGATGTCGCTTGAGTAAATTAGATGTGGGGAAAGAAGTATATGTAGCATGATCAGTATTCTTTTTGTTTGTTTGTTTTGTTTTTTTTCGAGATATCGTTTCTCTGTGTAGCCCTGGCTGTCCTCGAACTCATAGAGATCCGCCTGCCTCTTCTTCCTGAGTGCTGGGATTGAAGGTCTGCATGACCACTGCCCAGCATGTGATCCTTGACACAGCCCTGTGGACTGTCTTTGTCAGTGTTGGCTGATGCTTGTCCAGATGTAGACTCTGAATCCTCTCCACAGTCACTAAATTACACTGGCTAATGATAAAAACCAGAAATCTGTGCTTTGTGAGAGACCTTAAGAAATACTAGAAATCTGTATTTTGTAAAATCATACTCTTACTAACATGTAAGGCCTACCTATTTAAATTATTACTGGAAAATAAACCAGTTTCTAACTGGAAGTTCAGAAAAACGCTAACCTATAAAGGTATTTTACTTTACGTATTGTTATTAATGTGTTCTAGTTCTTTTGTATTGAGGATACAGTTCTTGATATAATCTACAGTGTTTCTTTAATAACGTTCATCATAAAAATGTATTGAATACAGATAGCAGTTCATTCTAGCAGTAGGTCTGGATATGGCACTCTCTGACTTGGTATTTCCATTTAGACCATTTTGTTTTACTCCAGGTGTTAGGAGAGTATTCCCACCTCTTAGATGAAGAAAGTCCGGAGGGAGTTATAAGCAGGCTCTACAAGTTACTTATGAGTGACTCCATTTCTTCAGAAACAAAGGCCTGGTTGATTGCCGCAGTGACCAAGCTGACGCCCCAGGCACGTTCTTCTCATGTAGTTGAGAAATTAATCCAGGAATTCACGATCTCTTTGAATACTTGTCTGAGACAGCATGCATTTGAATTGAAACATCTGCACGAAGATGTAGAGCTTATGAAGAGCTTGCTTCAAGGTGCTCAGACCTGTGAAGACACAGTGGTAAGAACCCTGTGCTCCATTCTGTCAAAGTCGTGTTGCCTAAACAGAGTCATTGCATGATGAATAAGGAATGTATCAAAAAATAGTTTCTGTAGCGTGTGTGATGGAGTTTGTGGTTTGTCACATGTTGGTGGGGAGAGATTGGAGAGGTTCCCTTTAGTCCTGGTTCTAAATGGGTGCAGGGGAGTGCCTTGTTTGTAGCTTCTTGTAGTCTTGAGATTCGGGAAAGGCTGTATGGAGAGGAGAAGGGGTGCTGGAGAGTAACAGGCTCTTTAGCCTTGTGTGGCTTAGCTTAGAAGTTGGGGTTCTGGGAGGTCACACTCACCCAACATTTCCACCAAGTCAGGGCCCTTGTCTCGGATTGGAACAGTGAAATTCCCATCCCATAGAAGAGTAAGACTCAGGAGTTTCAGTGAGTGACCAGAGGAAAAGGACAGACAGAGCTCCTGTGTAGCAAGAGCAGGTCCTAGGAAAGGGGCCGCTGCTGGGTCATTGCTAGGGATAGTAAGGCCCCACGGCTTGAGACATGGGATTCAGTTTCTGGTCACACTCACACATAGCCTCCATCCGGTTATAAAAGGAAAAGAAAAAAAAGAAAGAAAGCAAATCAGGATTCCTCCATTCGTCAGTATAGCTTCTCTGACATTCTGAGGAGACTCAATCTCAGAGCATGCACTCTGATCCTCTGGATCTTACAGTCTTTCTGCCCCTCTTCCTCAATGTTCCCTGAGCCTTAGGTGCAGGAGTGCTGGGATCAAGGTGTGTGCCACCACTGCCGGCTGCGAACATATTCTTTTTCTTTTTTCTTTTTCTTTCTTATTTTTGGATTTTTGAGACAGAGTTTCTCTGTGTAGCCCAGGAACTTGCTCTGTCCTCGAACTCCACCTACCTCTACCTCCCAAGTGCTGGGATTCAAGGCATGCACCTCCACACCAGGCAGGAACATTTTCTTAATTGAGATTCCTTACTCTCAGATGACATTAGCTTGTTGACATAAAACTATCCTACATAAGGTCAGATACAACTTGGGTCCTCTGGATCCTCTGTCCAAAACATATGGTGTATTCAGCAGTAGCAACTTACTGTCTACCTCTGGGAAGCACCAAGGACAATAGTAGTAACCTGTATATTTTAGGAGTCTCTTGGACAACCCTGACCAACAACTCAAAAGAGGGCTTCTCTGCTTGGTATTAAACTTTTTCTGTGGCTCTTAGGGGAACCTTGTCAGCCCAGATGGGGAAATTTCATATATATATATATATATATATATATATATATATATATATATATATATATATGCCTGTGTATACACAGATTTCTTTTAGTTCTGTGTCTGATACGGACAGAACAGGTTGGAGCAGAACACAGGATGTACAGTGTACAGGTTGGACTGTTCCTAGAAGTTGAATGTGGCTTAAATGAGATGAGGTCAGGTGGCCACAGGGTACTGGGTTGGTCCTGGTCCAAACCTGGAACTTAAGGGTAGATGTGGGGACTGGGATGGGTGTGGGCAAGGGAGGATCAGGTAAACTCACCTGGCTAGCCACTGGAAAAGGGTGTACAAGATATGGCTGGGTGGAGAGGTTGGATGTGGCATGGAGAGGAACCTGTGGGTTGTGAGCAGGTAGGGCAGGTCTTGGCGGAAGTCTAGAGGTTGGTAGCGGCCCAAGATGGATGGCCAAACTCGGTAGGCACTGGGTTGGGACTTAACCTAGATCTGGGGGGCTTATAGAGAGTACAGTCAGGCCAACTAGACCCCAAAGAAGGATCTCTCCTAAAAAGTTTAAAAGATACATGCGCCAAAGTTATATGAATGTACTGTCTAGTCCTCCAAGTACATGCTTGTGGTGGTATTGTGTTCCCCAAAATATTGTCACTCTAATAAACTTATCTGGGGTCAGAGAACAGACAGCCACTAAATACAAAGGCTAGAAAATGGTGGCACTCACACCTTTAATCCTAGCGTTCCAGAGACAGAAATCCCTCTGGATCTCTGTGAGTTCAAGGCCACATTGGAAATAGCCAGGCATGGTGACTCAGGCCTTTAATCCCAGAAAGCAGCCTTTAATCCCAGGGAGTGGTGGTAGAAAGCAGAAAGGTTTATAAGGCGTGAGGACCAGAAACTAGAAGCATTTGGCTGGTTAAGCATTTGGCTGGTTAAGCATTTGGCTGGTTAAGCATTCAGGCTTTTGAGCAGCAATTCAGCTGAGGCCCATTCTGGATGAGGACTCAGAGGCCTCCAGTCTGAGGAGACAAGACCAGCTGAGGATCCGGCGAGGTGAGGTAGCTGTGGTTTGTTCTGTCTCTCTGATCTACCAGCATTGACCCCAATAACTGGCCTCGGGTTTGATTTTATTAATAAGAACTTTTAAGACTCATGCTACACATGCTGTTTTGTTTTGTTGGTTTTTTTAATCCTGATTTTTGCCTAACTTTGATGCAGGTGGATGCTTCTTTATCTTTTCTGGATGGTTTTGTGGCTGAAGGACTCAGTAAGGGAGCAGCACCTTACAAGCCCCATCACCAGCGCCAAGAGGAACGGCTTTCTCAGGAAAAAGGTGTATTTTCATCATCTAGTGCATTAAGGGGCATGTTGTTTGGTTGGTTGGTTTGGGTTTAGTTTTTGTTGTTACTGAGACAGGCTGTGCTCACGATGTAGCACAGGCTGGGGGAGACCTCCAGGTCCTTTAGCCTTGGGCTGCCAGATGCTGGATTACAGGTGTGTTCCAATACACTTGGCTCAGGGCTTAGCTTTTAGAAATGTGCAATTGATACCATAGCCATGAAAGGAGGTGATTACAGATATTTATACCTTCTGTGGCTTTTCATTAAATCTGTTTTTTGTCCTGACTCAGGGGAAAGGTTAGCCTCAAAGTATTCCCAAAGCCATAGGCTCCATTCGCATGGGTGCCCAAGAGACGACTACCACTCTAGAGTTTTGGAAGAACCTGTGACATGCTAGTCACTGTGCTGCAGCTTTGGCTGGCCTGGAACTCATAGCGATCCACTTGTCTCTGCCTCCAGAGTGCTGAGATTAAAGGCGTGTGCCACCACACCTGGTGAAGGCTGACACTGAATAGTGTGAGGTATCTAGAAAGGTTCCAGAAACAACCCTGGTCACTGTGAATGGCCTAGTGTATTAGATTGTTTCTCTAGCAGAGTATCTGATTAATGATGTCACAAGGAGCTCACAAAGGCAAGAACTTTCTATTTCAGAAGCGTAGCCTCTGAGGGGGTCTTTTACCGTGACCTTAGTGAAGAGGAGACCACCGGGTCATTTGCATGTTACCTGGGGATTATTCCTGTGAAGTAGGGGGAGCCCCCATCTCACACACCTGTTTGGATGATGAATCTTCCAGTTTTCACCATCCCGCTCCTTTCTCACTCTTACTTGTTGTAGTTTACTGACAGTCACAGCTCTGCATACTCTGGGTGACACTTGTTGCATCCCCTTGTATCTAAAGAGGTAGACTGGCCAGTTATAGTTATGTTTATCTAATTGTTGTTTTGATGAGGTCTTACGCAAAGCATATGGTTACTGTTGTCTCCCAGGGTTGATGTTAGCTTTGTAATTATGAGAACTCCAGATTCCCTCCCTTGATGTTCTGACATCTCTGCTGTTTCACTGTATGATTCAAGATGGTTGGTTGCACTTCAGCAACCAACCGCAGTGTGACCAGCAGGGGAAAGGAAACAGGGGAAGAGAATTTCTTTACAGAGACTTCCCCAGATGTTGCACTCAAAATGTGTGTATAATTTAATTGACCAGGAGTCATATGGCAACAGAATCTAGAAACATCTCCTCTGGCTGCCTGTGTACCTACCTAAGACTGGAGAATTCTGCTACTTAAAAGAAAGGGGAATAGATATTTGGTATCTGCTCTGCTACAATAGTAATAGGAATTTCCTGGTTCTGGTTGAATTTATTTAAATTATATACATATTAAAAAGAATTAGCACGTGACTGAGTAAACATTGTTTTTTTTTTATTCCCATTGAGGGCACCGTCCACTCTTAGGTAAAGATGTGTCCAGCAATCATTCACTACGCAGAACATGGCCATCACCTCACCTTTGCTCATTGCGTTCTTTTATTTTCTTAGGATAGCAGTGACTTCTCAATATGCCTGCTTTGTTTTTATTATTTGCCTTTTCCTTTCTCTCTCTTTCTTTCCTTCCTTTCTTCTTTCTCTTTTTCGAGACAGGGTTTCTCTGTGTAGCTTTGGAGCCTGTCCTGGAACTCACTTTGTGGAACAGGCTGGCCTCAAACTCACAGACATCCCCCTGCCTTTGCCTCCCGAGTGCTGGGATTAAAGGCATGCACCACCACTGCCTGGCTCTTCCTTCCTTCCTTCCTTCCTTCCTTCCTTCCTTCCTTCCTTCCTTCCTTCCTTCCTTCCTTCCTTCTTTTCTTCTCTCTCTCTCTCTCTCTCTCTCTCTCTCTCTCTCTCTCTCTCTCTCTCTCTCTCTCTCTCTTTCTCTTTCTTTTTTCCAAGACAGGGTTTGTCTGTGTAGCCCTGGCTGTCCTAGAACTCACTCTGTAGACCAGGCTGGCCTCAAACTCACAGAGATTCTCCTGCCTCTGCCTCCTGAGTGCTGGGGTTTAAGGTGTGTGCCACCACTGCTCAGCTTATTTGCCTTTTCTAATTGAATTCTTTTTTAACTTTCTAGGAGAGAGAAAAGGGTAAAAATGAAAGATAGTTTCTCTCTGATTACCCTAGTATATGCAGACTTAAATCAGTGGCAGCTGCTTTACTCTTACTGTACATGTCTGACTAGATTGTTGGATTCCAGCCTTTTAATTATTTCGATAGTGAATGGAATCCCATAAATTTCACGGTTATGCTTTGTTTTAAATGTGAACCTCTGTTCCTGTTTTTAAATTATAGTTCTCAATTTTGAACCCTACGGACTGTCGTTTTCTTCATCTGGTTTCACTGGACGGCAGTCTCCTGCTGGCATTTCTCTGGGCTCAGATATATCAGGAAACAGTGCTGAAACGGGACTGAAAGAGTAAGTTCCTTGGCGAAGTTGAGAGTTGGTGAGCTTGACCACCTCCAGCCTCCTGCCTGCCTTCGGCCTCTGCTTGTGTCCTTGGGATTCTTATTTCTCACTTTAGGATGACTTCTAAGAAGTTTTCATTTTCAAATAATGAAAAAGAAGAGACATATTTATGACTGTGTTTAATATCATTGTCCCTAATAATACCTTTGTTCCTGAGAGCTACATTCTACATGAAATTTTTGTTTCACTTGCCTCTATTGATTGGTTTCAAGATTCTGATGCTATATATTTTGTCTTAGACTTCAAGAGCTTATCTACAATATCTCTGTGAGTTTGAGGCCCACCTGGGCTACAGAGTTCCAGGAAAGGTGCAAAGCTACACAGAGAAACCCTGTCTTGAAAAAAAAAAAAAAAAGAGCTTATCTGCCTCCTTCCAAGACACCATAGCCATGTATATTTGCACATGAGGTCTGGAGAGATGGCCCAGCAGTCTAGAGCCTGTATGCTCTTGCAGAGGATCGGTTCCCAGCACCCACATCAGACAGCTCACAACTGCCGGTAACTCTAGGGAATCCGATGCTCTTCTAGCCTCTTAGGCACCCATATGCATGTGCTCATACACATAGACACACATACATATTAATTAAAAATAATAAACAGGTTTGCACATAGCGTATATTATGACCACATTATAAAATTTGAAGAAGCATATTGGAACTTATATACCAGATAAGTATTAAGCATAGTCTTCATTCCTTATTACTTATGTCATGCTCTGGAAAATATTTTTTGTAATCACCTTATGAGAAGAGTGACAGATACAGAGACGAGGATGTCTAAGGAAGCTCTGTTCTTTGCTCAGAATACTTTCAGAGCTCTGGGGAGAGAACTTAGCACTTGCTATGCAAGTATGAGGACCTGGGTTCAAATCCCAGCACCACAGTTCACAGCTGTCCATAGCTCCAGATCCAGGGTGGCTGACCTCCTCACACAGACATATGCAAGCGAAACACCAATGCACATCAAATAAAAATAAATGATTATATCTTTTTAAAAACTAATAGATGAAAACATTTGACTTGTCCTCTGGCCTCTACATGGCATGTGAATGAGAACATACTCTAACACACTGATGTGCATGACCCCACCAAATGTTTTCAGGGATTCTTTGGCCACCTTGAAAATTGCTAACACCGTTGCATATGTATTTGGCCCAATTTTCATTCTGTAATACTTTAATGTTTGTGATATAACTAAATTATTTTCAGAAGCATATTGAAATTAATAAAGTGAGATAGTGTAATGAAGGAAACAGTGCAACCCAGCACACACTAATTGCTGCTGTCATCATTCTCATGCTAAATTTACCAAGTAAAGCTAGTGTACTGATTGATGCTAAGTAATGAAAATGGCTTTCTCCTTTGTCAATGAGCTTATTTAAGAGAAGTCAAGGGATGATGGGGGATGCAGCTCACTGGTAGTGTGCTCACCTAGAATGCATGAGAGCATAACACAGACATGGTGAACGAAGAAGGGTTTGGTGGATTAAACGGCAGCTCTAATTCTGTTTTTATCCTTTCCCTCCCTGGTCCAACATCCTTAATTTCTTTCCTAAACATTTAATTTTGGCATCCAGGCGTGGTTGGTGGGTTGGTGATGGTAGAGGTAATGGCTGTTAAGTGTCTCAAACAGAACAAAGCAACAATTAGGGATGGAGGTCCTCCAGACCCAGAGAGAAAGTCTACAGAATAAACAGTGTTCAGGGTGTGAGAGGCTGGTCTGATGAGTTCTATGCCGTACGTCCATGTTATGTGCTTTATTACTTAAATAGAATATGAAAGGTGGATCGAAGTTTTCAAAGAAGATCACAGTTCACACATTATTTCAGATTAGGAACTTATGTGGTAACTGGTAAGGTGAATGTTGAAGATAAGATAATAACCATTAGAGAGACTAGTGAAAGTGAAGCACTTTAAATATACAATTCTGCACCCGCATAGGGAAAGGCAAAAATGGCTGCTGCACTAATTTGGCCCAAGACAGTGGTTTTTAAAGTCCCAATGTTAAGCAACACTGGCTGCTCTTCCAGAGGTCCTGATCAATTCACAGCACCCACATGGCAGCTCACAACCATCTGTGGGATCCAATGGCCTCTTCTGGTGTGCAGATATACATGCAAACAAAACACCAATATACATAAAATAAATAAATCTTTTTAAAAAGTTTTTAAAGAAAGTTCCGATTGAGAGGAATTCCTGTCTTCCCATAGGCTAGGACTTGCCCCTTCTCAAATTCCCCATCTCATTGGTTTAGGGCACAAAGCCTAATCTAATGAATAATTTGGAACCTGAGACTCCTTTCTCTGGCTATGGACTCAGTCACACAGCCTGGACTTTCCACCTTTAGAGTTCTGAGGCAAGCAGGCCCCAGAACTGGTTCCTCCTGCTGCTCTGGAACTAAGTGCTAAGCGTATCTTACACTGAAAATGGACATAACGATTGATTTTTTTCCAGTGAATCAGTTTCAAGATGAGACAATTGCTCTCCTTCTACAGTCACTGGTAAGCTGAGAATAAAGTCAAGCCCAATTTAGAATCTCTTTTTTCTTCTGATTTTTCAAAACAGGGTTTCTCTGTGTAACAGTCCTGGCTGTCCTGGAACTCGCTTTGTAAACCAGGCTGGCCTCAAACTCACTGAGATCTACCTGCCTCTGCCTCCCGAGTGCTGGGGTTAAAGTTGTGCACCACCAATGCCTTGCCTGATATATAGGTTTTTAATAAGAGTGATAGAGGTGATCTTGGACTGTTTCAGTCAGTACTGATGACTATATTAGTCACTGTGAACTCGTGGACTCATAGCTGTAACTTTGGTGACATTATATGAATCCATATTCTGTTTAAATTTTTTAAAAATTTTATGTGTATGGATGATTTTTCTGAGTGTATGTTTATGTATTGTGCCTATGCCTGGTGTCTGCAGATGCCAGAAGAGGGTATTGGATCCCCTGAAACTGGAGTCACAGGCAATTATGAGCCACCATATGGGTGCTGGGAATTGAACCTGGGTCCTCTGGAAGATCAGCCAGTGCTCTTAACCACTAAGCTACCTGTCTAGCCCCTGAATTCACTTGCTTAATTTGATCCTTGATATTTTTTTTTGTTTATTTTATTTATTTATTTTGCCTATATGTCTCATCTTAGGATTTTTGGGCTGAGCATCTGCCTTCTAACCAGTACTTTAAAAAACTCAGCTACTAAAATGTTTCTGGGGGTGGGTGAGGTGGCCCAGTGGGTTAAGGCACTTGTTACCATGCCTGATGACCTGAGTCCCATCCCCATGATCCATATGGTAGCTATGTTCCCATATACACAAAATATATAAGTCATGTAATTAAAAATTCTGGGCCATTCAGTTGTCTTTGCGGGTAAAAGTACCTGTATTCAAACCCAACAGCCTAAGTTCAATCTCCAGGCCCCATGTGGTATAAGGAGAGAACTGACTCCTGCAAGTTATCCTCTGGCCTCTACACATGGGCTGTGGCATCTAAATAAAACATACATACATACATACATACATACATACATACATACATACATAAATGTAATAAAAAGTACAAAGAAGAGTTTCTAAGCCTCTTTTCCGAGCTAATCTTTATATCATTTTCATAAAGATCGAACATGTAGTGGTTTTTGTTTTGTTTTTGGTTTTTCGAGACAGGGTTTCTCTGTGTAGTTTTGGTGCCTGCCCTGGATCTCACTCCATAGACCAGGCTGGCCTCGAACTTACAGAGATCTGCCTGGTTCTGCCTCCCAACTGCTGGGATTAAAGGTGTGCACCACCACTGCCCAGCTCAAACATGTAGCTAATGCTCACATTAATAAAACATTTTGTATTAACAGGTTTATATATTGGTACATATGTGAGTGTTTTGCTTTCAGTGGATTTTAAGATGAATTTGTGCTTATGAATTATTTTATGATTGAGGTTGGATCTCATGTGGCTGAAATCTTATATCTTGGGCCATCAGAGTTAAAGGTCAAGGTGTCTTAAAACAGCAAGTAGAGGAGTGGGTCCACAGCCCTTCTCTTCTTCTGTAACTCACTCAAGTAATTAAGTGAAAATTAAATGGTCTGAGATTTTAACCAGATCTAGAGTGCTGGTGCTTTAAATTATTTTGCTAGAGGGAAGTTGGCTCTAATGAAAATACATTTTAAAAAATCTAGGTTTCCTCTGGCCTATAAAATTAAATGAGAGCTGTTTTTTAAAAGGCCATAGCAAAATGTGTTTTGAAAAAAAAAAAAATACATCAAGGATCTACCTAGTCAGCGATCATTTAAATTGACTTTCTTCCTTAATCTCCTTAGGACAAGTAGCCTGAAGCTGGAAGGCGTAAAGAAACTATGGGGCAAAGAGGGCTATCTCCCCAAAAAGGAGAGCGGAACTGGGGATAAGACCGAAGTGCCGCATGTTCCTGGAGAGGGCGCCACCACGGAGAATGTAGACCAAGCCACAACCAGGAAGGACCAAGCTCAAGGCCTTGTCCAGTCTACAGAGGAGAAAGAAAGGCAGCTGTTGGCCTCCTCATTATTTGTTGGGCTTGGACCAGAGAATACAATCAATTTGGTAAGTTATCTGTTACATTGCTGTAAGATTCTCTGCTCTCTGCTGGAAGCGAGAACTGGATTTCATCTACACATGGTGGGAATGCCTCCTATCGCTCTCATAGCCATCATCTTCCAGCTCTAGGGCTGTGAGTGGCATAGTTTTTTGTTCTTGTTTTTCAAGACAGGGTTTCTCTGTGTAGCTTTGGAGCCTGTCCTGAAACTTGATCTGTAGACTAGGCTGGCCTTGAACTCACAGAGATTCACCTGCCTCTGCCTCCAGAGTGCTAGGATTAAAGGCATGCACCACCACCTGTCAAGTGACATAGTTTCTTCTTTTTTCTTTTCTTTTTTTTTTTTTTTTGACACAGTTTTTATACCACTGAAGTGAGAACATCTATTCGCCTTGAACAAGTTATTCTCTGAGTCTAGTCTGCTAACACAGGACCAGGGTCCACACAAACTAACAGGAATGACGAGGGTGGATGAGAGAATTCTCTGAGGGCAAGGGACTTGATTGAAGATTGTCAGTAATAGTGGTCTGTCTGTGGGCTCTGCTGACGTAGATCTGGTCAGACTGTTCTTCAGTTAGTTTAGTAGTGGCAAATTTGGTAACCATCACTAGTTATGGAATGTTTTCCTGCTTTTTTTTCTGGTCAGCCTCTGACATTTGTTTTTTGAGGTCAAACCAATTTTTCTTCTCTGCTTACTAACAGGCCATGAAATTACAATTATTATAGATTATTAAAACACACATTAGGTCCTCTTTGTGGTCAGGGGTAACTTGGGAGTCTATAAGACAGCTCTGGAAAGAAAAACATAGCTAGGTTGTCCAATTTTGTAATGTAGTAAAGGACACCAAACAACAGTTTTTAAACTATTACAACTAAGTTTTGACCTTGTTTTATTTCCTTTTCCAAGGAAACGGTTTTTTAAAGTGTTGTTTTGTGTGTTTGTTTTTTTGTGTTTGTTTTTTCAAGACAGGGTTTCTCTGTGTAGCCCTGGCTATACTGGAACTCACTCACTGTAGACCAGGCCGGCCTTGATCAGAGAGATTGACTGCCTTTGCCCTCTGCGTGCTGGGATTAAAGGTGTGTGCCACCATGCCAGGCAATTTGTTTTTTAAGTCAGAAGTAAAATTTAGCTGATAGCTTTAAGAATCTTAGGGTTTTACATTTTATTCATCTGAGTTTTGCCAATCTTTGCTTTACAGATTCTGAGTGTTAATATATTGTTCATTTGAAATTATAGAAAATATTTAAAGCTCATGACTAGTAAAATAGTGTTTTATATTATTATATTTTATTTTTGCAGTTGGGAAAAGCAGATGTCGTGTCTCACAAGTTCAGGAGGAAATCAAAATTCAAAGTAGCCCAAAATGACAAGACACCCAGTGCTCATAACCCTGCCTCCTCCCCCGTTAGCTCTGTATCAGCCGTGGCCCACGGGGATGATGACTGTCTGAATACTTTGGATAGAGGAGACACTGAACTCAGTCCAGAGCTGCTGGGTTCCGAGTCTCTCTCGGAGCTGCCCTCAGTTGACAAACTCTCGAGCGTCAGCTTGCCTGCCCCTTCTTTGTTTGCTGACAACATGGAAGTTTTCCACCCCTCCACATCCTCTGCAGCTCCAGCTGTCAAGGAAATCCATTTAGCTTCTTTGTTGGAAGAAACTCCTGAGTGTGGGCGTTCAAGTCTCATGGAAATCTGTAGTAATGACACAGTGTCTGTGTCTTCTTACAAAATCTGGAAGGATGATTGTTTATTGATGATCTGGTCACTCACTAGTAAGACTGATTCAGAATTGACCAATGCTAAGTTAGAAATTTTTCCTGTGGAAAACTTCAAGGTAAGACAACGGATAATTTCTCTTTTCTGTCTTAGTAAAGCTTACTTAGTGTTTCTGCCTTTGCCTCCAATACCGTATGAATTTGTTCCATATCCTCCTTTCTTCCTTAAAACAGGACTTAGGCCAGGCGGTGGTGGCACACCCCTTTAATCCCAGCACACAGGAGGCAGAGCCAGGTAGATCTCTGTGAGTTCGAGGCCAGCCTGGTCTACAGAGTGAGTTCCAGGATAGGCTCCAAAAGCTACACAGAGGAAACCCTGTCTCGAAAAACCAAACCAAACCAAAACAAAACAAAAAACACCAAGACTCAGGATACATTACTCTAAAGAAACAAAGGAAGCCTAATAATAATGTATTTGAGAAGGCTGTAGATATTATACAAAGTGAGTTTCTGTGGAGCATAATGAAGAAAGTAGTTGGTGCACACCTTTAAACCCAGCACTCAGAAACAGAGGCAGGAGAATCTCTGTGAGTTCCAGGACAGCCAGAGCTAGAAAGTGAGCCCTTGGCCGGGCAGTGGTGGCGCACGCCTTTAATCCCAGCACTCGGGAGGCAGAGGCAGGCGGATTTCTGTGAGTTCGAGGCCAGCCTGGGCTACCAAGTGAGTCCCAGGAAAGGCGCAAAGCTACACAGAGAAACCCTGTCTCGAAAAACCCAAGAAAAAAAAAAAAGAAAGTGAGCCCTTGTCTCAAAACCCCGAAACCAACCAAAGAACACAGCTTCCCACACTGCTTTGGTGTTGATCTCGCTCCTGTACCGTACCTGCCATGTTACATGGTCAGGTTCCTTAGCTGCTTTGACCTGTTTCTTCCTGTTGAAAGCAAGGGTCTCAACATCGTGTTCCTGTAAAGAATTCACTGGTTGATGGCTGCAGCATGCTGATAGCATTCAATGCATATCCTGTGTTCCGTATTTCTTGGTATTTCTGATCTCTCTTCATGCATTTTCTAAGTGCTGTCTTTACTCTTGTCATATTCACTGAAATTAACACTTCAGATTATTCAACAGAGTCAAATAGAGCATTAAGAAGAAAAAAGAATATGAAGGGGTAAACATATACTGATTTCTTTTTTTTTTTTCTTTTTGGTTTTTCGAGACTGGGTTTCTCTGTGTAGTTTTGCTGCCTGTCCTGGATCTCACTCTGTAGCCCAGGCTGGCCTCGAACTCACAGAGATCTACCTGGCTCTGCCTCCCGAGTGCTCAGATCAAAGGCGTGCGCCACCGCCATCCGGCCTCTCTGATTTCTTATTTTATACTCAGTACTCGGGCATCATTCTCTTCCACAACTCCAAAAGAGTGCTATATGGTGACTTCTGAAAGTTTGTTGACTGCATTTTTATAAGTGTTCTTGCCACAGTTGTGACATTTGACAGGCAGGTGTCAAAAAGCTAGCCACATTTTTGGATTTTTTTTGTTTTTCGGTTTTTCGAGACAGTTTCTCTGTGTGGCTTTTGGAGCCTATCATGGAACTCGCTCTGTAGACCAGGCTGGCCTTAATTTTCACAGAGGTCTGCCTGCTTCTGCCTCCCGAGTGCTGGGATTAAAGGCATGCACCACCACCACCCGGCAAGCTAGCCATTTTTTTCTGTGAGCTACAGTATATTGAATGAGATATTGTATGGGCCATTGACCAGGGCAGGAATTCTTGAATACATACATGTAGCAGATTTACTTGCAGAACTTTAAAAAAACAAACAAAATCTGTCTGAATTGTACCAGTAGAGTTGAGTAGGATTAGAGAGAGAGAGAAGGGAACGCAGCTGTATGATTGTTATAAATCGGGTGGTAGCTTAGGTGGTGGTGGCGCACGCCTTTAATCCCAACCCTTGGGAGGCAGAGGCAGGAGGATCTCTGTGAGTTCCAGGCCAGCCTGGTCGAGTTCCAGTGGGGGCTACGTTGAGAAACCCTGTCTCAAAAAACAAAACAAAGAAAGAAAAAGAAGAGGAGGAGGAGGAAGAGAAGAAGAAGAATCTGGTAGTAGGAACCATGGAAGAGTGCTTGCCTAGCATATAATAGACACTGGATTCAGTTCCCCAGCACTGTGCATGCAAGAGTTCTGGTGCCAGATTAGAATTTAATAACCTTTAAAATATATAAACTACCTTTAGCTAGAATACTAATCTGTTACATAATTTTGACCTATACAGTATTACTTATCTGTTTTAGTGATTTTTGTTTGTTTGTTTTTGGTTTTGGTTTTTGAAGATTGAGTTTCTTCTGTGTAGCCTTGGCTGTCCTGGAATTCACTCTGTAGACCAGACATTCACTAAACATGAATTTTTGTTAGTTTTCATAATGTAGTTTGTCAGTTTCCCACATGCGTGTGCTTTAGTACTTACCACTTAAATAGAAGTTTGTTATCCATATAACAGTATATTGACGCTTACTTCAGGATTTTTATTACTTTCATTTACAGATCATTGAGCAACCTGGATGCTGTTTGCCTGGGGTAGAAACAGAAAGCACCAAATCCTTTCAGTATGGTGTGCAGATGGAAAGCCCGTCTGTAGAGGGGACTCTCTCTGGTTTTATAAATTATCAGATGATGGATACACATTCTGTTCAGTTGGAATTTTCCATGAACTTACCATTATTAGATTTTATTAGGTAAATATTTTCTGGCATGTTATTTCTGGCAGAAAATAAATTCTTCTGTATCTTTAAATGTAGGACTTTTTAACTATACAATCAATGTGTACTTATCACAGAAATTCAAATGTTATAAAAATATAAATAGAATATAAAAGTTGTCTATAATTCACCCCCTAGATGTTCCTGGCATTCATATAACATAATTATTTCAGTGTGTGTGTGTGTGTGTGTGTGTGTGTGTGTGTGTGTATGTGTGTTGATAGACTCTTAATACTTAGGCTAATTTATTTAAGGTTCTTTATATTGATTCTCTTGTGTATCACTTTGACAGAAATTTCATTATTCCCCAAATCCAAAGTACATATGATAGAATAGTTTAGATTGAGAATTTCTGAAGTTATTTGGTAAAATCCTGTTGGAGGGATTAGTATCTAAAAAGAGACAAAATTGAATGAATTATTGAAAGGAAAAGTTCAGTTTACTATCCTCTGCTGCAGTAACTTTATCAGGTGGGAAGGTAACTCAGCATTCTAATCATACCTGGTTTAAAAGCATAAATGTCTTGGGACCCAGATTTATAACGAATATATTTCATTTCTGTGAGTCATGTGGAATGTGTTTGTTCAGCATCATTATGTTCTTAACAACATAAACTAATTTTTAAAATTATTTTCAGACCATTGAAGATCTCAACTGAAGACTTTGGCAAACTCTGGTTGTCCTTTGCAAATGATGTGAAGCAAACTATAAAAATATCAGAGTCACAAGTCGCTTTGGCTTCTGTCCTAACAGAACTGCAGCAGAAACTGAGACTTCATGTGATTGACGTCATAGGTGTGTAGAATTAGGAAAAGGCAGCCCCATGTGAATATGGGTTTTCTTCCCGTGACATCCTTCTTAGAGCTATGCTTCTTATCACATGTTATCTTTAAGATAAGTGTGTTTTCCAGACTGTATTAAAGAATATTTGATTGAACAATCCATAGTGTATAATTAACTATTATTTAGCTTTTGTTTTTCTTCTTTTTTTTTTTTTTTTTTTTTTTTTCCGAGACAGGGTTTCTCTGTGTAGCTTTGCACCTTTCCTGGAACTCACTTGGTAGTCCAGGCTGGCCTCGAACTCACAGAGATCCGCCTGGCTCTGCCTCCCGAGTGGTTTTTTTTTTTTTTTTTTTTTAAAGATTTATTTATTTATTATATATACAGTATTCTGCCTGCATGTACACCTGCAGGACAGAAGGGGGCACCAGATCTCATTACAAGTGGTTGTGAACCACCATGTGGTTGCTGGGAATTGAACTCAGGACCTCTGGAAGAGCAGTCGGTGCTCTTAACCACTGAGCCATCTCTCCAGCCCCTTGTTTTTCTTTTTGACACTTTAAACATTTCTCCATTTGCATGGAGTAGGCCTCAGATCAAACTAGAAAGTGGTTGGTGACTCTCAAAAATAGTCCTGTTTCTGTTGCATCAGAAGACACATCTAGCCTGGCAGGTCAATATTGTAGGATTCAGTGTCCACACTGGTTAAGGCCATTGATGCCTTTCCTCCCCCAGCATCCTGCATGGAGTCAGTCTTCCTGCACATTGATTGCTAGCCACCAAGGAGCTAGCTTTCAGACCAGTTTCAGCTTTATCATTTTGAGACACTCAATGGGTGTGGTATCTCCAAACAGTCTTACTGCCTAGTTGTAGTGAGTTATCAAAAGCAATGTTATCCACCTCCATTGCTTTGGGAGTCTCTGGAACCTCCTGGGCCACAGTTGCTGTACTAATGTTCTACACCTGGCATTGGGGTTAGAACCACATGGCATCTAGGAACAGAATTCTCCATCTTTGCAGAGTACCTCTTTTCCAGGTTTTTAAGAAAAGTATTATGCTGGGCGTGGTGGTGCACTACTTTAATCCCAGCACTTGTGTGTTGGGGGTTGGTGTGTGTGGCAGGGCAGGTGGATCTCTGAGTTCGAGGCCAGCCTGTCTACAGAGCTAGTTCCAGGATGGTCAGGGTGGTCACATGGAGGAACTCTGTTTTTAAAAAAAGGAAAGAAAGAAAAAGAAAATCGTATCTTTTAGTTTGCTTATAAAGCAGTAGGTTTCTATTGTTTTTTGTTTTGTTTTGTTCTTTTTTTCTTGTAACATTAATTTTGTTTAGCCTTAGCTATTCTGGCTGGGGTAAGATAAAATCTGAAAAAAGTTTTAATTGATGACTAAAGATATTGAACATTAAATTTTGTATTTCTCAGCCATGTGTATTTTTTATAAGGACTCTATATTTAGTTCTGTGTTCCAATTTTTAATTGGTTTATTTGTTTTCTTGGTCTCTCTCTCTCTCTCTTTTTTTTTTTTTTTTTAGTTCTTTGTGTATTCTAGAAAGCAACAATCTCCAGATAAGATTTTTTTTTTTTTACCTAGTCTATAGGTTGCCTCTTCACTCGATTGATGGTGTTCTTTGCTGTACAGAAGCTTTTTACTTTTATGTAGTCCCTTTGGCCAATTTTTGTTCTTGCTACATGCCTATGCTGCAGAGGCCCTGCTCAGGAAGTCCTTTTCTGACTTATGTGTTCAGGTGTATTTCTACTTTCTTCTCTGTCACATTAAGGCTATCAGGTCTTATGTTGAAATCCTTGATGCATTTAGAGTTGAGTTTTGTGCAAGTCTGTAGTGAGGATCTGGTTTCATTCTTTTACTTGAAGCTGTCATTGAGACCAGCGCCACCTGTTAAACATCCTGTATATTCTCCAATATGTATTTTTGGCTTCTTTATCAAAAATTAGGGGACTGTACGAACATGGCTTATTTCTGGGTCCTCAGTTCTGTTGTTTTGATGTGTCTGTTTTTATGGTAGTGCCGTGCTGTTGGTGAGAGTAGAATATTGAAGTCACTGTGTCGGGTTTGATCTGTGGTTACAGATTTAGTAGTTGTTCTTTTATCAAATGGGATGCACCTGTGTTTGGTGAATGTATGTTTAGACTTGTGCTGGCTGCTTGCTGGGTTGTTCCTTTAATAGGTATAAAGTGACCCTATCAGTTCTGACTAGTTATTGTGTTATTAGTATATGTTCAACTGTATACAGTATCGTATACTACTATTTGACATTATTATTATTATGTATCTTATTATAGTATGCTGTTAGCCTGTTACCAAGCACTTGGGGCACTTCCACTTTTTGTCTGATATTGACAGTGCTGCTGTGGACATGAATGTCGATATTCTTGCTCTCAGTTCTTCTGATCATACACTCAAAGTGGAATTACTGAATCATATGTTGGTTGTTTTTTTTATAAATCACTAGATCATTTACATAGCAAACGTATCTTTTTTACATTAGTAAGCAAGAGTTCATATCTGTCCACATCTTCAGCAGTACTGCTTTTTAAAATATATATAAAATAGTCTTCCAAACAAGTATGAAATGCTGTCTCTTAAGTTTGGTTGTCATTTCTCTGGTGATTGATGACAAACATCTTGTGCTTTGGGCCCATTTGTAGATACTCTTTGCATGTCTGTTGAAGTCTGGTTTATTACGTAACTTTCCCGTATGTTCTGTTGCAGGCAATGAAGGGCTGTTGGCATGTAAGCTGCTGCCGTCCACCCCCTGTGTCCTGCACTGCCGAGCGCATGGTGATGCAGTCGCCCTGTGGTTCCGCTCCTCCTGCTCTGTGCTTTCTGACTATTTATCCTGTCACTGTCAAAAGCTGATGGAGACATCCTAGCAAAGCTCTGTTCAATCTTACTTTTTCACATAAGTGGTTTACATTTATAAACTTACCAAAGTAAAAAGAACTCATGGTACTTCTGATGAAAATGGGGAGTATTGTAAGTTTTGGTTTACGTTTTTTTCTTCTTGATTTCTGATAAGAATGATCCCCCAAGAAACTGTGTCACTAATTTTTTTACTCAGGATTGTACAGTATGTTTGGGTCCCCCCAAATGACCTGAGCTAATGTTATAAAATGCTAATGATTTATATATCACTTATTGTGGAGGAACTGAAGATATTTATTTTGTTATAAATGTTTTATAGCAGGTTTATTCTAGCACTAACTGATTTCTAATAAAGCCGGGACTCAGTTCTCTGCATTGACGCAGGGAGCACCTGAGATTGGCTTTGGAATGCGGTGTTGGTTGTGGGAACTTGGTGCTCTCGGTTATGTTTTTGCTTAGGTCAGCGTTCCTCAGATGGCCTAGCCTATACTAACGGTTGCAGGAGATCCGTGAGCATGCTGGGTATTGGGCAGATCCAATCTGCGCTTTTTTACTTTTTAACTTGTTATACTTAATTTTAAGTAATTTGGCCGTAAAGTATGTCTGTTTGCTATTAGATCCTTTTGGCAATTAAATTTTGTGACCATAGTATAAATGGCCAATTGACTTTTCCTGGCTCTTAAAACTACTAGTATTCAGTGGATGTAGCTGCAGTAGTAACCATGTAAATATATCGTTTTCATGTTATATTTGTGCATATATGGCCTCTCTGTTAGTAAAAGAAGATGTTGTGCCTAGTATGTATGATGGGCCAAAATCTTGAGATTGTATATTAACTGAAATAGTATTTTATAAAAAACTTATGGTGCTGTGGGAAATATTTATTTTACCC
The DNA here is from genome assembly GCF_949786415.1 of Peromyscus eremicus. NCBI lineage: Eukaryota > Metazoa > Chordata > Mammalia > Rodentia > Cricetidae > Peromyscus > Peromyscus eremicus. The sequence continues at coordinate 100,867,773 of NC_081419.1, forward strand.
TTTCTGGTACTTCACCATTGAAACTATTCAGGTAATACAACCTTTAAGTCATTATATTAACTAGCTCATAGGACTGGTTATCACCCAGATCAGGCACTCTGGTTTTAGGTTGTCTCAATACTTGCCAATAAAGATGCTAAGAGGATTCTGCGGAGTTAGGAGATCTCAGTCATCTGTAATTAGAGCAAAACGTAGTATTTTTTTTTAATTAATTTTTAGGTTATTCATTTTAAAATGTAATATTTTGTTAATTTCTCTTTTAAAAACATGCAGTTAGCTGGGCAATGGTGGCACACACCTTTAATCTCAGCACTCGGGAGGCAGAAGCAGTAGGAGGTCTGAGTTTGAGGCCAGCCTGGTCTACAGAGCAAGTTCCAGGACAGCCAAAGCTACACAGAGAAACCCTGTCTCGAACCCCCTCCCCCCCAAAAAAAAAAAACCACAATAAATAAATAAATAAATAGATAGATAAATAGAAGGTTGCAGTTAAACCTTGCTAAAAGAGCAGGTGACTAGTATTTCCTGCACATCTGGTTTCTCCCTTTGAGTAGAAAGCCTGAGGCGTGATCAGATTCGGCACTTTGATGGTGAAGGGATTCTGAAGCAGCCAGCTTCATTAACTTCCCTTTATTGTCGCCTTTCAGCAGCCATGCCTGCTCCTTTGCCTCACTCTCACCTGGACAGAACAGGGCAGCGTTTGGTCTAGCAGATTCTCCTTCTTGGTGTATTCTTCATGTGGCCACTGAGGTTGGGTCGGGTGTGGGTCAGTGGGAGTAAGGTATCGAAAATCACGGACAGCTGTCCGAAGAGATCATAGTTTTGTTTTGTTTCTGCTGCTTTGTTACCAGGTATGTTCAGAGAGCAGCAGTGATTGTCACAAGATATGCTTGGCCACAGAGCTGTCTAATAGTGCATGTGTAATGGTAGGTTTGAGGTTCAGGTATAATTTAGATCTGCCAAAGGGAACATAGTGTCACTTTTGAACTCACTAAATACGATGTAAGGTAACAGGGTTTCTGCTGAAATGTTTAATATGATGTTTACAATGGTTTTGATTTGAAAACTAATAATAGAAAAGAGTATATATTTAAAAACTTTGGACCAGTATAGAGTCTATCTAAACTCATTGAATTATGTTCTGAATCAGGCATTATTAGCCTTTTTGCATTGTAGAGATATGATCATAAGGTAGGGAGAATTTTAGATCTAGTCTCTTTACTTTATAATCACAATTCAGCCAATGTGGGTAACACTTGGGAGAAGGAGGACTAGGACTTTGTGCTAGGATGGGGTGGCAGCAAGTACGAGGCTGGAGACAAATACAGGAAAACAGGAAGAGCTGGAAGAAGTGGCCAGGCTCCCCAAGAATCATCCCCAGGAGATCAGCAGAAAGGCTCCTCGGGGTGTGAGAGGACCCTGTGTTAGTCCTGCTGGAGAAACTGTAGGAGAAGCTGAGCAGTTAAAGAGCGCTCATGTGCCAAGCTTGCCAAACACAGCATACACTCTGCAGGTGAGTGTTAACATTCTTCCAAAATCTCTTCCAAATTGACTGTGTGAAAGTGCAGTATTTTCATTTCATCTTACTGTTCTTCCATCTTATTTTCTGTGGATAAACATGGTCTTTGTCGCATGGTAACCCACTAGAAGTACACTGAATCTCTTCATGTGTCTTTAAGCTGTTTTCCTCGTCAGGATTTTAGGAGAGCATTGCAAGTGAATAATAACTTAATATGCATTTTTTTTACTTTGTTTTGGCATTGAACTCTGTAATTTTAAAAACTTCAATTGAATGTATAATAAAAATGTATCTATGCTTTTTTGAGTCTATTTCTTCTTTATAATTTAAGTATATGAAAATTATTTAATCACTATATCTATATATTCCTAAATATATAAAAACAACTTTCTTAGTCTGTATAATGTTACTTGTATGTATGTTTTTGCATGTGTGTTGTATGTACATGTTTGTGTGGCTTTGAGTGTATAATCATATAAGTGTTCATGTTTCAGAGGCCAGAGGTCAAATCAGGTTTCTTCCTATCTAATTAGTTTTTAACCTTTTTAAGAATATGACGTAGCTAGGCAGTGTTGGCTGTAGGCAGACTTTTCTGTCCCACCAGCCAGCTCCCAAATAACCACATAGAGACTTATTATTAATTGTGAATGCTCTGCCAATAACTTGAGCTTGTTACTAATTAGCTCTTACATCTTAAATTAACCCATATTTCTTATCTACATAGTGGTACCTTTCTTCAGTATGGCTTGTTCATCTTCTCCCCACATATCCTGGCAACTCTGCTCTTCTTCATCCATGAGCTTTTTCTCCGTTGGCAAGTCCCACTTAACCTCTTCCTGCCTAGCTGTTGGCCATCAGCTCTTTATTAAACCAATGAGAGCAATACATCTTCACAGTGTACAAAAAGACTGTTCCATAACAGTGGCACAGGCCTTTAATCCCAGCACTTAAGAGGCAGAGGCAAGTGATCTCTTGAGTTCAAGGCCTGCTTGGTCTACTGAGTGAGTTCCAGGACAGTCAGGGATACACAGAAAAACCCTGTCTCAAAAAAAACCAAACAAACAAAGAATATGACTTATTCACACATATGTGCTTGGTGCCAGCAAAGGTCGAATGAGGCGCTGGCTCCCCTGGAGCTGGAGTTAAAAAACAGATGGTAGTGAGCTGCCGGTGAGTGCTGGGAATCGAACCCAGGTCCTCTGTAGGAGCAACAAGAACTCTTATTGGCTGAGCCATCACTCTAGGCCCTCCATCTTGTTTTTTGGGACAAAATGGTCTCTCACTGAACCTGGAGCTCACTGAACCTGGAGCTCACTGACAGGCTGCCTGGCCAGCCCATGGGAATCTACCCATCTTTCCTTCCTTGGTCCTAGCCTTTATTTTGAGACAGGATTTTATCCAGCATGGACTGGCCTTGATCTCCTTTGCCTCCCAAGTGCCAGGATTAGTCTATACCACCATGTCCAGAAATTATCTTTTAATTAATTTTTTCTATGCTTATTTTCATTTTATGTGTATTGTTTTGCCTGCATATATGTGTGTGGGTGGGTGGGTGTTGGATCCCCTGGAACTGGAGTTAAAGGCAGGTGTGAGCTGCCATGTCGTTGCTGAACCGGGGTCCTCTGGAAGAGCAGCCAGTGCTCTTAACTGCTGAGCCATCTCTCTAGCTCAGTTATTTTTAAGGTCACTTTGGCTGCTGTATAGGTGAAAGACTGCAGGGAGATCAGGGAGGGGACAGTTTTAACTTCTCAGGTGGCAGATGATGGAAATGAGGTAAAAAGTGGTCAGACTCCAAGTTATACTTGTACTCGGTGCCCTATCTGGAGTGAAGACTTTTTGTTTATCTCTTCTCGGGAAACAAACAAAAAACTACCACCTGGAAATAAAGGCTTGATTTCTTTTTGCAACCAAACATTATTAGCTTCATCATGGGGTAAAGAAGGGGGGAATGTTGTTCATCTTCAAACAGACTTCAGCCCTTGAGATCAAAGCTCCCCTACTTTTCTCCTTTAGTACCCCTAAACTAGACGGTATGCTTTATGCACGGAGCACCCTGATTCTCTACAGTGTGGCTGGCTACTCCTAGGTCATTCCCAGGGAGAGACCAGGCTATCCCTGGGAAAATGTTTCCTAGCTCTGAGGGCAGGGAATCACAAACACTGGTTTCCCAGAATCTTTGCTTCTTAATGAAACAAACTTTTGTATCAGATCAATTGTGCTTGGGCCACTAAACTAGAAAAGGTCCCGACTGTACCTACCGCCAGAATAAAAAAGCCTCAGGCATTTCCATACGGCGCGAAGGGAGCTGAGAAAGTGGCGATACCACACCAAAGCCGTGTAAAAACCGCTGCATCTTCCAAGGGCCACGGGGCGGGAACCAACAGTGCTGCCCAGCTCAGCAGCTGCAGAGGCCGCCCGGCAGAAGCCCCGCCCACCAGCCGGGCAGCCAATCGAATCCCAGCAGCCGCTCGTCCCGCTACCCCTAGCGGCGGGAACGGAGCACTGCAGGAGAGCCGGAGCGGGGCGCAGGCGGGCGGCTGGAGAGGTGAGCGCAGGCCCGGGAGGGGCGCGGGGCTGGGCGCGAGTTCCTGAAGTGCTGGGGCGGGAGCCGGAGGCCGTCGAGAGGCCCCGAGCCGCCCTTCCGGACCCGGAGCATCCTGGTCACCCGCTTCTCACTGCCCGGCCCTTCGCAGGCCTGGTGGCGGCGAGCCGGACACTCCGCTCTGCAAGACGGGCGTTAAGGAGTGCAGCCGGTGACATAGAAATGCAATCTGCGTCTCGTTTGAAAGTGTAGATGGTTTCCGGCCTTACGTAGATTGGCGGCTGCATCCCGCGGTGTTAATCCACCGGACTGAGCCTGAGCCCGTGGTTAACCTGTTTCATCTCCGGAATGGAGACTTTGAACTCTGCCCTGGAATTTTGAGTGATGGGTGACCATCTGCGCCAAGAGTGTCCTTTACTCTCTCCTAGCTGCACTTTATTATTTGGAAACTGAAGAAAAAAGAAGTGCTGCAAGATGCTGTGAGGATTTCACTGTAGGCTGCGTGCTTTCTGAAAAACTCAGAAATAAGGCTGAGGTTATCTCCTACTTAAAAAACAAAAACAAAAACAGCCGGGCGGTGGTGGCGCACGCCTTTAATCCCAGCACTCGGGAGGCAGAGCCAGGCGGATCTCTGTGAGTTCGAGGCCAGCCTGGGCTACCAAGTGAGTTCCAGGAAAGGCGCAAAGCTATACAGAGAAACCCTGTCTCGAGAAAAAAAAAAAAAAAATGAAGAGGGGAGAGTGGGAGGGAGGGAAGAAATATTAATGACTAACTACACTTGAACTTTTAAAACTAAGAAACAAATTATCTGAGACTTCTGGGACTCAGGGACATAATTGCTGTTAATATTTTGGTGTGCATAATCCCAGACTTTCCTGTATTGTCATTATATTTTACTCTATAGGTCTCATTATAGAACATGGCTGAGGCAGGAGGGTTGCTGAGAGTTGGAGGCTAGCCTAGGCTGCAGAATGAGTTTCATGCCAGCCTGGGCTACAAAGTGAGACCCTAGCTCAAAAGCAAAACTCACACACACACAAATCCTGATAAGACAAAGAACAAGATGGAACAAAAGGAAGTGAATTGTTGTTGATCTTCACTGTGGAAAAACAGGCAGAGCTGAGGAGATCCATGAGTGGAAGAGAGGCAGCCGAGGATGAACTTCAGGTGCTTACAGTCGCCACTCTGAGGTGTAGGGAGGACTCTCGGATCAAGGCTGGGTGGGGTACGGGGATAGCGTATGACAGAGGTAGCTGGAGCCTGCTCCAGGGCCGTAGTGACTGTGGTGGCCAAACGCAGCTTTGCTGATGAGCTCTGTGTAGCTTGAGTTTTCCTGACTACCCCACAGTCAGGACAAATCTCTGTCACCCGCCAGTCCCACAGCTGCTCAGACCCGATCAAGTAAACACAGAGACTTATATTGGTTACAAACTGTATGGCCGTGGCAGGTTACTTGCTAACTGTTCTTATATCTTAAATTAATCCATTTCTATAAATCTATACCTTGCCACGTGGCTCGTGGCTTACTGGCATCTTCACATGCTGCTTGTCATCGTGGCGGCTGGCAGTGTCTCTGACTCAGCCTTCCACTTCCCAGAATTCTTCTCTGCCTTGTCCCGCCTATACTTCCTCCTGCCTGGCTACTGGCCAATCAGTGTTTTATTTACTAACCAATCAGAGCAACACATTTGCCATACAGAACATCCCACAGCAGCTCTGTGTAGAACTGTGCAGGTGAGGCCTAAGTAACCCAGCCTGTCTTCCTTTCTTCACCCTCATTTGGTGATTCTTCCTTGGCCAAACACCATCACCAAAGGATCCATTGTCTCTGTGTGCCCCTTCAGTATGGTGGATCTCAAAGATAGGCTAAACATTTTGTATTTGTTTGCTTTTTAAAGTTTTATTATTTGTGTGTGTGGTGTGTGTGTGTGTGTGTGTGTGTGTGGCAGGTCCCTTGCAGTTGGAGTTACAGACATTTGTGAACTCCCCGACATGGGTGCTGGGAATTGAACTCTGGTCCTCTGCAAGAGTAGCAAGTGCTCTTAACCACTGAGCCACCTCTCCAGCCCCTTTGCTTGTGTTGCTGCTTTTACTAAAGAAAGAAAATGTGAGGCTGGAGAGGTGGCTCAGTGGTTAAGAGCACTGACTGCTCTTCCAGAGGTCCTGAGTTCAAAACCCTCTGTAATGAGGTCTGGTGCCCTCTTCTGGCCTGCAGGGACACATACAGGCAGAATACTGTATATATTATAAATAAATAAATATTTTTTAAAAAAATGGGTTTGGGGATTTAGCTCAGTGGTAGAGCGCTTGCCTAGCATGTGCAAGGCCCTGGGTTCGGTCCTCAGCTCTGAAAATAAAATAAAATTTAAAAAACAGAAAGAAAGAAAATATGTTTTAGCTATAGATCTTGGCGTTTTGGTTGTGAGCATATCCTTTAACCACTGAGCCATCTCCCCAATCCTTTGCTGGAGATCTCTAAAAATAATTAAGATTTTTTTAGCCAGTAGTAGCACATGCCTTTAATCTCAGCACTTGGGAGGCAGAGGCAGACAGATCTCTGTGAGTTTGAAGCCAGCCGGATCTACAGAATGAGTTCCAGGACAGCAAGGGCTACATAGAAAAATCCTATCTTAATAATTCTTTGTCAAATACAAATGGACTAGACATTGAAAAAAACAAAACAAAACAAAAATAATTCCTTGATATGCACTTAATTTTACTACTTATTAAAGTGTAAAGCAAATTTGCATACTAACGAGATAGATGTGCTTGTTTTACATTTTTCATACTTCACTGAAATTTGATACACAGAGCATCTTCAGTGCTTTTCAGAGCTGCTAGATATTTTGATTTTTATAATTGTTTATGTTGAGAACACCACTTTGCAAGGATACATGGGAAATTCTGTCCTGACTCCCAGACAAAACTCACTGGATGATTTTTTAAAAATGAAGTTCGCCGGGCGGTGGTGGCACACGCCTTTAATCCCAGCACTCGGGAGGCAGAGCCAGGCGGATCTCTGTGAGTTCGAGGCCAGCCTGGGCTACCAAGTGAGTTCCAGGAAAGGCGCAAAACTACACAGAGAAACCCTGCCTCGAAAAACCGGAAAAAAAAAAAAATGAAGTTCAAGTCAGCAACTAAACAACAGTTTTTAAAATCAAATATCCTAACACAATAAGATCTAAAGATATACTAATTTGATGGTTAATGCCAAGGAATGATAGGAAAATATGAAAATTCTTTGCTTTTTTTGTAATGAAACTATTATGTTTCTATAAGAGTAGTCTTTGCTGGGTGGTGGTGGCACATGCCTTTAATCCCAGCACTTGGGAGGCAGAGGCAGGAGGATCTCTGTGAGTTCGAGGCCAGCCTGGTCTACAGATCGAGATCCAAGACAGGCATCAAAAGGACACAGAGAAACCCTGTCTCGAAAAACCAAAAAAAAAAAAAAAAAAGTAGTTTTTTTTCAATTTTTTGTTGTAAATAGATTCTTTTCTTCTCTCATAGAGAGTAGTTCTTGACCACGATGATAGCGTCAAACCTGTGCTCGATGGCACTTGTGTGGCTTGACAACATACACAGTGTGGCATTTTGTCACAATGATAGAAAGCTGATTGACACAGCCCCCTCTTTACCCATCATATCCTTCTCTCTCCTTCTCTCCATTTTCCTGCCAATATTTGACAAAATCTAGGATAATCTGATTTTAATAGCTCTTAAAACATCAAAGACCTTATCCTACAAAAATAGATTTAAATTTGGTCAGTGTTTTTTTTTTTTATTTCAAGGATTATGTAGATGATCAGACATGGACGTATATCGTCTTACAGCTTTCAGTGTGACATTCAGAGAGAGGTCCTGATGTTGGGCACTTGGTGAGCGTTCACAGGGGATGATTCTCATCATCGTGAAAAGAAAAGCCAATTCTCTTTAGATTCTAATGGCTTCATTTTTCTCTAAAAGTTTGTCTCCACGTTACTTACCAAGTGTTTTGTCCTTCTCCGCTGATGTACTATGTTTCTCACTGTGTTTATATGACTGTGGCTTGAGGTTCTGCTATCTTAGCTGGGGGGGGGGGGTATTACCCCTTCCTCACACTCTGTCTTTACGGCTTTGCCTCATAGCCACAGTTAGAAGATCACAAAGGACAGATAACTTGTCCTGAGAAGAGAGGAGGACATTGCTGAAAACAATGTGTTCTTAGCACAGGCCCAGGTAGTCACGTGGTCTTCCCAAGGCATTCTTGGGGTTACCTCAAGTAAAGTTTGGGGTTTTTGGTTTGGGTTTTTTGGTTTTGGTTTTGGTTTTTTTTTTTTTAAGATTTATTCATTTACTTTTATTTTTGTGTATGGGTGTTTGCCTTGTGTTTGTCTGTATACCACAGATGCCAGAAGAGGGCATTGGCCTCCCCGGAACTGGAGTTACACGTAGTTGTCAGCCACCATGTGGATGCCGGGAATGCAGTCAGTGCTCTTAACTGCTGAGGCGTCTCTCCAGTCCCAGAGTTTCTGTTTTCATGGGAGTTATTATTTCAGTTACTCATGATTATTATCACTACACTTACTCAAAGAGAATCAGATCCCAGGGCTGGGGCAATGGTAAGAGTGCCACAGAATAAATACCCTTGCCTCCCTTCTCAGCCTCTGGTTATCCAGCTGTCCTGTCATAGTTAGAGTAACACATCTAGCAGGTCTAAACAACGAACACAAAAAGTTCATCTTTGCAGGATTCTCCTCGCAACCCCAGTGTTTCCCTAAGGCTGGCTCCAGATCAATGGTGCACCGTCTAAGGGGCCTGGTGGAAGAAACCGGTCCATAGCTCCCATCTGTTCTAGGGGTTCGGTGTCAAGAATACACAGCTAGCACGCTGGCCGAGGAGTCTACTGAAGCAAGCGCTGCTGTCACATCGATTTCCTTTTCTGCTTCCTTCCTCTGCCTGTGACCCCTGGTCTCCGGTCTGGCTCTTCCTTTTGCCTTAATGTGAAGTGTCCGGAAAGACTGCTGAACAGTTCTCTTATGCAGAAAATTCAGGTCCCATGGGGAGTCAGCTTCGCTCGTCTCTATAAAAGTAAGCTAGATTAAAAAGTGTGAGCTCCTGGGCTGGAGAGATGGCTCAGAGGTTAAGAACACTGACTGCTCTTCCAGAGGTCCTGAGTTCAATTCCCAGCTCCCACATGGTGGCTCAGAACCATCTGTAATGAGATCTGGCTCCCTCTTCTGGCCTGCAGGGATACATGCAAACAGAACACTGTGTACATAATAAATAATAAATCTTTAAAACAACAACAACAACTGTGAGCTCCAAGCTGGAACCTGGGGAACTACATCATTCCCATAGAGACTATGTGTCTCTAGCTTCTTATCCAGGATAGAACGCAGACCATGCAGATTTAGAAATGTTCCTCTCTAGACATTTGCTGAGATGACATCCCAAGGAAGGTGCCCTCCAGCAGCCCTGGAGAAGATACCAGCCTGTGTACCGTTCCTGGAGGGCAAAAGGTGGTGGTGGTGGCATTTGAGGGAAATGGGACCAATGATAAAGAAGAAGTGGGGAAAATGTCCTAGTCAGCCTCTCTGCTGCAGTAAATCTGACCCAAAGCAGCTTGGTGGAGGGGTGGATCTGTCTGGCTTACAGGTTAGAGTCAGTCACTAAGGGAAGTCAAGGCAGGAACTTCAGGCAGAAGAAGCCGCACCCGGCACTGAAGCTGGGGAGGGAGGCAGTTTCCTGGCTTGCTTCCTCCGCCCTCCTCAGCCTTCTTCCGCAGCCTAGGGCCACCTGCCTAGGGATGGCGCTGCCCACAGTGGGCTGGCCCCTCCTATAGCAATTAGCCATAATTAAGAAAATGGTGGCGCACGCCTTTAATCCCAGCACTCGGGAGGCAGAGCCAGGCAGATCTCTGTGAGTTCAAGGCCAGCCTGGTCTCCAGGACAGGCACCAAAACTACACAGAGAAACCCTGTCTCGAAAAACCAAAAAAATAAAAAATAAAAAAAATAAGAAAATGGCCTACAGACTGGCCCCAGACAAATCTGATCTAGGCAGTTCCTCAGTTATGTTCCTGCTCCAAGGCATGTTCTCCAAATTGCAACATTTCTTCCAAGAAAGGAGAAAAGAGTGACAAGGCAAACAGAAATGTTCCAATGTGGGGGGGAAACAGGAACTTGGAGAGATTCTTGAGGGTTCCCACCCAGCAGTTAAAAAAAAAGTAGAAAACAGTGGCAAGGGGTGAAGACTGACCAGCCAGGCTGCGAAAAGGAATTCTTCACTGCACTCACTGTCCACTGCAAGCGGCGTGGAGAGCGCCAGGCTCGCGCGTGCCTGGAGTCTGCCCCTGCGCTGTTGAGCACCCCCGCTCCTTGTAAGTGACGACCCCACACCACGCTCTGTTAGCGACCCCAGCTGTAAACTTGCTGACTCACCAGCTTGGACACGGGTACAGCTGTCCCTCCGTCTACCCAGGGCTCCCTTCTGGAGGTGAGTCGATGTCTGTCTGCCTGTCACACAACAGTCCCCGCCTCCCGGTTCCCTCTTACAGCGTTGAAGCCTGAAGCTAAGTGTGAAAACAGAATTCATAGAGAGGTTGTGCCAGTGTCCCCCCGGGTCCTGAACCTCCTTCTACCTTCACAGCACCAACGGAAGAGACCAAGATGAGTGCGGAGGTGAGTTCCGTGCAGAGGGCTGTAAGGGGTACTGTTGCTGCTGTGGGCCTTATTTCTCTCCTAGAGTATCCTTTCCCTCAAGATTTTTCAAAAACACCCCCCCACACACAGGCTACCTACTTGTTCATGGCTGTGGGTGATGGAGGAAAAATGATCTCCCCTGAGTTTTTGTCCGGGCCTGCTGTGGGTCACTATACTGCCTCTCCTTGTCAGTCAGTCCCTAGCCATAAAAGTGAGGGGTTTTCAGTCGCTGTGTGCTCCTGGCATGGTGTGCTGGCCCTCCAGGCCCGTGCAGCAAGGCCAACTGATGAAGGATATTGTTTCCAGCATTCCTTATTTTACCTACTCAATATCCCTCCATGTCCCCTCCCCCAAAGAATTTAGAAACATCCCAAACAGTTAGCGTTTTTCCTCTAGGCTACTCGTGTGCACGTGGCTCTAGGAGACAGAGGAAGAACTAGGACCTTCTGGGTTGTTATCTATGTCCACCTACCTTAAGTTAGTCCATGCAGCAGGGCCAACCTGTCATGGCCTGGAAACCTCCAAAATAATGAGTTAAAACAAAGCCTTTTTATATGCTGATTACTTCAAATATTTGCTATAATCACAAAACGCTAATGTAACTATTGACCATATTCTTCTGGAAGTGTCTCTATGATAGGGCATTCTGTCTCTAGTTACTTCTTCATAGACACCTTCCAGTGACTTCCTGGATTGTCCACTCTAGCCACCAACCAGGAGCTCATCTGCTCCCACAGCTGTCACTGAAGGGGACTGCTGCACATGGGGGGGGGGCTCCCTCTCAGGCCCCGGATTAGGCACCACACCCAAACACCTGTTTTCATAGAGCGATCCTTTATTAATTGGGGAAGAAAAGGTAAAGTGACTGCTTTCTGACTCAGGCAGAAAACAGCAGTGGCAAGTGACCTTGCAGGTGTCGTTGTTAAGCAGAGAAGAAGGGGAGGTCTGTGTTAGAAGGGGCTTGGCTGCGGTGGTAAAGGAGACTGGGGACAAGGGAGAAGGGGAAGGGGACAGGGAAAAGGGGACAGGGGTGTTTGCCCCAGAGGGACAAAGGACTGCCTCTGGATACAGAGGAAACAGACATGGCACACAGGCAAATGGTAGTTTATAAAGGTAAAAGGGGACCCCCTGTGTTAGGATGAGGTGTTTAATTTTAATTGGGCATGTTAATTAGGAGAGCCAAAGGGGACTTTTGAGTGCTGGACCTTGGTAGTTAGCCTCAGGAGGAGGAAGTGGCCAAATAAGGGAATGGACCTTGGGGGCTCTGTTAGAAATGTCATCTAATGGTTTTTAGCAAGGCAGAGGGAACTGGGGGGAAGGGCAAGGCCTGCCAGAGCCACATGCTCGAGTGGGCTGGTGTCCCTTCAGTCCCAGTGAGGTGTGTCTGTCCGAACAGGTCCACTGCAGTCCACACGGTAATTACTGCATTGCTTACCCTCATCGAAAGGTCCAGTAGGGCTCCAATCTCATTGTGACCTAAGACAGTCTTAAATGCTGGGAATCCATTTACTTCCTTAACTTAGTTACCAAGATTTACACCACATAAACAGTGGATTCCAGACTTAGCTTGTAGCTGTAATGGCAAAATCAATTTTATTTTTCTCATCCAAATTATTTTTTTTCAATTTTTAAAAAATAAAGTATAATTGCATCCTTCCCCCCCTCACTTCCCCCCTCCAACCCTTCCATATTCCTCCCCCCATTACTCCCTCTCATATTCATGGCCTCTTTTTCATTAATTATAATTGTTACATATATATGCACATAAATAGAACTGGGTTTAATGAATGTGGCAGTAACTTTTATATTTGGATTATAATGTGTTGTTATATAGTTTTTAAAATGGACTTTATTTTTTTTAGTGTAGTTTATTAACATTTGTCTTCTAGCAGTATTATTTAATTACTGTGTAAAGTGCCAGAGTAGAGTGAATATGAAGGTGGCTGGAACTCAGGCATGGTAAGGACTTAAGCAACATGGGTCTTGAGTCTGAATAAAGAGATGTCTTCCTGTGCGCCCTTGTCTGTCAGCCTCTTACATAGCAGGATTGCCTCTGAATGACTCCCAGCCGAGTAGAGCCCATGTGTGTAGATGCTGGACTCAGGGGAGGTGTGGCTTACAACAGAAAATTCCCTTGACTGTGGAGAAGTGGTCGGAGATAGAACCAAATGGGCGGAACCTTCTGGTAGATGCCCAGGAGGTCTTTAACAGGGAGAAATGGGCAGAGCCCTTCCTGAAAATGTTTTGGTTCCGGGTCTCTTGTGGCTGAGACCTGGTAGTCTTACTTCAGCTCTTGGATGTCTGGTTGCCAGCCCCCCTTGCTTGCCAGTACCCGACCCAGCCCCCTGTTTTGATGTACTTCATCAGATGCCTGGACTGTTTTCAAACCCCACATTGGTCTTTGGTATTTCAGCCTGAGAAGAAATTTGGTGTGGTTGTGGTTGGTGTTGGCAGAGCTGGCTCTGTGAGGATAAGGGACTTGAAGGATCCACACTCGTCAGCATTCCTAAACCTGATTGGGTTTGTGTCCAGGTAAGTCCCACTTGGTGTGTGCTCCACAATTCATGGAAATCACAGTGAGTGGTAACACCACAGGGCATGGGTGTTTTCTAGACCCAGAGTAAGGGAAAGCCAGCTTCTCCCGAGAACCGCACAGAGTGGGTGCTAGAAACCCTACTAGAGTGGTCGGGGAACTGAAGAGTCAGGGGCCTCCAGCCGCATGTCCAGTGAGTGATGCCCAGTGCAGACCCCACATGGAGCAGCAAATGAGCACGATGTTTGTTTACTACAGAAGCTACATGGTGAGGTTTGGCCTGAAAGAAGTCTGGGTGTGTGTCGCTTAGCCATTCTGTCATTCAAAACAGTCTTCCTGGTGGCTTTGCACACTGTTGTCCTTACACTGTTCTCAGTACTCAGGACTAGTACCAACTCCAGTTCAAGATGAGAAAGCAGGGACGTAGACCCATCCAGTGGTCTTGTTGAGGGTATAACAACTGCAAAACCCAAGAATTACATTTAAAGGAAAGTGTTTGAGTCCAACACTATGTGTTCTTTTCACACTGGTAAGTGAGCTGTGTAACACAAATCTTAATAGGTCTCATTAATAAAAACAAACCTGGAGCCAGGTACTGGGGTCAACGCTGGAAGATCAGAGAAGCAGAACAAGCCACAGCTTCCTCACCTCACAATTCCTCAGTTGATCCTGTTTCCTCAGACTGGAAGCCTCTGTGTCCTCATCCAAATGGATCTCAGCTGAACTGCTGATCGAAAGCCTGAAAGCTTAACCAGCTCTAGTTCCTGGTCCTCACGCCTTATATACCTTTCTGCTTCCTGCCATCACTTCCTGGGATTAAAGGCTCTTGTTACCACGCCTGGCTGTTTCTGGTGTGGCCTTGAACTCACAGAGATCCAGGCGGATCTCTGCCTCTGGAATGCTAGAATTAAAGGCATGTGTGCCACCATTTTCTGGTCTATATAGCTAGTAACTGTTCTGTTCTCTGACCCCAGATAAGTTTATTGGGGTACACAATATATCAACCACAGAACTGAACTTTTTCTAAATTAATTTTTCTGAAGTCAACATGCAAATTATTAGGTCTCCTTATGGCATTTTTAAATAAAATTTGTTCTAGTTGCTTCTTTACCCTCCACTTCCCATCTCCCCGCACCCCACTCCAGGTCCCTTTCTGCTTTTATTTTCTGTATGGATTTTTTCACCATAACTCAATGGAAGCAAATTGAACCCTCCTTCTTTCTTTCTTTCTTCATGGTCAGGTCTGCCCTCACCCCACTCACCGGCTAAGCATCTGCCTGTCGGATCAGTTATGAAGTAGACACAGATGCTGGGGGGTGAGGTGTGTTGGGGACCAAGTTCAGACAGATCTCTACTTCAGTGTTCCAGAAGGACATCAGATAAATATTTCCTTCCTTTCTTTTCTTTTCTTTTTTTTTTTGTTTGTTTGTTTGTTTTTTGTTTTTTCCAGACAGGGTTTCTCTGTGTAGCCATAGCTGTCCTGGAGCTCAGGCTGGCCTTGAACTCACAGACCTGCTTCTGCCTCCTGAGTGCTGGATTAAAGGTGTGTGCCACATACCTAGCCAGATAAATATTTTCACAAGTCATAAATGACTACTGTGGTGATCTATGCAGAAAGTCTTTTTGTGTTTAACTCACGGGGCCACATTCTCCCAGCCTGACTGACTTGAGTTGGCTCCTATTTCCAGGCATGAGAGAAAACCATATGTGCTGGGATCTTCTCTAAGTCCGTCCTTTCTTCCCTGTCAGATTCAAGGTGGGGAAGGAGGGCTGCATGCAACAGGGAAATCATGATTATTGTTAGCCAACACACCCCAGTGGGCCCTACCTGAAGTTAGAATCAAGTATAATGTGCCCTCGAGATTGAAGTGGAAATATTCTTTCTGTAAGCCCTAGTTAGCTGCCACGGTGCATGCCTTGAGACTCCCTCGACCCCGTAGATCATCTGGGAAGATGGCCCGCTCACAGCCCTGCTTTCCTGCGTCCTGGTATCATTGGTCTCTTGTCTATGGTCTCCCTTCTGGGTTCTGTTTCTTCCCTAGAAAGCCTGTCTTAAAACCTAGATGTGTTCCTGGGGCTTCCCCAGTCTCCATCCATTTCCCTGCACAATTCACGTAGTCTTTTTGGTGGTGGTGGTGGTGCATGTGTAAGTGTGTCTCCATGCCTCTGTCGGAATGTGAGCTCATTCTCCATGCTTTCTCCCACAGTGCCCAGCACACAGTAGGCAGACAGTAAGTGTTGGTCAAACCTAGCAGTGTGGGTTGGGTAGCTCACAAATTCCCTGCTGGCTGCCCCAGGTTGACAGCATCCTTCTAGGACCACTCACTCCCTACAGCTTTTGCCCTGGGGCACAGTACAGAATGACATGGCCTTGGTGCTTTCACCACTCAGTTCTCTGTCATTGTGACAGTCACCCAGGTTTCCATCCTGGCCCCACTGGTCAGCTGTGGCAGTTAGAGCCTCTCTGGGCCAGTTGTAATGGAGGCAGGGATGCTGGCTTTTCTCCTGGTGGTCACCAAGCCTTGAAGTATGTGAAGGAGCTTGGAGTATGTGGTAGTTTATGTCAGGGTGATTGATGCATGTGTGAGATTTGGCTAGGTAGAGTAGTCACAGTATTTGACCAGGAGCTTAGTTTTCCAGTAGGAAATGACCACAAAGATCTTTTTTTTTTTTTTTGTGAGATACAAAGTTCTGATTCTTTTTATCTTAGAGAAATAACTTGGAAGACTTCTAGCTTCTACAAGCTATTGGTGGCAGTGCTGGCATTCCAGGTCCCCTGTCTTCAACCCTGATGCTGCTGGCTCTCCTCCCTCCACAGTGAAATACCCAGGAAATAGGAAAGAGAAAATGAATTTCTTACTTTCCAAAAGCCCCATCCCTGGGCATTGTTGGAAGGAGGGGAGAAGAGTACTGTTCATTCAATATAAGTCTTGGTTCTGTCTGCTTTTGAGACTGTGTTATTCTGAAACAGACGAGAACTCGGGAGCCTTGATGAAGTACGGCAGATTTCTCTGGAAGATGCTCTCTGCAGCCAAGAGATTGAGGTCGCCTACATCTGCAGTGAGAGCTCCAGCCATGAAGACTATATAAGGTAGGTTTCCTGGTGCAGGTAGATGAAGAGGACTGAGCAAGCTAAAACTATGCAAATGGGACTTAATGGTCAACACAGAAAGTTCTGGTTATCCTGTGATCTACTGTCAGGCTGCACAGTGGTGGTGCACGCCTTTAATCCCAGCATTTGGGAAGCAGAGGCAAGCAGACCTCTGTGAGTTCCAGGCCAGCCTGGTTTACATTGTGAGTTCTGGGATAGTCGGAGCTACATAGTGATATCATGTCTCCAAAAAAAGGGGGGTGGGGTGGGATGAAATAAACCCTTTCCTCCCCAAGTTGCTTTTGGTCATAGTTTATCACAGTAGTAGAAAGCAAACTAGAGTTTGAACGTTGATGAATAGTCAAATGATTTTATAACTAGAAAAGTTCTTCCTCACAGTATGGACAAAGATTGAGGTGTAGCCCATTCCTTATTTTGCAGGGCATTGACTCTTGGCTATTTGTTACATTCGCACACAGACTCTTGTGCATTTGCAGTGTTGTGCTTTCTGACACACAGGGCATTTGAGTGTTTACCTGAAGAATCCTTTCCCTGTGTTTCTGTTTTCAAAGGCAGTTTCTTCAGGCTGGCAAGCATGTCCTCGTGGAATACCCCATGACACTGTCATTTGCAGCAGCCCAGGACCTGTGGGAGCTGGCTGCACAGAAAGGTGACGTATTCTCTGACTCTGAAACACAGACCTTGTGCCAGGTTTCTGCCCCCTGAGTTTCTAGGGTACCATCTTTCTGCCTTTCATGGAAATTGCCTTATCTGCATCTGCTTTGTGCTAAGAGTTCCCCCATCTCTCTCTTACCCACAGGCTCTGGATGCATGGAGAAGTGTATAGATTAGGATGTGGAGGAGTTTGTAGACCCTTGGCCTTGTTCTAGTGGAACAGTGGATTGGTTCCCACATGTGATAGATAGTGTCACGATGTTGATGTTTTGGTTGTACCTCAGATACTTACAAACGAGAAAATGCCCAAGTCAAAGTAATTGATATCTTATACATATACTTTTTTTTTTCCCCGGAGCTGAGGACCGAACCCAGGGTCTTGCTCTTGCTAGGCAAGCGCTCTACCGCTGAGCTAAATCCCCAACCCCGTCTTATACATATACTATAGAGTTTCTTTGTTCCATTAAGGGAGTAAGTACTAAATGTTCACTGTACACCAGGAAACTCTTTTAAGCACATTGTAGGCTTAGTCAAAGGTTTTGGGGGGTAGAGATCTTTGTTTGGTGTTACTATAACAGAAGGTCTGCGGTTGATAATAATGAAGAAAAGAGATTTATTTAGCTCATACCACTGGAGGTTGGAAGTCCAAAGTCAAGCAGCTGTGCCCATTTGGTATCTGAGAGTTTCTTGTTCTCCATGCAGCAGAACTAAGAGCAGTTTGGGGAGACCCAAAGTCTTGATATTGTATCTTCTGTTTTATCCATTCTACTTTAAGGCTTTCCCCCTGAATTTTCTAATTGGGTTATTACATTTTTCAGTTCTGCTTTCATTTCAGCTTGAGTTCTCGTCAGTGTTTCAGTCTCTTTACTGATCCCATTTTCAGATCCTAATTGTCCCTGTCATCTGTTCGGGCCTTCCGTTTGTGTTCTCTTGGGCATCGCTCAGGTGGTTATCGCTGTTCTATTTAAGTTCATGGTGTTCATATTTGCTTCTGTCTTCTTTAAACTGTGTAAGTTTGGTTGTTTTTTTCTTAACCTGTGTCCTGGAGCTGGGGAGATGGCTCAGCACTCAAGAGAAATGGTTGCTCTTTCAGAGGACCTGGGTTTGATTCCCAGCACCTGTATAGCAGCTCATAACTGTCCATAACTCCAGTCCCAGGGCTTCTGATATCCTCTTCTGGACTCCACACACGTGGTGCACAGACATAACATACATGCACTCAAAACACCCATACCCACAAAATAAAAATAAAGGTTTAAAAATTTAGCTCAGTCTCCTGGGATTCACTTAAGTAAGTCTCATTGGAGAACACTTCTGTAGACCTTCTGGCTTTGAGGGGAGGACACACTGTCTTAGCATTTCATCTTGTGTTTTTTCCAATGAGACCTCGGCATGTGGGCTCTCTGGATTGTATGTCTAGTGTGAGATTCTAGGCTGCCTCTGCTGAATGGAAGTATGTTTTTGTTTTAGTTGTTGTACGAGTTCAGTTAATTTTGTATCGGGTACGAGGAGTTGGATAATACTTTCAGATTCAGGGTTGGTTTTGGATAGGAGGAACAGGATGATTCCAGTTCAGTGGTAAAGAAGGAAGCCTTGGTAAGAAAGCAGTGATGAGGAGGGAATCAAATGGTGTATACCTGGCTGGATCTGTTTGACTGGTGTGTAAGATGTGCGACCCAAGCTGTGCCTGGGAGTGAGGATAGTATGGGTGGCCGGGATCTTGGCCACTAAATAGACTAGCGAGGCTGGAAGACAGTCTATGCCACCAAGGCTAGGCCTGAGGATTGGGTATGGTGCAGGCAGGTGAGGTTCCAAGGACTCACCAGGATGAGCTGGTGCACAACTGTGTGATCTGGTTTAGGTCTGGGGATTGGGGAGAGAGCAGGCAGGGTAGAGTCCAGGGAGCCCTCCAGACCAGAGCGCAGGATATGCGACCTGGGCTAGGCCAGGAGGTTGGATATGGTGTGGATGGGGCAGGATGGAGGACCAGCCCGACAGGACTGGTCCCTTCTTCCTTTAAATCTGTATTCATTGACTAGCCCCTCCTGCCTTCCTCCCCCACCTCTGGTAAACATTATTCTACTCTCTACTTCCTGGACATTGGCTTCTCATATCCCACGTAGTGAATGGCACCGTCATGTTTCTTTCTGCGCCTGGTCATTTCAGTTTCGTTTAACATAATCCCCTCTAGGCTCCCCCTCATTTCTGGGAATTAGAGGATTTCAGCTTCACTGTGGAAGAATAGTATTCTGTTGTGGGCAGGCGTAGTGTATTTGTTCTGAGTCTGTGTATTGACTCTTGGAACAGTGCTGAGATGAACAATGGGGTCCAGATGTCTCTTTGACATTCCGTTTTCTGTGGTTTACACACGTGGTGATGGGGTGGGTGGGTCCTGTTAGGTCTCTCTGGAAGCCTGTGAGGAACTTCCACAGTGTTTTCCATAAGGACACTAAGTTATGAGCCGTGCTGGCAATGTGTAGGGGTGGGACCCTTTCCTTCAGTTCATATCCTGGTCAGCAAGTTTTTTTGGTCTTTTTTATAGTAGACATTCTAAATGGAATGAGGTGATATTTCATTGTGGGTTATATTTTCATTTTTCTAATGAAAATGTTGAACTTTTTTTTCTTGTTAGAATGGATTTGTATGTCTTCTTTGGAAAAGTTTCTATGCATATTACTATTTGAAATTTTGGTTATTATTACCATTTTTACTGTTGAGTTCTCTATACATTCTGGATATTAACCCTTTTACTGGATCTATATTTTGCAAGTATTTTAATTCGTTTTTAAGTAGTGTTTTTATTCTGTTAATTGTCATACATAGCATTTTGGTTTGATGTCATTTGTGTTGTTTTGGCTCCTGTAGTCTGTCCTTTTCTGGTCTTACCTAAGCAATCTGCCTAGTCCAGTTATGGTGATTTAAACAAGAAATAGGCTCTGATTTGAACACTTGGTTCCCAGTTAGTGGCACTGTTTGTAGAAGTTTAAGAGTTAAGTCTGGCCAGGCAGCAGTAGCACACGCCTTTAATCCTAGCACTCGGGAGGTAGAGCCAGGCAGATCTCTGTGAGTTCGAGGCCAGCCCGGTCTACAGAATGAGTTCCAGGACAGGCACCAAAACCACACAGAGAAACCCTGTCTCGAAAAACAAAACAAACAAACGAAAAAAAGAGTTAAGTCTACAAGTTTGAGGTTACATAGCCTCATCCTTTTTCTGGTTGCCTCTCTCTTTTTCTCTGCTTTGTGCTTTTGGTTAAAGATGTGCTCACTCAGCTTCCTGCTTTGCTGCCCTGCCTGCTTCCTGCTTCCTGCTGCCTGCTGCCTGCTGCCTGTTGCTTACATCATGCCTGCTACCTGTGCCATGCTTCCTACAGGGATGGAATCCTCAGCTCTTGCTAAGTTGTTTCTGGTGATGGTCTTTTCTCCCAGCCACAGAGCCAGTGTTCTCCAGAATTTACCATGTGTTTTCATCTATTGTCTCCTAGCTTATGGTTAAGTATTTCCTATGTTGTGAGTTGATTTGGTAAATGTGTAGTATATTTTGCATGTGAATATCCGCTTTTCCAACTATCATTCATTGAAGACATTGTCCTCCATAACATTTGATGTGACAGCAGTTTCTTTGTGTGGCACCAGGAAAGGACAAGGGTAAAACTGTCAACATGTCAGTGACTTTCGATGATTCAGAGGAGAGATGGACTAATGCGGAAAACGGCAGCCTTTGCTATGGAAGCTCTATGCAAATGGCATCCTTGAGAAAAGCTTAGCATTCAGAATATCCACAGGAGTCTACAACTAAAAACAAACCAAGTAACCTGACTAAAGAAGGTCATGTTGTAGAAATTTTCATTTTCCAAAGTGGCAAACAAGTATAACAGGTCCAGTCTTTAAAGAAATGCAGATTGGAGCTGGAGAGATGGCTCAGAGGTTAAGAGCACTGACTGCTCTTCCAGAGGTCCTGAGTTCAATTCCCAGCACCCACATGGTGGCTCACAACCATCTGTAATGCGATCTGGCACCCTCTCCTGTATACATAATAAATAAATAAATCTTAAAAAAAAAAAAAAAAAAAAAGAAATGCAGATATGTCGGGCGGTGGTGGCGCACGCCTTTGATCCCAGCACTCGGGAGGCAGAGCCAGCCTGATCTACGGAGTGAGATCCAGGACAGGCACCAAAACTATATAGAGAAACCTTGTCTCAAAAAAAAAAAAAAAGAAAGAAAGAAAGAAAGAAAGAAAGAAATGCAGATAAGAACTACAAAAGATATCCCATTCGTTAGGATATCTGCAGGGGTCTCTGTGACCACCATGGCCATCACAGTCCTGATTCTTGGGAGGCAGGAAGGTAGTTCAGTTCAGCATACATAAGTAGCTAGTGTTGGTTCAAACTTCAGGAGCCAGACCCTGAGTAGTTTATTTTAAATTTTCCTGGTGGTAATTAATTCAATCCCATGTGCATAATAAAGCTTAAGATAAGACTACAAGAAAACTCTCTGTAAAGTACATGTGACACCTTCCATAAAGATAGGTTCTACAGATTGACAAGCTCATAAGGGTCTGTGCACAGAGGTCACCAGGCTATTAACCCCCTCTGCTCTCAGCCTTCTGGGCAGATAACAGGTTATACATCCCTCCCTTTAAAGGGACAACCCTGTGTGTTTAACATTCCTAGTTAAACACACCCTAGTGCTATTGTGGGCGGAGTGCTGGGATTAAAGGTGTGCGCCATCATGCCCAGCTCATCTTGCTTCTTTCTGAGTATCTCCTGACATCCGAGACTCCATTTCTTCTTCCCAGCATTCTCTTTGCCCTGAAAATCCTGCCTACCTCTCGGCCAATCAGCTTTTTATTAACAATGAGAACAACACATTGTACAGTATACAGAAAGATTATTCCACAGCACACTATTAACCAGAAAATAAGTATTCACAGGGATTTAGAGATGTTAGAACCCATGCACGTTAATGTCAGCTAGGGTATGTAAGGATAGCGGGGTGTTATACTAGTGTGTGCTCTGAACACTGTCTGTAGACATACCATAGCCTGTTCTGGAGGAAGAAGGACATGGCCTCCAAGCACACAGCTAGCTGTACGCTGTGGATAATGGCCACCTTTTATTCCATTTGTCACTACAGGGAAAGTCCTGCATGAGGAGCATATTGAACTCTTGATGGAAGAATTTGCATTCCTGAAGAAAGAAGTGATGGGGAAAGAGCTTTTGAAAGGGTCTCTTCACTTCACAGGTCAGTGTGAGGCAGGCTTGCTAGCCACGAGGGAGGTTCCAAAACCAGTCATCCTCCGCACTGCCACCACCGGGAGCAGAAACCACCCAGATGAGAGTCATCACCGGGGCAGTCTCAGGAACTCTCAGTGCCCCAGGGGCCTCTGCTCGAGTGCAGCTTGTTCTTGACTTCACACGGCTTCTGTCGTATCATTTCCGGTCATGTCAAAATGAGGAAAAGTTAGTAAGCTGAAAGACAAGAAGCAATTAAAGAGAGCCAAGTGCAGACCAGGAGAGGAACATATCCCTAAGTGCCTCAGTGGTACCTGCACACATAATTTATGTCACAAAGAGATTAGAGTAAAGGGTCTGGGGAGATGCTTCAGATGTTAAGAGCACGCACTGGCTGCTCTTCCGCAGACCCAGGTTTGATTCCCAGCATCCACATGGTGGATTATAACTGTCTAGAACTCCAGCCCCAGGGAGCCCAACACCCTGGGAAGCCGTGCAGATGCATGTTGCACAGACATACATACAGGCAAAGCACCCACACACAGAAAAATGAAGGGAAATTTTAAAAGAGATTAAAGGCATAGTTTATTAACCATTTTAATAAGTATGTTTTAATTCTCTTTAGAGAACTTCATGCAAGAACAGTAACATCTACATTAATAACTTTTCTAGTTACAGTAGAACACCCGACACTAGCAACTTAAGGAAGTGTCCTTTTGCTGCTGTAGCAGGGTGTTTACATTGTGTCCGCTGCTGAGGGGTTAGCCATGGCAGGGTGTTTACATTGTGTCCGCTCCTGAGGGGTTCGGCAGGCACTGTGGCAGGGTGTTTACATTGTGTCTGCTCCTGAGGGTGGTTACACTTTATCCTCAGTCCAGAAGCAGAGACTCGAGCGCTGGGAATCCCTCCTTTGCTCTTTCCACTTTCTGTTCAGTGCAGGACTTCAGCCTGTGGTGTGGGTGATGCCCACATTCATGGTGCTTCTTCCTCGTGTAAAACTCTCTAAAGACGGCCGGGCGATGGTGGTGCACGCCTTTAATCCCAGCACTCGGGAGGCAGAGCCAGGAGGATCTCTATGAGTTCGAGGCCAGCCTGGGCTACCAAGTGAGTTCCAGGAAAGGCGCACAGCTACACAGAGAAACCCTATCTCGAAAAACCAAAAAAAAAAAAAAAAAAAAAAAAAAAAAAACTCTCTAAAGTCCCTTAAAGACACACCCAAAAGTGTGACTCCGGGTGACTCCAAACCTAATCAAGTTGACAGCTTGTTCTTCCCTTAATGAGATTTAATCCTTGCTGCAGCCTTGAGTGAAAAGCTGAGTCCCAAATCTCAAGGATGCTTCCGTCCCAGTCTTCCGGCAGAGTTGTTCTTGGTGATGTTTTAACTAGGTCTGGAAAGGGAGTTCAGGGTTAGAGTGCTGGCCTAGCACAGAGACAGGCTCTGGGCTGTCCTCCCCACCGTAAAAATGAGACAGCTGGTTTAAGGTTGTTTTTCTACAGAATATCGTAGGTGAAAACTTTTCAGAAAGGATTGGGAACAGATGTTTGGAGAGGAGAATGTTTTCATACATCTTATGTGGAACAAACAACTTTTACTCTCTTCCTCCATCAGGTTAGAAGGACAGTGGCAAAACCGAAATGTGTAATTTGAATTTTTATGTCCGTCATTCTTAAAGTATTAACTGTAGGTAATTATCCAGATCTTAGGATCACCTTGGATTGAGTCCTTTCTGGTCCACCCTTGAGTGTCTGTACCTCCCTTCTCCAGGGCTTTTATTACAGAAAGGAGACCCTTCTGTGTAGAAGGGCATTATTGAGCAACAAGAATGTCTTGTCTTGAAAATGTTATGAGTTATGACAGGAAGTGGCATGGCCGTTCACTGGAGCAAGAAACTGCTGAGAGTGTGGTATGTGTTGTCTTATAACGAAACTGAAGTTTCCTTATCCTTGTGATATGTATGGGTAGAGACCTGAGCTCACAAAGCCGAGTCGTTTGACCAAGGGCACACATGTGACAGAGCCAGGCTGGAGTTTCACTGTGTGGCTCAAGCTTCTGGTGGCTACTGAGTTCTGTTCAGCATACTGCAGCAGGTGGCTACTGAGTTCTGTTCAGCATACTGCAGCAGATGAAGACCAGCCTAGAAGGAGCCCGTTTGACACTTAATTCCCTGTGATTTCACTGAACTTTTTGTTGCTTTTATTACTAATCTGCTATTGTTTTGGAACGTGCTCATTATTTTAAGTTTGCCAAAGGCAGAAGGTGTATTTGGTTATAGTGTCACAGAGAGAAGTCCCTCAAACTTAGGTTATACTTAAGACTGGGAGGGCAGAGGCGGGTGGGGAGTGGCCACACAGATTTTTCATGCAGATCCTCATTTGGAGTGAGTGTGCTGTCTTTAAAAACCCAGAAAATGTTCAACATGAGACCAACTTCCTTTCTTCTTTTCCTTCTTTCCCTCCCTCCCTCTCTCCTCCCCTCCTTCCCTCCTTCCTTCCTTCTTTCCTTTATTTTTTCAAGATAGGGTTTCTCTGTCTAGTCCTGGCTATCCCGGAACTCACTCTGTAGACCAGGATGGCCTTGAATTCACAAAGATCCGCCTGCCTCTGCCTCCCGAGTGCTGGGATTAAAGATCACCACCACCCACCACCCCCACCCCCGGCGCGACCAACTTTCTTTTTTTTTTTTTTTTTTTTTTGTTTTTTTTTGTTTTTCGAGACAGGGTTTCTCTGTGTAGCTTTGCGCCTTTTCCTGGAACTTGCTTTGTAGACCAGGCTGGCCTCGAACTCACAGAGATCCGCCTGGCTCTGCCTCCTGAGTGCAGCCGAGACCAGCCGAGACCAACTTTCTTGATCCTGAACTAGACTAAATGTATTTACACTTCAGGTTGCCATGGTGACATTCTCCTTCCGCCATCTGCACAGGCAATGCTTACAAGAATCTAAGTCTCAAAGGCTAATAAAATGTCCTAGTTCTCCCACTTACCAGGTCTCTCTAAACCACTTATTGAAAAGATAAGTATGTATATGCATGAATATTTCTTTTTATATGTATACCTAATTGTATCCAGTATATTAGAAATAGAAATGTGAAACTTTTTTTTTTAAGATTTATTTATTATGTAGTGTTCTGTCTGCATGTGTCCCTGCAGGCCAGAAGAGGGCACCAGATCTCATTACAGATGGTTGTGAGCCATCATGTGGTCGCTGGGAAGTGAACTCAGGACCTCTGGAAAAGCAGTCGGTGCTTGTTATTAACCTCTGAGTCATCTCTCCAGCCCCCAATACTGTATGTTTTTAAAAGAAAAGAAACATTTTCCATTTAACCACCTTGCTTTTCACCCTTTCATTGATCACTATACACATTCGTGCCATGAAGCAGGACGTCCTCTTGATCATTCAGCTTCCCTCTGCATGGATCTTGTGAGAAAGTCCTTTTCCCAGCTCCCTTAGCCTGTGATTTCTTGCAGCTAGCCCACTGGAAGAAGAGAAATTTGGCTTCCTTGCATTCAGTGGCATTTCTCGCCTGACCTGGCTGGTCTGCCTCTTTGGGGAGCTTTCTCTTATTTCTGCCACCTTGGAAGACCGGAAAGAAGATCAGTATCTGAAAATGACCGTGCAGCTTGAGACCCAGAACAAGGGGTGAGTTGTGAGAAGTCGGAAGAGACTCTTAATGTCCTCGGGCAGTCTAAGGGTAACCCTTCCCTAGCATCCAGACCCAAGACAAGTGTCTGCTCCTGTAGAGAGAGCTCTCATCTTGTTTGTGTTGTCTTTCCATCCTTTACGCCCTCTGAGGTGTGAAGGAACAATGGAAGTCCAGTTGCTATTAAACAAATAATGGCTAATAGAAATAAAGCAAGTAAAAGTTATGCAAGTAATTAATTTAAGCTGTATTATTTGATTATTTTTCTATTTATCTTAGAGATAGGATGCCACTGTGTTGTCCAGGCTGATCCCAAACTCCTAGGCTCAGGCAGTCCTCCTGCCTCAGCCTCTTGAGTATATGTACCATTCCCACCATTGCATATTTTTAGTTATGAGGAAACTGAGGTGCACGGAACACGTTGGCATTCTGTATTGCCTCAAACCTCAATACTGTGTTATTTGGAAATGTGATATATGAAGTTGTCTTAGGTAGATAAAACTGTTTGGAATAACTCAAATTTATTTTATCCAGAATTAAAGTAAAAATAATGAATAAATTACATTCAAATTAGTCTTAGTCATCATTTTCTTTTTCTTAATTTTTTGAGACAGGATCTCACTATGTAGCCCAGGCTGGGCTTCAATTTACTGTATAGAATGTATAGCCCACCTCCAACTCGAGAATTTCATACTTTAGCTGGAATTACCAACACACCCAGAGTGTTCTGTGAACTTTGCAAAATACACATGGGGACTAATTTTTAGAAAAAGTTTGATCAGCTGTTTTTGCTACTTTTTAATATTCAGTGACGTATTTGCTTGAGATCACGATCAACTAAGGCAGAGATTTCTGTTTTCCGTGGCCAGGTATCATAGCTCTGCTAATAATAATATAAAAATGTAATAATAATGATAATAAGCAACATAGGTAAAGGAGTATCTTGGAGAGCGTTGAGTCTATGAGAGTGGACAGAGATGCTTTGTGAACAACAGGATGGTATTTGCTAGCTTGCTTTCCCTGAGAATCCAGTGAAATAACTTGAGAACTCACACGAGGTAACAACAGTTTGCAGTGTGCAAGGCTTGTGGCTGTCTGCCTTCCCTGTCTGCCTTCCCTTAAAGCCACAGTAAGACTCAGGGCACAAAGCTGAGTTTACACAGAAGTCCCCTGATGGCAAATAAACAGGGCTACAGTAATGTTGGAAACGTAGTCGCCTGTAGCCTTTGGGTGGCGGTGGACATGAGGGTGCCACTGGGCCACCACAGTGAGCCAGCCTTTCAGGGAAGATGGGTTCTGCCACATGAGTTCAGGTGTGAGCACCACCTGCTTTCCTGTGTGGTTCTTTCTTTGACCTGTGTGTAGCGTGTTCATATGTGCGTGCTTACACATGTGTACATGCATGTGGAGGCTGGAGGTTAATGTTGAGTGTCATCTTCTTCCTTGACCAGTCTCCACTTTATTTACTGAGGCGGGGTCTCTCACTGAATGCAGACCTTGCAGATTCCATGAGGCTGGCTAGCCAGCTTTGCAGGGAGCCTGTCTCTCCCTCCTGGAATCACAAGTGGGCCACCATGCCAGTGCAGCTGTTGCATGGGTGCTGAGGGTCTCAGCTCTGGTCCTCATGCTTGTACCCCAGCACTCTATGTATTTACCCTCTCCAGCTCTGTCCAGTGTGGTTTGTAACGTGAGGAATTTCTGTCTTTGCAGTCTGTTGTGCTGGATTGAAGAGAAAGCGCCCGGTTTAAAAAGAAACAGATATTTAAACTTCCAATTCAAATCTGGGTCCCTGGAGAATGTGCCAAATGCAGGAGTCAATAGGAAAATTTTTCTGCAAGATCAAGATATATTTATTCAGAAGCTCTTGGGCCAGGTCTCTGCGGAGGACCTGGCTGCTGAGAAGCAGCGCATCATGCATTGCCTGGGCCTGGCCGATGACATCCAGAAGCTCTGCCGCCCTAAGTGAGGAGGAAGCTGCCAATACCTCCGAGAAGGGCCAGAGTTTGGTTTTACCAACACTTCACCTATAGCTCTTACAATTAAATACACTGGATAAACCGAATGAGAATAGTGTTTGGGGAGTAATGTTTTGTGCTGGGGCCATCCGTGGGCATATCATGGTTTATAGCCTAGTCTCATTTTGTTTTCCTAGTAGCAGCCCTGTTGGATATAGCCAACACTGCTTTCATTCTTGTGGAAAAGCCAGCGTGGCGGGGGGTGGGGGGTGTGGCGGGGAGAAGATTTGAAGGTCCGACAGTGCAGGTTCCTGACTCTGCTCAGTTCAAGGCAGCAGAGGCTGATGGACCAAACAGCCCAGACTGCAGACACATCCTTGAGGGCTGCCACGGGAACACCTCCCGACAGACTGTCACCTTTCCAGTGGCCTTCTGAGTACTTAGCCTGAGCTGAAGAACTGGTCAAGCTATTATTCTGTTAAATAACACTACTGTCGCCAGGGATAGTTCTAGTTACTCATTGATTACCTCTACCACAGCCTCACTTCCTGTAAACTCACGTGCCTTACCTTTCTACCAGCAGTGTAGAGGCCATCGTTTCACTCACACGCTCGTCGTTTATTATTGTTGGCACCCTTCCACCAAAACCCCTCCCTCGAGTAACTCACAAGTTACCCACTGGTCAGTAAGACAGCATTACCAGAAACTAGTAGTGACCCTGTGACTGAGGGACAGTCACATTCCCTAAAGTGTGGAATGCAGCTCAGACTATAAATATGTAAAAATGTCTTGGGTGAAAAGGAACCCTAAATGGGAAAAATGTAAGCCGTCCTGCTATAGTGATGGACTGACTGGTAAGGAAAGGGTTTGGCCAGTCCTAGCTACAGACCAAAAGTTAAGAACTGGTGCCTCCTGGTGTGGGAAACAGGACCCAGCTGTTCCCACTACAGCATATTCATAATCTCTGAGACCTTCCGGTGGAGCTAAGTGGAGCAGGCACTATTTTGAACGTAATTTAGAAAGCACATTTGCGGGGGAGCAGAGTGTGTGGCTCTCTTCTCCATGTTGAAACATTCCCTTAGTGAGGCTCACAAGACTCAAGAAGCTCGCATTACCGTTTCCTGACTCCCAAGGCCCTGCCATACAAAGCAGGACAATTGCTAGACTAGAAACTGATGGAGCTACCTACAAGCTGAGCAGGGAGCAGCAGGGATGCAGCCTTTGTAAGCTACCAGCTTCTTGATGGTGCATCCTCTGTCAATCATGCCCCCATAACCTGACAGACTCACTGCTTCAATCAAGATGGGTGGTCTGGCATCAGCACCTAACCTGGATGAACAGAAGTCTATTCACATTTCCCGAGGAAGTTACGCAGGGCAAGAGACTGTTAGGGCTTAGAGCAAGTTATAAGAATAACAACTGGCCAGGTGGTGGTGGCACACGCCTTTAATCCCAGCACTCAGGAGGCAGAGGCAGGTGGATCTCTGTGAGTTCGAGGCCAGCCTGGTCTACAAAGTGAGTTCCAGGAAAGGCGCAACGCTACAGAGAAACCCTGTCTCGAAAAACAAAAAGAATAACAACTGCATACTCTTGCTTCTTGCCCATCACCCCAGATGCTAACTTGGACAGTAAGTAACAGGGATCTTGGGCACACTGCAGACAACCTTTATGTATTTTTTTTTCTC
The DNA here is from genome assembly GCF_949786415.1 of Peromyscus eremicus. Lineage (NCBI taxonomy): Eukaryota > Metazoa > Chordata > Mammalia > Rodentia > Cricetidae > Peromyscus > Peromyscus eremicus. The sequence goes on from NC_081419.1 coordinate 100,897,317, forward strand.
TTTGGGGGCCTGCCACCCAGCTCCCAAATATATCCATGGACACTTATTCTTACTTATGAATGCCCAGCCTTAGCTTGGCTTGTTTCTAGCCAGCTTTTCTAACGTAAATTATTATCCTGTTTCTCTTTAACTACGTTTGCCTCTGAGCTTTTTACCTCTCTTTATTCTATGGTTTTTTTGTTTGGTTGTTTTGTTTTTCCTTCTTACTCTGTGGCTGGACCCTCTTCTTTTCTCACTCCTCACTCTTCTCCTTCTTCCCTAGATTTCCCCTATTTATTCTCTCTCCTGCCAGCCCTGCCTATCCTTTCTCCTGCCTCACTATTGGCCATTCAGCTCTTCATTAGACCAATCAGGTTTTAGACAGGCAAAGTAACACAGCTTCACAGTTAAACAAATGCAACATAAACGAATGCAACACATCTTTGTACCATTAGACAAACATTCCACAGCATAAACAAATGTAACATATCTTAAACTAATATTCCACAACACCTTTATCCCCGTTCCCTGAGGTTATGGGAAAACATTTTCTATCTGGGAATGCTGAACTCTGTGTGGCCCTGGAGTGTGGATACAGAAGACAGAAAGGAGGCCTCTGCAGTCCCCAGGGCAGGCAATAGGAGTCTGAACTTGCTGGTGACTAGGAATGAAGGTGTGTATGATAAGGAGGGGGTCAGTGAGTCAGTGCTCAGCCTGTGACTACAGCAGCGCAGCAGCAAGGTGGCTGCAAGAGACCCCGGAGGCAAACTCAAGGCCCATCCCTCAAACAACCAAGCCCCTCCTGTGTTCCTCACAGCAGTGCTGAAGCTAAATGAAGTCAGAAGGGCAAGAGAACACTTATATATCACCCCTCCCACAGCATCATAGGTGCTTATAACAGACCTGATCTCCAAATAGGCATTCTTTCTCCTCCTCCTGCTCTTGCGTATCACCTCCCTTGTGGGCGTGGCATCCTGGACAGCTGAGGGGAGTAACCAGGTTTGATGCTAACACTGAATGTCTACTGGGCACTCACATTGTACCAGAATGGTTTTATTTTTGAACATTATATACAATTAAGTTTACAAGTGATAAATTTTATGTACATGGACTAGAGAACTCTTTAAAGACAGTGAGAAGCTGCTATTCTCCACAACAGTACAGAGTGGAAAGTAGATTCTAGTGACCAGAAGCACATGGATATAAAGAAGATTATCTTTATACTCCAGCCCAATAAGCTCCCCTCTCCTAGGTGGAGGGAAACTTCCATCAGCATGGAGCTTCAGAGCGTGGCATTCAAGCTGAGGTGGCAAGAGGGGAGAGCCACAGCACTGTGGTAGTTGCCGGCTACAGCCACACTACAACCCCAGCATCTCTCCACCGCCTCTAGGATGCAATGGGCCTCCCACTGCAGACGTCTCAAAGTGGACTCAGTCTCCTTGCATCACAAGAACATCAGAAAGATCCTCTGTGCCTTCTAGCTTCAGATTCTGAGGGAAGATAAGAAACACACAGGCTTTGATAGACTGGCAACCAAATCCTGAGACAATTTTAGTCGAGGAGACAAGGTGACTACAGAGAATGAGGTTTCATCACTACAAGAAAAACCATCTCATGGCAAATAGTTTGTACAAAGCTGCTTTTCACCAGGTGGTGGCGGCAACTCCCACAGAAGCTGAAGGGCCAGGCCATCTGCCCCTAGGGAGCTAAGAGATGCAGGGGGGGAGGCCACCGTGAGCCTTGGCACACACGACTCACCTGTCTGGCTGCCTCCACAGGTCCATCCCCCCATCCCCCAGCTGTTACATCTCTGACAGCTGCCCTTCCCAGCTCTGCTCAGCAACCATCTCAACTCCCATCTTCACCTCAGGCAGCTGTTTCCCTAGGGCTGGCCGACTGTCAAGCCTTCCTGTCTTTTCTCCACCCCCGACCCCCAAAGGTGCAGCGGTGAGATGTGTTGGTACTCGGCACCCAGCCCACCCTCAAAGGTGCAGCGGTGAGATGCGTTGGTACTCGGCACCCCCCACCCTCTTCCCTACCACACCTTCCTGGTGGCTGTAGCTCAGCTTCTACAAGCTGTGGGAGCAGAGGGACTTAGCTCAGTGCAAGAGCACTTGCCTAACATGTAAGGCCCTAAGTCTGGTCTCTAGCACGGGGGAAGGTGCTTCCAGACTCAGTGAGTTTTTGCTGCTGGCTACAGTGGCAGAAGAGAGGGAACTACATCTATCCTGAATCCTAAGCCCCACCACACAGCACATCTGAGGGAGGTCACTAACTAGAGTGATGGACAGACAGGGTCCACATAGGATTGACTAAGAGTAAGAACAAGGCTGGAAAGATGGCTCAGTGGTTAAAGCACTGGTTGCTCTTCCGGAGGACCTAGGTTCAATTCCCAGCACCCACATGCCAACTCACATGTTGTTCAAATCTTAGATGGTTTTTAATAAAAAACCCAGAGCCAGATATCAGGGTGAAAGCTGAAAGATCAGAGAAACAGAGCAGCAGCCACTAGTTCTTACCTCTACGAAATTCTCTGCCTTAAGAGAGTGAGTTCCTGTTTCCTCATGCCTTATATACCTTTCTCTGCCCAGACATCACTTCCTGGAATTAAATGTGTGTGCCACCATTGCCCTCTGTTCCCAGTGTAGCCTTGAACTCACAGAGATCCAGACGGATCTCTGCCTCCAGAGTGATAGGATTAACGGTGTGTGCCACCACTGCCTGACCTCTATATGTCTTATCTAGTGGCTGGCTGGCTCTGTCCTCTGATCCTCACGCAAGCTTTATTAGAGTACACCACACTCACAGCTGTGTCTGTAACTCTAGCTCCAGGGGATCCTACTCCCTCACAGACATTCATGCAGGCAAAGCATCAATGCACAAAAAATAAAAACAAATAAATAAAAAAGAATAAGAAGGAAGATCAAGGTGTGGGATGAAGTGTTTGGGCAATGTTTTCCTTGAGATTGTTAAGGTCTGAGTCATCACAGAACTCTGATCTTAGGAAATGTCAAAATATTCCAAGTCCAATCTCATACTCAGCCTGACAGGGTATGAGCTGTGGCCATATTGCATTCTTCAGATAATAAGTCCTCTTGAGGACTCCAAATGGGAGCCTTGATCACAACAAGAAAAAGTCGATCCTCTAAAGCCTGAACCATCACCAGGGGAAGGGAGCGGAGCTGCCAGAGCTGGGAACCTGAGTAGGAACACTCCTACTCCAAATGGGGACTTATAGCCAGTGCCCACTAACTTTCTTGTTAACAGTCTCCCCAGTCACCCAGTTAGTTTTTCAGCCTTTCTTCAGGTTCATGGCATCTGATGTTTCTATCAGGAACCCCACAGAAACACCCTCACTGCCATCTCCCTTAACCACAGAGAGGGGATATGTGCCCCCCACCTCTGTCCCCGTAAGCTTTTTCTTTTTCTTTCTTTTTTTTTTAAAGCTAGGTGGCGGTGGTGCACACCTTTAATCCTAGCACTCAGGAGGCAGATCTCTGTGAGTTCGAGACCAGCCCAGTCTACAGAGTGAGTTCCAGGACAGTCAGAGCTACATAGAGAAACCATGTCTCAAAAACAAAACAAAAAAAAACAAACAAAAAAAAAAAAATAAAGAAAAAAGTTTTTTTTTTATTTTAGTCATTTGTGTGTCTAGGTCTGTGTATCTGTGTGTGTGTGTGTGTGTGTGTGTGTGTGTGTGTGTGTGTGTGTGTGTGAAAGGCCAGAAGAACAGGTGTCAGAACCCCCTGAGTTGAAGTTACAAGAGTTGTGTATTGCCCAATATGGGTATGGGTGCTGGTAACTGAACTCAGGCCCTCTGAATAGGATTACAGGCTCTTACCCACTGTGTGGTAACTCTTGGAAGATCTGCTTACTATAAAATCTCTAGTGAGCTGGCAGGAAAAGGCAGATTCAAACACTCCTGTACTTACTCGAATGACCTACCTTTTCATTGGCTAAATGCAGAAGACACGCAAAAGCCAAGGGTATGGAGAGATTCTGAGCCATGAGTGGGGGCAGCCTGGAAAGAAAGGTACCAGCACTGAGTAGGTCATGTAACTGAGAGAACAGGGATCCTCCGTCAGGTAGGAATCTCACACACACACACACACACACACACACACACACACACACACCCCTAAAAACTACAGAGGAACAAAGGATTCCCCAGGCTTTATAAACAAATGCATTTGCAAGCAGGTTTTTCTAGTTTGTATTTGGAAATAAAATGTCTCCCAGACTGTTCCAGCCACTGGAACAGTGCTTTTTACAGCTTATTCACACATAGGGCAGACACAGCTCCTTCAGGTGGTCACATAAAGCAGCTGTGGGCAGTGGGCCTGTCATGCTAAAAGTCCCACTAAGACGCTGGCCAGAACGCAGAGGGGAAATGCACCCCCAGCCCTCTGTCTGTCCGCACCACACCTCTTCTGCAGGTCCTTCGTGAGTCCACTGAGCATCTTCTCATCAGCCACCTCCTCAGGGGCCCCTTCTTTGCCATTGACACTGTGGTTTACCTAACCAAAAAAAATAAATAAATAAAAAATAAAAAATTATGGTTTGACCACTTAAGTTCATGCTTGAAACAATAAAAACTTGCAAAACTGTACATTCAATAAAGAAAAGTGTACTGAATGAAGCAAAGATAAATTCTTGTTTTTTGTTTTTTTAAATATTTCTAAAAGACTTAGATGTTTTAGTTTGGTCTCCACCTAGGCACTCTTAAGAGGTGCTGGAATTTTTGTCTTGTTTTTTGTTGTTGTTTGTTTGAGACAGGGTCTTTCTATGTATGAACCCACAGAGGTCCACCTGCCTCTGGCATGCGCCACCACGCCTGGCTGAGGTGCTGGAATTTTAAAGAGAGGTAATCAGGTCACCGAGGTGTGGACTGTGGATAGTGGACCATATGCCCTTGTTCTTTCTTTCATATTCTAGCCACGATACAAGTGATCAGACCCTATTTGTGCTTCTGTAAAGTACTACTCCAAGACCAAAGCAATGGCAGCCGCCCACTGCAGCCTGAACCTCTAAGACTGAGCCGATGTACGTGTCTTTTCTCTGAGAGGAGTGTCTCTGCTGTTTGTTACAGTACGCACACTGATACAGGGACTGAGGCTTTCTCTGATATAGCCAAGACCATGCAGCTTAGGGTCCTCAATAACCATGAATCTCATTGCTTAGCCATGAGCCTTAGTAGAAGGTGTGTGTGGAGTTTGTAGAACAGGATGGGTATGAACAGCCACTCAGGGTTCGCCTTACACTCAGGAGAAAGAATCTGGCCAAGTGATTATTTTTCCAGTGCTCTTGTTGAGAACAACATCCCAAATCAGAACATCAGCTCAAAACTTACAACACTTTCTGACACTTTTAAGGTAGTCACACAGTTTACTTTGCAAAAGTCATGTTTCAACTTAAGTTGCTACTGGTAAGTACTCCAAATGCTCGTCAATACTGGAAAGATTCAGTTGCTAAGGCAGCACAATTCATTACCAGTAAGGTAAGACAAGAGCCAAAGGTACTAGCTTGCCACGTGTCTCAGCTTTCGTGTGACCTGCCCGCTCCTCTGCTGGGACAATGTCTGTCTTTCTTAAACTGTGACTGCATCTCTCTGCTTTGGGGCCATGGACAACACTGAGGGTTCATGGGCTGCAGACCTCAGCTCTCCCCTCCCACACGGGACACCTAGAGAACATGAGTGCTGTCCCCACCTCTGTGTCAGCCTCCTTTCTGGAGAACTCTGTCAGCAGGCCCCACATGCTCTGCTTCAGCTTCTTCATGTCCATCTTCTTGGCCGTCTTGGCATAATGGATTTCTATTTTATTCACCTGAAACAGGAATAGCAAAGCAGAATTGGGCAGAAGAAAAACATCAACTGACCGTAAAAACAAAAGTCTGGAATGAAAAAGTTGGAAATCAAGAAGGAATCCAGGCCAGGCATAGTGGCGCACACCTTTGTTCCCAGCACTCAGAGGCAACTGGATCTCTGTGAGTTTGAGACCAGCCCGATCTACATACTGAGTTCCAAGTTACAATGTAAGATCGCCTCAAAAAACAAAACAAAAAAGGAACATCTCTCCCCTCAAAAAAAAAAAAAAAAAAAAAAAAAATCACTTCTTTTTGTTTTTACCTTTTGTATTTTGTTGTTTGGTTGGTTTTTAAGATAGGGTCTCGCCGGGCGGTGGTGGCGCACACCTTTAATCCCAGCACTCGGGAGGCAGAGGCAGGTGGATCTCCGTGAGTTCGAGGCCAGCCTGGTCTACAGAGCAAGATCTAGGAAAGGTGCAAAGCTACACAGAGAAAGCCTGTCTCGAAAAACAACAACAAAAACAACAACAAAAAAAAGATAGGGTCTCATGTAGCCAAGGCTGGCCTTGACTTCCTATGTACATCTTGAACTTCTGATCCACTTGCTTCCAAGCTTCAGTGCTGGGATTATAAGTGTGTACCACGATGCCCAATTTTAATGAGCCAGAATTTAAAGAGCAGTGCGGGGACTGAACCAGGGCTTCATATAGCTAGGTAAACACTCCACCAACAAAGCTCCACTCCCAGATCCTAATTTCTTTTTAATTAGAAGTAATTTACATTAAGACTAAGAATTCCAGTGTAAAGAGATGAGTAGATAAAATATTAGGTAGCACCAAGTCTGGCACTTGGTATAGGACATATAGATGTTGAACAATAAAATCAATTTGGCCAAGGTTTCTAGAAGGCACACAGCTAAGCTCATGAAGCAGCATGTAAAGATATGCTCCCTGCTGCAGCCTTCACTCATGTACTTTATTGGCATGATCAATCCACTCCTACTTATGGCCCGGGTTTGATTCTCAACACTGCAAAAGTAAATACAAATTGTATTTGGAAAGATGTCAGTTCTACGTGACCATGTAACTAACCAGCAGCAGCTCAACCCTGTCTACAACTCAGCTGCCTGGAGAGCAGCAAGTTAAGATGGAAAGAGAGAGCAGGCAGAGTGCAGGCTGAAGGGACTCCCACATGAGGCATTACACAGATTTCCGGGAAACCACACAGTCCCAGCTGCCTCCTCCTCCTCCTCACCTTCTGAGGCTCAGCCACCAAGTTCGACTCTCCGTAAGTTGTGATATCTGCTCCTTGGCTTTCAGAAGAAATGTGACCATTCTCCTGTACATTCTTCTGCGTACAGCAAGGATCAGATTCGAGGTCAAAGGTCCTAACTGGTTCCGAAAATAAATCATCTGACTCTTCACAGTCACTGTCAGCAGCCTGGGCAAGGAAACATCAGCCTCAAGTTTGGCAGAAGTTGTCAATGGAGCTTAGAAATCACCAGGAAGAGTCCATGCACACAAAGCAAGCGGAGATCACCTGAGAATCCACTAAGTGAGCGCCAAGGTGGAGTGCTCACCTCGCTTCTTCCTGCTCACATAAATAAACCTAGAGACAGGCATCTGTCATCAGCCTCAGACTTCTGAAGCGTGAGCTTAAGGAGTACAATGACCACAGAGACCAGCGTCACCTTTGCTTAGTAGACAAGAGCACAGAGCAGGAGCTGGGCAAACAACTCGGCAGGAGAGCACGCACACAGTACCTGAGGTACTGGGTTCTATCCCCCTGCCCCATCTCTTCCTGCTCCTGCCATCCAGATGTAGAACTCTCAGCTACCTCCCCAGCACCAAGTCTGCCTGCATGCCACCATGCTTCCCACCATGATGGTCATGGATTAAACCCCTGAACTGTAAGCCAGCCCCCATCAAAGCACAACAGTCTGCCTCTCCCCAGGAAGGACAGAACCAGAACCCGTGCCTGCCAGTTCTTCCCTCCCCACATGCAGGTCAGGCGTCTGTCCTCCTCCCCATCACTTCTAACTGCTGTTTCTTCAGTGGACTCGCAATGAGAAACAGGAATGATGTAGAACCAACCAAGGTCTTAAGACGAGCAGTGACTTGTACAAGTCCTTCTGATAAACACTTCCAGACTGTTCTTGGTCCCACTGAACCACACCACCATTCACATGCCTATGTGTTTTGTCTCCCGGCCAAATATTAGCTCCTAAGAACAGAAGTGTAGTTCTATTCCTTGGGAATCCCACAGCAGCCAGGATTAGTGCTATGTTGTGCAGGCCAAAGACTCCATCCACATGTCAACTCATTCGCAGAGGGTGTCCACTGCTTCCTGAACCCAGGGTATGCGTAAAGCGGCCGCACTGAGCTCATTTCTCAGCACTGTTCAGTGGTCTATACAGAGACAGACTGTGCACCCAGAAAAGCCCCACTAGACTGAGGACTCCTACAGCTGTCTGCATCCAGAAGGGGCAATGGAAACCAGGGAAGAGACCACCCTCCGTCTGGGAGAGGTGAGAGCTCTTCTTCCCTTACCTCAAGTCCAGGGCAGAAGTTGGAGGTGTCGTTAGGGTTGTTGTAGTCATAGTCTTCGATTTCCTCATAGTGCTCAGTCTTTGCCTGCTGGTCCTGGCCCATCTTGAGTAACTAGAATAAAGGGTGGGGGAGGATACAAAAAGAATTTTCTAGAAAAGCAGCTACTGGACAACGTTGGGGATATCAGGCTTGTTTCCTACGCTCAATTTCTAGCATAGTCTAGAAGGAAATGACTGACCATAGAGCAAGGATCCTAGCAGCCTACAGTCCAACTGAGTCTCCACTGCACAGAACGACACAAGGCACAGGGCACAGAGTCTCTGCTCACCCCCAAAACTAAAACACTTCCTCATCTCATCTGCAACTGCATCTTCTGAGTTTTATTTAAAAACAAAAGCTGACCACCTTACCTACAGCTTTCTGAAAGAAATTCAACTGTACCTGAACAATCCTGCTAAGAACTCATTTCCTTATTGTAGAGGCAGCCTGTTGGGGCTGGGAGAGGACTCCGTACGGTGCCTGCCTTGCAAGCACGAGGGCCTAAGCGTCTAACCCTAGGTCTGGAAAGCAGTGAGACGGATCGCTACAACTCTGCTCACCAGCCAGTTTAGCCAACTGGCGATCACAGGGTGCAGTGAGAGACTGTCTCAGAAAAGAGAGGTGGAGCCAGGAGGAAGCCTCAGAGGGGAAGGTGCTTGCTACCAAGTCTGACAACCTAAGTTCAATCCCCAGGTCCAGTATGGTTGGAGGAAAAAACGGACTCCTAAAAGTTGTCCTCTGACCTCCACACATGTACTGTGCGGTACTCATGTGCATGTTCCCACACAGTACACACAAGGGAAACACCCAACATCTACCTCTGTTCCAGTGTACATACATGCATGAGTGCTTGTGCGCACGCACACGCGCACACACACAGTTAGGCTGCTGTCCCCTTGCTGGGGCAACCACTGCTCACTACAAAGCAAAAACAGAAGCAGCCAGCTCTTTCTCCTAATTATACGTGAGTCCCCATTCAACCTTCCACCGCCTCACAGAACTGTGCTCCCTTTGGAAGTGCTCAGTAACTACAGCCCTCAAACATCTGCAGCTCTCACACCAGCGGTCTGGACTTGGGATATACATCTTGGAGTTGAGGGGAACGGCTGGAGATGCACTGAGCTTACCACGCGATCTTGACTATCCTAATATAATCCCATACTTCAAAATCAACCCCCTTAAAACAATATTTTTATAATACAAATTCAAAAATAATATCAAACATTCAGAAGGTTATGAAGTGGCCCACATTCCTCCACCGTTTCTCATACGACACAGTAAGTTCTTCTCCACTGGAACACCCTACTCTGTGTATGTGTTAGCTTGCCCCTTGCCAGGTTTCTAGTGTCCTTTTCACGGTGTAGCTCCACTGAAGAAAAAGGGAACTCAAGCTCCTGATGCTTGGCTGCCTGCCTCTCATGGGGACCGCCATTCTAAACATAAGAACCACAGTTCTTTCTTCCACAGGGAACACCACAGACGGCTTTATCCTCCTGCACCCTGAATGGCTAGCCTACTGAAAGTTCATAAGAAAGGCTACAGGGGGGGTGGCCATCCAAGAGGCTTCGCTGTGTAGCTGTGTCTCAGCCCTGCTCTGCCATTCCACATCAGGCTGTCTGTGCCTTGAGCACAGCAATCTCTGCTGTGGCCACAGCTGCAGCTCACAGTACTGCTGCAGCTGTCTCCTCTGCATTTCTGTGAAGTGAACACTATTGGTCAGTCTGTGTAAGTAGAGTAGCATATTGGTGAATTCAGGAAAATATATGTATATCATTAAAATTATGAACTGAACGTAGTGGTACACAACTGGAATCCTGGTCCTCGAAAGTGATGAAGCATGAGGATCCCAAGTTTGAGGCAAGTTAGGAATATGTAGTGAGTTCAAGGCCAGCCTGAGCCACAAAGCGAACACTGTCTCAAAAGAAAACAAACAAAGCTAGAAAATGCTCTATATTGGCTGGTTGTGTGTGTCAACTTGACACAGCTAGTCATCAGAGAGGAAGGAGCCTCAGTGGAGGAAATGCCTCCATGAGATCCAGCTGTAAGACATTTTCTCTATTGGTAATCTAAAGGGGAGGGCGCAGCCCATGGTGAGTGGTGCCATCCTTAGGCTGGTGGTCCTGGATTCTCTAACAAAGCAGGTTAAGCAAGACAGTAAGTAGCACCCCTCCAAGGCCTGTGTATCAGCTCCTGCCTCTAGGATCCTGCCCTGCTAGAGTTCCTGTCCTGACTTCATTTGGTGATGAACAGCACTGTGGAAATATAAGCTGAAACCTTTCCTTCCAACTTCTTGGTGACGGTGTTTTGTTGCAGCAATAGAAACCCTAAAACAAGTTGGTTCCAGGAGTGGGGTATTGCTGTGACAGACCTGACCATGTTTTGGGGAGGATTGTGGAAAGACTTTGGAACTTTGGGCTAGAAAAGCCATTGAGTGTTAAGAGCTCTGTGGGAGCTTGGAAGGTAAGAATGTTGAGAGCAGTGCAGAAGATGGAGGCCTGGCTTATGAAGTTTCAGAGGGACATTTAAAGACTCTATTAGGACCGTTTGCTATTTTGATTTAAGATTCTGTCATTCTGGTTTGCTGGGGCTGAAGAATTCAGCTGTGATTAACAAGATACCAGAACTACCAAGGTGAAACTTTGCTTTACTGGGATATTTGATGCTGGTCGGCTAAAGCTGAGAATTGAGTTGTGATTAAGAAGAGAACATCATTGTGGTGAAATCTTCTGGGAAGTGTTTCCTGAGAGTCAGCACACAGAAGCTGTGTTCCAGAGGCAGCTGAGGTTGTACCTTACGCTGGCAGCCAAACTTGGCAGTGTAAGAGTCACCCATGTAGTACTGGTTTTGAAGGCATGAAGGGGTCATGGAGAGCAGCTGGGGACTGGCACTCTTAGAGGCCTGGAGAGGCCACTGGTTGAAGACTGAGGACTGAAGGGGTCATACAGAGAAGCTGAGGCTTGGCACCATGAAGACATCTAGGAGAGGCTATTGGTGAAAGTGCAGCCCAGTTGCAGCAGAGGACCCCAGCGTTTTGGAGATGCCAGGACCATGGGAAGACAACCAAGGACAGCAGCAGCACTGGAGTGGAGCCAGCTGGGGCCTAGGAGATGAGCTGTGTGTGCTGCAGAGGGCAGAGCCGGAGAAGTGACCAAAGCCCTTCGCAGGAACCCAAAAGATCACGAGTGGACCCCAGATATTGGACGGTTAGAGTTTGATTTTGCTTTGCTTTGATTGTGACTCTGCCCTAATTTTTCCCTCTTGAAGTAAAGTATTTTACTGGAGCCCACAGTTGAGAGACTTTGAATTTTAAAAGACATTGGCCAGGCCAAGGCAGGAATATTGTGATGTGCACATGCACACACAAGATAAATAAATAAAATGCAGGGACTGAGGAATGGCTCATCAGTTCAGAGGGTGCACTGCTCTCGAGGAGAACCTGAGTTTGTTTCCCAGCACCCATGTTGGACATCTGAAAACCTCCTGCAACTCCAGTTCCAAGGGAATCCAAGGCCCCAGGCTGCCTCAGGCTGTGTACTCCCAAGCTCAGACCCTCATCCGAATCTACATAGTTCAAAACAATGAAGGCATAAAATGTAAAAAAAAAATAAAAAATAAAAAAATAAAAGACATTGGCTATTTTAAAGGGACTAAATTTTTAATGTGTTTGAATTTGTAAAAACTGTGGGACATTTTTTAAGATTTATTTATTTTATGTGTATGAGTGCTCCATCTGCATGAATACCTGCATGTCAGAAGAGGGTATCAGATCCCATTATAGATAGTTGTGAGTTGTGAAGCACCATGTGGTTGCTGGGAATTGAACTCAGGTCCTCTGGAAAATCAGCCAGTGCTCTTAACAGCTGAGCCATCTCTCCAGCCCGAGTTATTTATGTATTAATGTGAGATCTTGGGGATGAATAAGAAAGGAAAGGTTGTGGCTTTTCGTTTGTGTGTCAAGTTGACAAGCGGTCAGCTGTACCAGCGTGTTTTGTGTGTCAACTTGACACAAGCTAGAGTCATCAGAGGAAGGAGCCTCAGTTGAGGAAATGCTTCCATGAGATCCAGCTGTAAAGTATTTTCTCATTTAGTGACAATTGAAAGAGGGCCCAGCCCAGAGTGGGTGGTGCCATCCCTGGGTAGGTGGTCCTGGGTTCTGTAAGAAAGCGGGCTGAACAAGCCATGGGGAGCAAGCCAGTAAGCTGCATTATGGCCTCTGCATCAGCTCCTGCCTCCAAGTTCCTGTCCTATTTGACTTCTTGTCCCGACTTCCTTCAGTGATGAACAGCAATGCTGAAGTGTAAACTGAATAAACTTTTTGCTTTTTGGTATGGTGCTTTGTTGCAGCAGTAGAAACCCTAACTAGGACATGCTCCTTGGGAAATTCAATCCCTAGTTCCACAAAGAACTTAAGCACTTGTAAGGAACAGACAAAATGACGAGGAAACTATCAACTACTCCTGCAGGTGACTCTGCAAAAGTGGGACTACCGAAGCTGGGTGTAACCCACGGCAGAGCGCTCCAAGGTGACGGCTCTCCAGTCTGTCCTCTCACTTTGCCTCACCCATCTACCTCCCATGATTCCTCCTCCACGGTGCTGCCCAACAGTGACACTATAAGCCACGGGATCCACACAGGCCATCAAGAGACAACAGCTTAAAGGAAGGGGGGCACCATCTTACCCTTATGCCTGGTTTGAGGTGAAGCTGGACCAGAGTATCAGCTTCATAGTGGAAATCTGTGGGAAGAGTGGTAGCTTTGCAATTCTGGTTCTCCAAAGTGGACTTGGTCAGAGTGGTAGCAGCCTAGTCATAAAAAAAAAAAGAAAGCCTTCTTAGTAACAATGATATATATCACTCTAAAGGAGTTTAGGAAGGGTGTGGGCATTACATTACTCTACTCCTTGCAATTCTCTGGTCAGCATAATGAAGTGACTGTGCTGGCCAGGAGAGGAGGCCTGTAATCACAACACTCAGAGGGCTGAGGCAGGCATCCTGTCATGAGTTCAAGATTCACGTGGGCTGTAGAGGGCATGAGACTGGGCAACAGTGTCACCCTGTCTAACGTTCTAAGCTTGCCTGTCCCTGGCACTGGCTTTGGGACTATTTCTCAGTGGTCCCTTAGGGATGAGGGAGAATGAGAGTACTAGTTTATTAGTTAAAATTGTTTGTTTGTTTGTTTTTAATTTTTCGAGACAGGGTTTCTCTGTGTAGTTTTGGTGCCTGTCCTGGATCTTGCTCTGTAGACCAGGCTGGCCCCGAACTCACAGAGATCCGCCTGGCTCTACCTCTGAAGTGCTAGGATTAAAGGCATGCACCACCACCGCCCAGTTTATCAGTTAAAGTTATAGCTGGGCACCAGGGCACATCTGGGGAGTAAAGGCAGGAGGACCAGAAGTTTAAGGCCAGCCTCAGCTATATAGAGAGTTTGAGGGCAGCCTGTGCTACATGAGACCCTATCTCTAGAAAACAAAAAATTAAATATACAATAACTTTCTGCTTATTTCTTTTGTTATGGAGTCTATGTAGCCCCAGCTAGCCTGGAACTCAGAGAACCTCTGCCTCATGAGTGCTGAGATTAAAGACATGTGATGTCACACCAGGCTATACAGTGATTTTTGAAAACCCTGTCTGAAAGGGCAAAAGGAGTGCAGAGTAATCTCAGAAGGCACTAATGTCTGGTACAAACCTTTGTTTTCTGAAAATATGCATCAAAATCAATATCATCATCAAAATTAATTTCGAAGTCTTTCTTTGCACTCTTCTTTCTGTTCTCCACGTAGGAGGCAGTGTCTTCTGCAGAAACAGAGACAGTTTACAGCACTCTTCACCTCTATGCCAACATTGATCTCATCTCACATCTGCTAATGGCCTGGTAAGCACAAGGCAGCATGTGGCTAAGCATCACTACAGTGGTGGACTATGGCAGAATCACAGGCCTCGTCCATCTAAACTTAACATCTGTGCTATGCTAGCTGTATGCATCAGTACATGCTCCACTTTCTTACAGAGCCTGGAAGGCTGGAGGGGACTTCCCTTGTGTCCCCCCACTTACGTTGTGCTGGTACTAGGAAGCAGAATGAGGTCATGAGGCCTGTTCTCCAGACTCTAAGCCTTACTCTTGCCACTCAACATTGACCACAGTGCAGCCAGTATGTGCTGGACAGCATTGTCTTCAAGTCCCACCCACAAGTACTCACGCTTGGGTCTAGGCCGAAAGCGCCAGTGATCTGGGCCAGCCCACATCTTCATGGTCCGGGGACTGAAATAGGAGTATTCTCCAGGTTTCATGGATAAAAGGGAGCACATGGTTTGGACGTTGCTGTCCCCGAGGGAAATAACTTCTTCCCTGTAACATATACAAATCATTTGTTCAAGTATATTGCACAGAATATAAACCATAAATTTACATGAAAAAAAACTGATTTACTAAATATGCTACCCACCTCCTCTACCACAAAGGATCACTTCCTTTTCAGTTTTTTTATATTTCATTTTATATGTATGGGTGTTTTACCTGCATGTATGTGTGTGTACCACGTGCATGCCTGGTACCTTCAGAAGCCAGAAGGTACCAGGGTATAGGTTCCCTGGAACTGGAGTTCTAGGGCTGTGAGGCACCATGTGGAGTCTCTGGTTCCAGAAACAGCCTTTCTAAGTCCAAGCAAACCCGTCATTAAGAGACCACCAAGTTTTGACCTGTTTAGTGTTTTTGCCTAATTTTCTCACAAAGTGTTTATAACTATACAAATATGTTGGCTGTTCCAAAGTGCCTTGTAAATATTAATCTACCCATCTGAGGGACAAGAAAACAGGTAGAAAAGTCAAGTTTTTGTTTTTGTTTTTTTTTTAAAGATATAGTCTCCCCTATGTAGCACTGGCTGGCCTGAAACTCATGACATAGACCAGCAAAACACCAATGCTGGCCTGGGTATGGTGGCAGATGCCTATAATCCCTGAACTAGGGAGGATGAGGCAGGAGGATCTTGAGTTTGATCCTGGGCTATACAATGATATTTAGCCTCAAAAAACAAGCAAACAATGCCAGAGCTGGGAGCTGGACACAATTCTCTGAACCAGACTTGGGTCTTTTCACACATGGTTTATGCCACACAACATGACAATTCTAGTTCCCATTCTCTCACTGATTAGGGTCCACAGACACTGCCTTAGTTCCTCCTAAGAGTGGAAAAGATGTTCCATTTTACATACTTAGCCCCCCAAACACTTGGGGAACCCCTTTAGTAATGTTAGGTCACCCAGCTTCATCTGTCAGCTTGGCAGCTCTGGTGCCTGAGGGAGGCCTCTCCTCAGGCTGTGGCACTAGGAAGCACATTAGTCAACTCAGCCGCCCTGGGAGGATGACAGTGGTGAGTGAGGAGAGTGCAGTCTTGGGTGTGAGGACCTTTGCACCGGCACTGAGCTGAGCACAAGTCCTTTCCACACACTCTACAGAGTAAGGAAAAAAAGCTTTAAAAAGGGAACAGGCACTGGGCGTGGTAGCACACGCCTTTAATCCCTGGGGAGGCAGAGCCAGGCCGAACTCTGAGTTCAAGGCCAGCCTGGTCTATAGAGCAAGTTCCAGGAAACCCTGTCTTGAAAATAATAATAATGATGATGATGATGATAATAAAAGAAGCAGACTGGGAGCCAGGCGGTGGTGGCGCATGCCTTTAATCCCAGCACTCAGGAGGCAGAGCCAGGAGGATCTCTGTGAGTTCGAGGCCAGCCAGGCCTAGATCCAGGACAAACACCAAAACTACACAGAGAAACACTGTCTTGAAAAACCAAAAAGAAGCAGACTGGCCTTCTCTTTAGAACTTTAAAAACAACAAAAATGGACAAACCAAAACCACAACCAATCAAACCAAAAGCCCAAGAGACTCTGTATTTCAAAATTAATTTTTAAAATTAAACTACAAAACCCTCACATTTCAAGTCTGTAGGACCCTATGCTGTCAAGGACAAGGAGCTAGGCTATGTCACAGACTACATATGTGTAGTTCCACAAGAAGTACAGATGAAACCAGACGGCTGCAGAGCCTCTCTCCCTGGACCGCATCTGCACTCTGCTGTCAGCTTTTGGCGGTTAGGCACTTACAGGCAAAGGTGTGAAGAGCCTGTCTCCCTTCCCAACCGCCTGGCCTGATGCTATGCAGAGAGAGGCCCTGTAGGCTTCCGGAACTCTAGTCACCAATAAATCCTTCAACACATTCTGGGGGTCAGGTACCCCTTGCCAAGTCTATACAACTAACCAAATCTGTACACCTGTACCCTAAGGCTGCTCTACCCAATCCTCACCCTCTTAGGGGCCATCTCTGTTCTACCACCCCCTAACGTCACAGGCACTCCTTCAGACTAGTTGTCCTAATGCCACTGAGCTCACGGTTTCCTGCCAGCCAGTCCAGAGGCTCGGTCAGCCAGCCGAATACTTCCCTAGTTTGGGCAAGAAGTGGGATGAGGTCTGCCTGAGCAGCGGTCGGTCAGTTCTATAACGAAGTGGCACCAACACACAAAGCCAGGTGCGACCCTCAGCCATGTGGCTCAGCCCGTGTGTGCTATGGCACACCTGCCAGCTAACCGGAGCTGGAGGCCTGTTTGGAAACCTTCTAGGACCAGGGGCCTTACCGGCTGCTTTGGACCTGGCAGAGTTCCTTCCAGCTCCCCAACTCCTCATGGTCCCCAGCTGCAGCAGGGTCTCGCTCATCGTTGTCATCAAAGTCTTCCACCACGGGCCCGTCAGGGACGTCCCCTTCGTCACTGTCTTCAACCTCAGCGTTGATGTCAAATACCTGGTCGTTCTTCTTAAACTTGTCTACCAGGGCCGACACAGACTACAGAGAAGACAGGGCTCTTCAGCCGTCCCCATTCTTAGGGTCACCCCAGCTCATCCCTGCAAAGCAGCTGTTTTCAGCTTCTCCTTTTCCTGCCTCCCACCCCCAGCCCCACCTGCCAGAACCAGCCCTCTCACACGGAAGTTTACACTGTGCAGTGCAGGCTGAAGCTGCATTGTGTTGGGCACATTTTGGAAAACACAAAACAGGAATCTGCATTCATTAACTGCATGTTTGAGAACAGTTTTCCATGGAGACCATTTATGTTGGAAGTTGCAGTAAGTAGGCTAAAGGGAGCCCTGCTAAAAATACACAAAGGAAGGCTTTAACATGACAGTTTCTCAGGAAACAGTGTGCCAGGGGACTTAACCCCAAAAGAAGGAAATGCCTCTAGCCTGACAGCAGCTGGAGACAAGAGGCTACTATGATAAGCAAATCTGACCCTAAGGGAGCAAATAGGACATGGAACTGACCTCAGAATCCACAACTGTCTGATGGTCCTGCTGGGGTTCACAGCCCCACCCTCCCAGCTAGGCTGAGAATTCCCAGAGAAGTGCCAAAGGAAATATTTTCTGTACTCTTGAATAAATAAAATTGATGCCACAGTTTTGGTTCCCACTGGGCAGAACTAATCTTAGGCTAGCTAACTGAAACCACCAGCCATTGGAAAATGCCCCAAGCCCTTATAAATCCAAAAGTTGACCACACCTCGTTATGTGTTTCACTGTCCCATTTAGTAAACTGGAACTCGGCCAGGGAAGGGCAGAGCTGGCGGTCCTCCACACACTGCTGCAGGGTCGCTGCAGGGACAGCAAGGTCAAGGAAACATTACAGGTGGGCCGAGTTTGCCGCTTTAGAATGACACGGAGGGAGAGGCGGTCACCTCACTGTCCCGCAGAGGCCGGATTGCCAGTGCTGGCTGGCTGCCAACGTCCTGCTGCTGGACCATTTGGGGGTGCAAACAGACACAGGTGCACCCACAGTGGAGGCAAGCTAAATGCCATTCCCAGAGCTAACTGCAAAGGAAAGGCGGAGGCATGGACATTTGATTCTGAAGTGAGCTCTAGAGCTGGGTGTACAGGCCTTTTCTTAAAAGCATACTGAGTTTCTTAGTAATCACATAATGGTACTTATTAAAGTAGCTACAGATGACATACATCAGAGGATCACAGCCCTAGCTGAGGGCATAGACACAGAAAACAAACTGTTAGCACAAACAGTTACGCTGAGCAAACGTCTACAAGAGCAGAAAGGATGAAACGGGGTAGTGGTGTATGCCTGTAATTCCAGCCCGTGGGAGGGGAGGAAGAAGAGGGAGGTACAAGGCCGGCCTGGTAAACAGCTGCAGCCCAGAAGGAGAAGCTCCATTCCATTCAGCACACAGACGTGCTCACAAGCATACACAGCTATGCCACTGCAGCACATGGCGCTCACTGTTCCCTGCAACATTCTTGGAAGAGCTCGTGGTCAGTAGGGAAGAGAGAGAAATGAGGGGAAGACGCTGAGATCTTGTCAAGTCTGAGGAAACTACTAACAGGCGAGGTCAGTTCTTAGACTGCCACAGGGCTTGAAAACAACTCACAATACCCCCTTTTCAGGACCCTGGGAAGTGGGAACAAATAAGAACAAGGTATCTCTGTCTGGAGAGATGTCTCTTTCCTGCACCCCAGCTCAAACATTGACCCTCCAAGTAAGCCTGTAAATACGAGTTGGCTGTAAACAATGAGTACATGAGGTCCATGGCATACAGGCATAGTGGTGGCTTACTTTTTTTTTTTTAATAAAGATTTACTTATTTATTATGTATACAACGTTCTGTCCACATGTATGCCTGCAGGCCAGAAGAGGGCACCAGATCTCATCACAGATGGTTGTGAGCCATCATGTGGTTGCTGGGAACTGAACTCAGGACCTCTGGAAAAGCAGCCAATGCTCTTAACCTCTGAGCCATCTCTCCAGCCCCGATGGCTTACTATTTAGACTCCATACTGCAGAGAGGGGGAAGTGAGCGGTTGGCAGGCACTGCCAAAGATCACCCAATTTGGCTGAGTAACCAAAGCAACAACGAGAACAGGACAGGCTACCCCCATGACTATGAGAAGCTTCTCTAGTGACCGAGATACACTGATAAAGGGTGATTCTACTTACCTTCTAAATCTGTCATGTCTACCCAACCTAAATCTGGCAATTCCACAGGTTCTCCTGAGGAGAGAGTCTGCATGTCAGAAGGAAAAAGCAGCTCGCTTCTATAGTCCTGGCAGTGAAGGGTGGAGAGAAATACCCCAGCTGTACTGCACTCATCAAAGGAGGCTGCAGTCTTCTGAAACATAGGATCCACCTGCGTGCAAGAACAGGGAACCAAAGAATGACAGCAGGCAGCAGCAGCAGCGGCAACAGCGGCAGCAGGAAACAAGCTCATGCACAGGTCTGTCTACAAGACTGAACGCTGTGCACGGGCAACTGGGGAGGACTTTCTGAGTCATCAGGTAAAATCCTGGCTGAAGAAAGGCAGTACACGGTCAGATGGATGAGCGATGAGAAGTCTATTTCCAATCTCTTTATCTACAACATACATGGACAGACGCCCTCTGGCTAGTTCCCTTCCACAGGCAGTTTCTAAACAGCTACTTCTAACAAGCCCAACACAGTAAAATGCTATCACAACAAATCCTGTTGCCTTAACAAGCTATTGGGATGGAGCTAATCACAAGGTTCTATCCTTCCTATGTTTCGGGGACTTCTGTTTAAGGTGGGGTCCTACTCTATCCCCAAGTTGGCATCTTACTCAAAGCCTTCTGCCCGGGGCTCCTGAGTGTCAGGATTACAGGTATATGGAACCACATCTGGCTCACTACTGTTGCTCTGAACAGAAATAGTTCTAAGATTGGAAGAACCCAACCAGGATGACGAGGTGAGGAACAGGCAGTCGGCAGGGCTGGTGGCTAAGCAAAGGCTGGCAATGGGTGCAAGGAGGAAGGCCCAAGGCTGGGTCAGGGAAGGGCGGCACAGTCATGTGACACCAACCCAAAGGCAGAGCACGAGGCTCAAAAGGAGGAAGTCACTGGGATCCTACTAGGAAGAGAATACTGCGCTCAGGTCTTACTGATGCTTTGGGATAGGGCTTCCAAGGA
This sequence comes from Peromyscus eremicus, assembly GCF_949786415.1. NCBI lineage: Eukaryota > Metazoa > Chordata > Mammalia > Rodentia > Cricetidae > Peromyscus > Peromyscus eremicus. The sequence goes on from NC_081419.1 coordinate 100,917,650, forward strand.
GAAACAGGGCTTGACTCTGATAACACAGATGTGGCTCCCTGGCCTTGCTTGGAGGTTATGATCTGCAATCTTCATGACCCCATCTCAACATCCTGGGTCCCAAAAGGACATGTTTCACACCTCCACATCCTCTCATCTCTCTTGTCATCCAGGCAACCTCACAGCTCCATAATCATTCTCCCAGTTCACTTACCCTCCCCACCCTAGTGCCCCTCACGTGACTGACCTCACAGAACACTGGTATTGTCACTCCTAGTCCCTTTCTCAAATGCTAACCAGCCATGTTCTCCCATCTGGAGCCCAGACCTACAGTCATGAGTCTGCAGTTAATGATCTAGCCTTTCTTCAAAGCTCAGTCCAGCCATAAACGCCGACCCTATGGCCTGCTCTGCTGAATCAGAGCCCACACAAGCACACACTTCCTCACCTCACACTTTCGATCTGCTTCAGACACATTGATGTTGCTTAGGTTCTGCTCGATGGTTTTGCAGGATGGCTTCTTCTTTGGCTTGGCAGCCTTTTTAGTTGTTCCTGGTTCAACAGCACTTCCATCTAAAGGGTAAGAGCAGTTCTTGAAAGCCTTCTAGAGCAGTCATAATTTACACAGGAAATCCCCTCAAGTTAACAAACTCATCTAACCTGCTGCTTACAGAGTAACTGGATTAATAGATAACACATTTCACTTCTAATGAAAATCAATTTCTGGTTGGGTGGTGGTGGCGGCACATGTCTTTAATCCCAGCACTTGGTAGACAAAGGCAGGCAGATCTCTGTGAGTTTGAGGCCAGCCTGGTCTACAGAGTGAGTTTCAGGACAGACAGAGCTACACAAAGAAATCCTGTCTCAGACAAAAAAAAAAAAAAAAAATTTGTGAATACACCAAGCAGAAGCTCCCTAGTTAGTGTTTACTAAGTCTTGCTAAATAATTTCTAAAAGCTTTTAGACAGTTCTTTTTGAAGAAAAAGAACTAGTACTGTTGAAAGCAAGCTCCTATAAGGATAATCAAAGGCCTTTAAGAGACAGAGAAACCCTAGCACAAAAGGCAGGTATGACTGCTGCCTAGGCTGGACGGGGCTCAGTTCAGTTCCCAGTAAGTCACCCATCCCAAAAGACAAACAGTTGTATAAAATAGTTCACCATCCATCAGGAGTTCTCTACAGAATCCAGTAAGCCACATTTCCTGTATTTTCTCATGGAAAACCACATTCTGGAAATATCCAGGCCTTCAAAAAAGGCCTGACCGACTTCCTGTGTTTTCACCCTTGCCCAGTACACACCAGAAGTAGCCCCTTGAAGCCAGCTCCCCCTGCACATGCACCTGCACGGCTCTCCTCTTCCTCCTGAGACGGTGCGTCCTTGCCCAGCCCCCCAAGGACTCTGTAAACATCAGCATGGACAGCATCCACACGAACGGCATAGATCTTGGTGCTGGCATCCAAGGTGCCAGCAGCCACCTAGTCCAAAAGCACAGTTAGATTCATGAAGAGGCACAGGACAGCACTTGGACAGGTAAAATCCAGCTAGATTCATAAAATATTTATTGAAGAAAAAAAAAAAACCTGAAAGGTGCTCAAAGACTGATGGGAAATAAAAACATGTTTTTCCCTCTGCATTTCACCCTTTGAGAAAAGGGTGTAAAGGAGCTGGGGCTGGAGAGTTGGCTCAGTGGTTAAGAGCACTGACTGCTCTTCCAGAGGTCCCCAGGGTTTAATTCCTAGCACTCACACGGCAGCTCACAACAGTTTGTAACTCCAAGATCTGACACCCTCACACAGACATACATTCAGGCAAAACACCAATGCACATAAAATAAAAATAAATAAATTATCTTTTTAAAAAAAAAAAAAAAAAAGGAGCTATAGTACTGTCTCATCAGGAAGGCTCTTGTGAATTCAAGTGTGTTACACTAAGCATTCAAAATAATTGAGTCAGCTGTAAGGAATGTACCCATGCTTCTTACTTTAAAGTTCGTTGGTTCTGTGTCCTTCTGCTTAAGAATCTCCGACATGAAATCAATCAAATGTAAGCCAAAAGCGTTCTTAGTGGTGATTTTCTAGGGGAAGAAATTCCAGAAAGGTTTATTACTCACAGGCTCAGCTCATATAAGCTCCTGTAAATGACACTGAAGTTTATCAGAAATACCCCCACTGATCTCCATTCCCACTTGCAACAGAGCCAAATCCACGTGCACTCGCCTCCTCAAAGGCTGAAAACGGAGAAGTCATGAGAGCTCACTGTGCACAGGCCTTGCTCTAAGAACTCCGTAGACGCCTGTGAGGCAGGTACTCCCCTACTCTCCCTTTAGAGGAGGAACCTGGAGCAGGGAGGTCAGTGATTTATCACAGTCTCCCAGTTTATAAGTGGGAAAGAGAGGTTCTAATGCAGGGTGGCTCCAGAACTTTTTATTAGTTTCTAAACTCACACCAGTTGTCTGTAAGTCACGTGGCCGTGTTAGATGTACTACAATCAGTAGGCCATTCACAAGCAGCAACATCAAAGCTTCCACCAAGAGGCTGGGCGGTGGTGGTGCACACCTTTAATCCCATCACTTGGGAGGCAGAGGCAGGTGGATCTCTGTGAGTTTGAACCCAGCCTGGTCTACAGAGCGAGTTTCAGGACAGGCTCCAAAGCTAAACAGAGAAACCCCCGTCTAGAACTGACCCCCCACAAAAAAAAAAAAAAAAAGAAAAGAAAAAGAAAAAAAAGGCTTTCACCAAAAACAGTAAAGCCACACTGAGGAAAAAAAAAAAAAAAAACAGCATTAGGTAGCCACACTAGAGAATAAACAAACCATCACATTTTTTTTTTTTTTTTAACCTAAATCAAGAAAATCCTGTCTCCCTCTGATCAGATACAAAATCATAGTTGGGCATGTTGGTACACACCTGAAATGAGGTGAGGCAGAAGGATCACAGGTTTGAGGCCAACCTGAACTACAAAGCAAGATCCTGTCTAAATAAATAGAAACCAACAAATACTCACATTTTCAGTAGAAAGCTTGATACAGGTAGAGTAATGTTCTGTGATCTGTGTGTTTGTAAACTTGGATATGGTAGTTGAAGCATCAATATTCCTAAATGAAAAACAAAAATTCTAGCAAGGATCTACAATACAGTTACTTCAAAACACAAAGCCAGGAGGCCAGCAAGATGGCTCAGTGGGTAAAGGCACTCGGTCGTCAAACCTGACGACCTGAGATTGATCCCTGGAACACAAAGTAGGACAAAACTAACCCCTGCAAATTGTCCTGCCTTCCACATGCACTCACATGCACACACATGTACACACACACACACACACACACACACACACAAACACACACACACATAGAATAAATATATTAAAACAAAACGAATCGAGCAAACTCCTGTGCCCAGAATCAATGAAGTACTACGGAGGCACCAGGACCCCTGCAGCCATGCCACCCCAAACAGAGCCCATGCAGAAATGCGCTCACCTGTTGGGGGAGGCCAGCAGATGACTGGAGTCTGTGCTGAACTGCAGGTCAAAGGCCCTGGAGCGTCTCCGCTGCAGCCGCTCCTTTTCATCATCATTCTGAGGAAAGTCTTCAAGGACTGGAGTGTTAGGGGTACTGAGAGGGGCCTTCCCGGTCCGGGGCACTGACAGCACCCGTTCCAAAGGTGACAAAACACCGGGCTGGTGTCCACGGGTCTTCGGAGAAGAGTTACTCATTGTTTCTGGCGGTCACAGAACAAAATACTTGCTCAAGAAACCTTCAACAGAATGATTTCCTATACCCAAGGGGGACTTAGGCCTGTCATGGGGCCCACTGCACAGTCTCTGCTAAGTCCTAGAATCATGATGCTAGACACTCTACAGTTTGGGTATATATATACAAGCAGACAAATGCAGCTTCTGATGTGATACCACAGGAAATTCTAATAATTTACTTTTATTTTATGTGCATTGGTGTGTTGCCTGCATATATGTCTGTGTGAGGGTGTCAGATCCCCTGGAACTGGAGTTACAGACAATTACAAGCTGCCAATGCAGTGCTGGGAATTGAACCTGGGTCCTATTAACTGCTGAGCCATCTCTCCAGCCCCAACTACAGGAAACTCTTAGAATCACCTAGGAAATGGATTTGCCAGAAATATTTAACCTAAATGTTACCCTGTAAGAAATATAAGAGCAGAGGAAAAAGTTAGAGGATACAAATAAACATTTAGCTAAATCTGGAATAGGACAGTTTACAAAACAATAGTTCACACCTGTAATTCCAGCATCTAGGAGGATGAGGCAGGAGAGTTGCCAAAGAGTTCAAGCCCAGTTTGGGCTACACAATGAGACATGTCTCAAAAAACGAAATGAATGAAAACTTAGTATCATTAAAGACAAGAGCACTGTGGTAGAAGCAGTAGTTCCCTGATTAAGGCATGTCTAAATAACCCAGCAAGGACTTGTGCACCTAAGACCGAAATCCAAGGCTTCTGATTTAAAGTCTAGTGGTGCATCCCATTATACCACAGCCTCCTCGGCTTGTGCCTGAGTACTGGTTATCTAGAGGACACGAAGCTCAGCCATCCTTGGGGTACTGGTCCAGCTAAGGCATGTTGAGACACTGACTGTAGTGGTGCCAGGGAGCACAGAAAAGAAGGGCTGGGCTGAATGGCACGTGCCCATAACACTGGGTGCAGGTAGGATACTGCAAGTTTGAAGCAGGCCAGTTTGTGTAACAAGTTCCAGGCAGGCAGGGGCTACACAGTGACACCCTGTCTCAAAACAAGTAAAAGTAACAAGTCAATTATCAAAAAAGCCAGGGGAGCTCTTTTGGATGAAAAGAAACCAACTGATCATATAAACCAAAAGCAGCATATAGATATCTCAGCCAATCCCTGCTCAAAAAGATAGCTAAGAGCAACATTGGGGGAAAACTCTGGAGATCTAAAATAAAGTCTAGACCTTAGTCTAAGAAATTGATTTTTTACTATCTTAGGCACCACAGTGACATGATGAAGAGGGTCACTGCTTTGAGGACATGCATGAGAAACAACTTAAGTGTGGAGTGATCTGAAGAGCGTAACTTGCTTTAAAAGTAAAGGCGGGCCGGGCGGTGGTGGCGCACGCCTTTAATCCCAGCACTCGGGAGGCAGAACCAGGCGGATCTCTGTGAGTTCGAGGCCAGCCTGGGCTACCAAGTGAGTTCCAGGAAAGGCGCAAAGCTACACAGAGAAACCCTGTCTCGAAAAACCAAAAAAGTAAAGGCGGGAAACCGTTAGCAACTGCTGGACTCCGGGAGTGGGTACAGAGTATTTCTGAAAAGTTGGAAAACAGATGGTGTGTGTGATGGGCATACATGTTTGGGGGAGGGGGATGAAGCAGGGAAGGAATAAGGAAGACAGGAACTGTCAGTAAAGTTGCTTTTGGGAGGAGTCTTTGATTTTTTCTTTTTTTTTTTTTTTTAAGATTTAGCTATTTATTATATATACATATTCTCATTACAGATGGTTGAGAGCCACCATGTGGTTGTTGGGAATTGAACTCAGGACCTCTGGAAGGACAGTCAGTGCTCTTAACCACTGAGCCATCTCTCCAGCCCCAAGTCTTTGATTTTTTTCAAGAGAGGTTCTCTGTGTAGCCCTGGCTGTCCTGGAACTCGCTCTGTAGACCAGGCTGGCCTTGAACTCAGAGATCCACCTGCTTCTGCCTCCCAAGTGCAGGGATTAAAGGCGTGCGTCACTGGCAAGGTCGCTATAAATACTGTAGTCAGAGGAGGCTTTACCAAAAAGGTTACAGCAGAATCAAAGGCACACAGAGTCTAGGAAAACCACATGGAAGCAGGGGGCACAAGCCAAAGGTGGGAACATGCTGGCACACATGTGGGCCCAGTGTGACCGAATGCAGTAGGCCAGGCAGCAAGGCCTCTCCAGAGCAAACAAAGCCTCAGGCTCTCCAGGGCCACGGAGGAAAGAACACTAGAGCCTGACTCACGGCCACTGTAACAACTTTACACACCCTCCCCCCTTAAAAAATATTTAGACAGGGTCTCATGTAGCCCAGGCTAGCCTCAAACTCTCAACAGCTGAGAGGACGACCTTGAACATTTATTCTTCCTGCCTCCATCTCGTGCATTCTGGCATTACAGGCATATGCTATCATGCCTGGTTTATGTGGCACTGGGGCTCAAACCCAGGGCTGGGGGTTGATTACAACCTCGATGCTAGGCAAGCATTCTACCAACTGAGCCACATCCCCAGCCCTGACTTTGCCTCTTAATGCAGTGAGGAAGGAGGAAGAAAATGAGCTAAGCTGAGCTTCAGGAGGACAGAGGACCCCTCTGATTGTCACAGTGAGAACACACTGAAGAGGAGACGAGAACCTAGCAGGAAAACCAATTAGAAGAGAACTGCCAATAGCAGGCTAGGAAATGAGGAGACAGGTGCAATGCTGGAGGTTAATTAGTGTCCAGACGCCGGAGAGGTCTTCAGAAAAGTCAGCTACAGGTGAAGCATGGTGTGGGGCAGGAGGCAAGACCACAGCTTTAGACTTCTCACATTTACTAGCCATCCAACTGCACTACGCAGCTGGATATCTAATCGTAGAATTCAGGGGGCAATTTCAGGCTAGATAAGTTTGGAAATCACCAACGGAGTCTTCATTTAACACACTGGATGAGCTCTCTAAATAAGTCAATGGAGAAGAGCTGATGTCTGAAACGGGTCCCATACTTTAAAAACTATAGGAGAGAGCAACCAGCAAATGGGCGGGGGAAGCACAAGTTGGGAGGAAAAACAGACAAGGATTCTACCAACGAAGTCACTTGTTCTCTGTTGTTTTCATTGTCTTAATGAATACAAGTGAACTAGAGGGTCAGCAAGGAGAAGGTACTGGAGAGCTAAGGGAAGGAAGAAATGGCTATCTGGAAAAAGAATGAATGAAACAGGAAATGTGGTATAACTGATGGACAGTTTGAAGGGCCCCCAACACCAACCATTTGGCATCCCTGAGGATTTTTCTCTGGCCACTGTCAAGTGTGTAGAACAGGTTTAAACTAACCAGGGTTGTGGGCTTTGCCAAGAACCTGTAAAGAAGTAAGAGGACACAGGGAAGCACGTGATTAGAGTGACTGACCAGAAACATAACATAAAGAAGGAACAAGAACACAAGATGGTAATAGGCGGTGGAAAGTGGTAGAATATAGGTTGGCAGAATAAAAGCCTGATGTCTAGGAGTAAGAGAAAATGAGCTGGACACAGGGGGGTGATATTAACCACATGGGCGACAGAACGGTACCGTTACTGCTCATGACTCATCCATGGTGTGGCTATGGCAGTGACTATGATCTACTGTTTGGAGCAGGACACAAGATTCCTGGAAGGAGATAAAAGAACCCTAACTCACACTCATCCCTACCCCTGATTTAAGAAACAGAAAGCACTGCTTCAAACCTGGCTTCATCACTTACCGGCTAACAAAATTTTAGGCAAGTAAAATTCAGCTCTACCTGTTTCCGCTTCACCATCGCCCTAAATGGAAGAACATACACCTGGCAAGTGGTAGAGAACTTGCATAGCACTCATCCTTGGCTGGTTGGTTGGCATGTGCAGAGGTAGGAAAAGAGAGGGAGGAAGAAAGGGAGAAAAGGAGCCAGGAAGGGAGAGAGCAGCTGGGCAGACCTTGCTGTTCCAGAACAGGTGATACAATGTAACCACAATATACACAATAACACTTTATAGGAACATATTAAAAATAAAAGGAGGCTGGGAATATAGATTCAACCCCTCTGCTCTGCTCTGGTTCGAATTCCTACCGCTCCATGAAAACAGTCTTGCTGTGATTAAGGACAACTTGCATATGGTCAACCAGTGTGGGCACTTCCAGGCTTCCTTTCTCTTGAGACCCAGCAGCATTCGGAATAACTAATGCCCTCCTCTCATCCGGTCTCTCTGTGCTGTCCCGGATGTGTACTGTCCACAAGGTCTGTCTAGTATTCTCACCTGCACCCATGGCTTTATGATCTAAATGATGGGGAAACACAAATCTGCCTCTCAGCCTATGGACCGCTGTCAAACTCATCCAGTAGATACAGACCCCTTCACCTGAGCACCTTCAAAGGAAGTCACAGGCAACATGTCCAAAATGTAACTATATTCCAAACCTCTTATCAAGGTCTGCCAGGTCCTGCCTACTGTCCATTCTCACTAAGCTTAGTTACGATGTTCTAGTTAGTTCCTAGCCCAGTCCAGGCTCTTCACTCCTGAATCTTCACTTTTGTACACGCTGTTCTGCCTGTAACGTTCTTTCCAATGCCTGCTTAAAAATCTCCAGTCCATAACGGAGAGGAGTCACAGCACTAGGCCTTACCTGTCAAATACTTCCTGGACTGTCCCAGCTTGAACGCAAGCTCCAAGAGGCAAGGGGCATTTATCTGTTTTGTTCTCCCCCTCCCCCTGCCTCGCCGCCCACTCTCTCTCAGAGTGAGTCTCACTTATCCCAGGCTAGCCTCGAACTCGCTATAGCTGAGGATAACCTTGAACTTCTGATCCTCCAGTCTCCACCTCCAGTGCCCAGTCGTCTTCTGTTGTGTTATCTCCGCAGCTGATCCAAGGTCTGTCCCAAAGGGAGCGCTCACGACTTTTGAATCCGTTCCAAAATAAAGGCGCGTACGCTCAACACAGAGCGGTCACCACTTCGCTTTCACAGCTCCCCGAATAACGTCCAGTCCGGAGGAAACACCACCTTACCCCCGTTAGAACGGGAGCGCGGGCAGCAGAGGAGCCCGGCCGCCACTTGCAGCTGCGCCCTGATTGGCCCAGCGCCCCGCTTCCCCCCACTTCCCTCCTCTCCCCTCCCCCGCCTCGGCCCCTGACCCCCGGCCCCGGGGCCCCGGCCGACCCCCGAGCACACTCATCCCTTCCGGACTTGCCCGCGCGAGCGCCCCTCGGCCCTGACGCTGCCCGCCGCGCCTCGACCCTCTCGAGCTCACCTGGGCGCGGAGTCCTCATCTTAGCTCTCCGCGGCTCCGGACTTAGTTTTAAATCGCGAGCGCCAAACGTGGAAGCGCGGTAACCGCCGCGTGACGTCGCGCGGGGGCGTGGTCCGGGGCGCGCCTGCGCAGACCGCATGGGCGGCTGATGAAAGGGTGGCCACTGAAAGCTGGCTGGGAGTCCCGTCTGGAAGTCTACTCCCAGCGGGCCTGAGGACCGGGCTGAAGAAGTTTGAAAACACTCCGGCCGCCGAGCGCTAGGAGTAGGACGTGTGGATCCCGGCGGGCAAGAGCTCTGCTTTGCTAGAATTTGGGTTTTAACGGGGAGGCAGTTTTCTGAGGAAGTGAGGTTCTTTGCCCTTAAAGAGACTTGTGTTGTGTGGGTAGCAAAACGCTGTCCTTATTGGAAGTTCCAGGCAGGCGAAAGGAATGTAGAGCAGTGTGTTCATGTGTACACGCCCCCCAGAACATTGTGTATATATGTGAATACACCTCCAAGAGCATTGTGTATGCATGTACACACACACACACACACCAGATCATTGTATTTACCTGTGTATAACCCCCTAGAACATTGTGTATGTGTATGTATATGTATACACTTCCAAGAATATTGTGTACGCCTTTATGTATACACACACACATTCCAGAACATTGTATGTGCATGTGTGTATATATACACACCAGATCATTGTGTGTACGTATCTATACACACACCAGAGTATTGCATATGCACATGTACACGCAGATTGTTGTGTAAGCTTGTGTATATACACCAGAGTATTGTGTATTCATGTCTACACACACACACACACACACACACTGTGGAGCGTTTACCCACCACCCCCACAGTTCCCCAGAGTTTTCTTGAGTGCAAAATTATTAGGGAATATTAGATAGAAGGATTTATTGCAGAGAATCTTGCGGAGATAAACAGAAAATAAAGGATAGCCTCGAGAGGGCCTGGAACCTTTTCCAATGGGCCCCGACTGTCTCTGCCTCAGGGTTTTTATAGAGACGCCAGGGGGTGGAGCAAAAGACCTCCTCCCCCCAGCACAGCCAAGTGCAGACCATCTCAGTCACCTGCACTCAGGCCCGTGGTCCTAATCATCCTCTATTCGGACCTGCTGGGTAAAGCCACAAGGAACCCGAGAACGGGCTCCCACAACACACACACACACACACACACACACACACACACACACACACAGCGCGCGCGCGCGCGCTAAAATGAAGGACTCAGTCCACATTCTTAGCAAAAGCTTTTTGGAAACCATCTACCTACCACCCTTTTTATAAAAAAAGGAGTGCCGAGGTGTAGTTTTTTGACATCATTTGCCTGCCTACTAAATGTCATTAGTGGCCCTCATTTTGGCAACCAAGCTCTGCCCTTTGTTGAAAGATACTTATAAAAAAAAAAAAAAGATTTATATGTATGAGTGTTTTGCCTGTTCTTATGTTCACTGTTGTGCCCAAAGTCCGGATGCCCAAAGGATCCCCAAGAGACTGAATCCGGTGCAAAAACAAAGCGTCTATAATACAGGTTAACTCAGTTAACTCAGGCCTCTCTGTCCAGCTAACACAGCAGGAGAGACCCTGAGCAGCACAGGGCAAGGGTTTTTATAGTGGCTAGACGGAGAATTCCAAGACTGCCTAGTTACAGACCTAGGATTGGCTCCAGTCCTTGGTATCTAGGCTGAGCTGATTGGCTCTCTTGGACCTAGGGAATTACAACATCTGTAGCTTTAGCACCTGGAGTTGTCTGCTTCTGATTGGCCCTCCCAGGTGGCTCCTGATAGGCCCTTCCTTATGGGATGAGGTGTTCATGGCTTCTGATCAGCCATTCCCTATGGGGTGGGGTGTTAGCTAGGGCGACTGCCTCTGATTGGGCCTTCCCTGTGGGGTGAAGAGTTCATGTCTCTCTCTCTCTCTCTCTCTCTCTCTCTCTCTCTCTCTCTCTCTCTCTCTCTCTAGGGCAAAAGGTCAGAGGCAGTCAGGAGGTCAGGAGTGGTGGTGGTGGGGCTTCCTGCTCAGGCCTCTTTGCTATGCCTGCAATTCTGCAGAGGCCTAGGTCTCCCGTTGCCCCCTCTAGAAGTAACTCTAGAGGATCCAATCATGGGTGTTGGTTTTATGTGGCGGTGCAATGTTATTCATTAAACAACACTATTACCATTCGAGAAAAGCCTCAAGACCCGATAAAACCCACTATCAGAGTTTATTAGGGAAGGAAGGACAGAAGAGAATGTGCTTAGGCCTATGGAAGACATGGGGGGGGGGATGGGGGAGGAGTCTGTGTCCTGTTTTTTATGGATTCCTCTGAACATGCGCATATGGGCTTACTGAGCTATGCCACGCATGTTCATAGATTGCATGATCACGCTGCGCGTAAATTACACGATCATGCAGCACACGGATTACGTAGGATGTAAAGCCCTGGAATGACTAATTGTTTTGCCAGCACATGCACGGTCATGTAGCTGGGGGGAGTGGCCAGGAATTCCAACATTGGATTCTCTCTGAAGGTCTCTGATGGAATATACAGAGACTGTAGTACCATTGACTGCACTGTGCTGATCTTTTCCCTAATGAAAGCAAGCAGTCTATTAAGGATGCAGGGCCCAAAAGTAAAAGTATTAAGATCAGCAGAGGCCCTAGCAATGTGGAGACTGAGGTAGTCAACCACGGAGAGGCATTAAACAGAGATTCGAACCAGATTGCTCATGATCCCTTTTTTGTTTGGCTAGTCCCTCCCTAACTTTGGCCAGTGACTCTTTCACTATTCCTGAATAATCAACGTAGAATCAACATTCCTCCCCTAAGGCTGTGCACAGCCTACCTTGCTGTAAAAATACAAGATCTAATCCCCATTTGTTTGGCAGTATTACTTCGGCCAGGAAGTTCTAGTTTGGCTGGGAATGGGGGGTGTCCAAGGATGTAACAACCTGATAGGGAGACTGAGTTGGCATAGGACCATCTGGTGCTTTGCCAGGGAGCTGCGCGGGCATGGGAGTGGTATACCCAGGTGGCGATACCATCAACCTTGATGGCAGTGGGGGTGGTCAGGATCATGACGTAGGGTCCCTTCCGGCGAGGTTCTAAGGTCTTGTGTTGGTGTCTTCTGACATAAACCCAGTCCCTGGGCTGGAATTGATGTGGAGTAGGTGGTGGAGCCATCTCCTACACCGTTACAACCTCGGCCAGGTGTCCTTGAACACCAAGGCTGCTGCGCTTAAGGGGGCAAGCAAGTCAACATCATTGAACTTGGTGGGCAAGTCAGACCACAAGTTGGGGAGGACAGGAGAGGGTCGTCCAAATACGATCTCTGATGGTGTAAGGGGAATTTTGTACCCGAACAGGGTGAAGGGAAGGAGGGCCACCCAATCTCTTTTAGGATCCAATTCATGTGCTCTACCTGACCGGAACTCTGGGGTCTATAGGCACAATGCAATTTCCAATCTGCCCCAAGTGCTTTTGCTATACCCTGAGTTACCTGCACTGCAAAGGCGGGTCCATTGTTGGAGCCAATCAGAACAGGTATACCATACCTGGGAATGATGTCTTCAGGTAGCTTCTTGACCACCATCTGGGCAGTTTCATGTTTGGTGGGAAAAGCCTCTTCCCAGCTTGAAAATGTATCTATAAAAACAGATGGATATTTGTAGCCATATTTTCCTGGTTTCACCTTAGTGAAATCAGTCTCCTAGTGAGAGCCAGGATTAGTCCTCTGAATCCTGTTAGCCATCATCTTTCTGGCCTTTCGGGTTTCCAGGCCTGAGGTAGGCTATGGGTGAGGGTCAAATCTCCTGTAGTATATCCCAGTTTGTCCATCAGCTCATGGGAACCCCACTCTGGCAGCTTTAGAGTTAGTATTGGGGCAGCTTGTTCCGCCACAGCCACCTTAGTGGTCTTGTCTTCCCTCTGATTTCCCCAAGTAACTGGGGAGTTCTGCTGTGGGATGTATGGCAAATGTGTTGCTAATTAATCAATAAAACACTGATTGGCCGTTGGCTAGGCAGGAAGTATAGGCGGGGCAAGGAGGAGAATAAAGCTGGGAAGTGGAAGGCTGAGTCAGAGAGACACTGCCAGCTGCCACGATGAGAAACAGCTTGTGAAGATGCCGGTAAGCCACGAGCCATGTGGCAAGGTATAGATTAAAGGAAATGGATTAATTTAAGCTATAAGAACAGTTAGCAAGAAGCCTGCCACGGCCATACAGTTTGAAAGCAACATAAGTCTCTGTGTTTACTTGGTCGGGTCTGAGAGGCTGTGGGACTGGCAGGTGAAAGAGATATATCCTGACTGTGGGCCAGGCAGGAAAACTTAAGCTACAGAGTTCCCTTTTTGATGTCCCGGACAATGAATGATTGTCAGCTTAGCCAGGAGCCATAGGGCTTTCTGCAAGTCTAGGATTTAAATTATTTTTGATAATCTTTCTCTCAGCTGTCAGAAGTCCCCTTTCTTGATATATAACATCATGTAGGTGTGACATGGCGAATGCCTAGTGACTGTCTGTATATACATTCTTAAGGCCTTGGTCAAGGTGATCAGTTTCTGCCTTCTGGGCCGATGTTCATGGGGGCAGAGTCTCAGCCCAAATGTCCTCTCCCTCTATCACCACCACCTCGCCTGCATTCCTTTTTCCTTCTTTGACAAAACTGCTCCCAAAGGTGTACTGGGTGAATTCAGCATCTGGCATTGGTTGGTCCCTCAGATCAGATCATGTCCCATGAACTTGGCTGAGTATCTCAGGGCAGTCATGAAAGGGTTGTCCAAGTCTGGGTCAGGGAGTAGGGTGGCTGGGTTTAAGGTCATTGATGAGGCAAAATGTATTCACAGGGGGTGGTGGGGTTAAGGAGGAGGAACTGGTAGTGGGTCCTTGCATTGCTCAACCAGCACTCGGGAGGCTGCTTGAGAAATTCTTCTACCACATGAGATGCGGTCACAGTCATTTCTTGCCCTAGGGTGAGCTTGTCTGCTGGCACAGCCACATCTGGATGGAATGGCAGAAGTCATAAAGCCAGCACAGCTGCTTGACAAAGATCCAGCAAAGCTGAGCCACATGATGGCTGCCATGTCACCTTTGGTTTTCATCTCTACCTGTTACATACTTGGGGCACTTTTAATATTCTTACAATTTGAGGATATTGGATTGATGGGAAATTCCTTATGAATCATTTATGCCCTCTCTCAGGAATGCTGCTTCTAAGCTTACCCAGGAAAGTCCTGAACATACTATTCCTCCCACTTTTAGGGAGATAACCTTATCTACTTGAAGGTCTTCCTTATGCCTTGGAGGTTGTGACACATAAAGAAGTCAGAGGTCTCTTCATGAGGCTATGAGATATTCTTGAAACATCTGTCCCTGTATTTACACAGGAACACGATATTCAAGACAAAGTAAACTTAAAAAGGTCAACAAGATTCAGTGGGCTAGAGCAGTTGGCCACAGTTCAGAGCATAAGCCTCTTTCATTGTACACTCAATTACGAGACATACAACTCTGCCCTACATAGAGACATACTGATGAGCAAATATGGAGTGGAAAGATGATAAAAGTATGAGGTGTCAGGACCCCCCTCTCTTAGAACAGTTAGCTCATGCAGAGCCACTATAATGTCATATGACCAAGGAACAACAGAAAGCCAGGATTAGACATATAGACAAATTCTATAAAGATATAAAATATAAACATTGTATTATGCCAGAATTTGAATAACTGCAGCAGCTTTGGCCTGAGGATTTTTCTTGGGCACTCTGACCATTAAGAGTTAATGACACACTGCTTGGGACTTGGCAAAATGTCCAGGGTAGCTTGAAGATTTTGTTTTGATCTAGTGTCCTTGAAGCAACCAAAGATACCAGCCTGAGAACAGGCTGGCATATGCCTCTAGATTCTCAAAAACTGGGTTATGGGGTTTATGAGTAAGAATGATGCCTCTATTTATTAATGATGTCAAAACTTGAGGGAAAATGATTGGAAATAATAACTCTGTTCTGTCATAGTTTATTAATGATGACTAAAAGATTAGCAAAAGGAAGTGAAACACATGTCCAAAAACAAAAATGATACGATCTATGTTTTGGAACATCATGGATGTATCCCTGCTCACTCAATTCTGTATAAATAAAGAAGCACTCTGGCTGCTAGTCAGTCAGGCTGCAAGATTCTCCCGACCACCATGGCCTGACTCACTTCCTTCCCCCAACTCCTTACATCCTCTGCTGGGACCTGTCCCACTGGGGATGACTCCTGTACGCTTCCTCTCTGTCCATCTCTCCTAAAATGAAACTGAGAAGTATTTCCTCCGTCACCGCTCTTGCATCTACCCATCTTCAGACCCTGCCCTCATCCAGAGTTGGACTCTGGCAGTCCACATCTTTGACAAGCAAGGCAATGGCCTCAAAAGGGGGTATGGACAATTAGGCATGACCAGGAAAGAGTGAGATACTCAGCCCATCCCAATGTCCACCTGTCTTCGGGTAGTTCATGAGTAGTATTGGTCTATGCCTGTAGCCCCAGTACTCAAGCTTTTTCTTTAAAATGGGACCTAGGTGGTGGTGGGGGGCTGTCACCAAACATAAATTGGACAGGTTTCCCCTCCAAGTGTAGAAATACCCTAGGTTTGGGGAGGGGGTCCAAACCCCATTCCCTTCAGTCACTTTCTCATACCTTCAGAACGTTCATGTACATGAAATCACTTTCTTTCTTCTTTTTTTTTTTTTTTTTTTTTTTTTTTTGGTTTTTCGAGACAGGGTTTCTCTGTGTAGCTTTGTGCCTTTCCTGGAACTTGCTTTGTAGACCAGGCTGGTCTCGAACTCATAGAGATCTGCCTGCCTCTGCCTCCCGAGAGCTGGGATTAAAGGCATGAGCCACCACTGCCCGGCTGAAATCACTTTTTTATACTGCTGTGGATATTGCTCTGTATAAATAAACACTGATTGGCCAGTAGCCAGACAGGAAGTATAGGCGGGACTAACAGAGAGGAGAATTGAGGGAACAGGAAGGCAGAGGGAGAGACTGCCAGCCGCCGCCATGACAACAGCATGTGAGGATGCAGGTAAGCCGCGAGTCACGTGGCAAGGTATAGATGAATAGAAATGGATTAATTTAAGATATAAGAACAGTTAGCAAGAAGCCTGCCATGGCCATACAGTTTGTAAGTAATATAAGAGTCTGTGTGTTTATTTTATAAGTGGGCTCTGGGACTGGCAGGACTTGGCAGGAGCTGGAGAGAAAAAAATTACTTTCTTACACTTTTAGAACTTTTCATATCCTCAGACACTCAGAATTTAAGTTATTCTTGGTGCTTACTTAAGCCTTCACATTCTCAGACCTTTATCTTGTACGAGTCCATGAAGATGCAGCTCTCATACCTTATTTCTAAGTCACTTTCTTCCCCTGCTTCCGCCACCAGTACCGTGACAGGGTTCCTTATAGTTCCTCTTTCTGGGGCATTCCTTGGCCCAGTGTCCAACTTCCTTGCATTGGGCACATGGGTCTTTGTGCAGCTTTGGCTTGTTGCTCTCCCAGGGTGCCTTACCTTGTTCCGGGTCAGGCGGTGGAGTTGTCTCTGCTTTTCCTCTGGATCTGCAGCCGATGCTGCCAGTAGCATTCGAACCATGTTGCGAGCTTGTTTCCTGTTTGCAGCTGCTCTAGCTTCCCTTTCCATTGCCCTAACCCTCTCCTGTCTTTTCCTTAGTCTGGCTTGTACCTAATTTGCCACCTCCATCAAGTCGTTCACCGACTTACCGGCTAAACCATCTGTCTTTTGGAGCTTCTTCCTAATATCTGGTGCTGCTTGATTGACAACAGCTAGGATTACTGCTGACCTGTGCTCAGCTGCCTCGGGGTCCATGGGAGAGTAAGCCCTAAACGTCTCCACTAATCAGTCTCTCAAGGTTAGCTGATGGTGATTCATTAACCTCCTGCTCAACACTATAAATTTTAGCCACATTAGTTGGTTGCTTAGCAGCCACCTGGAGACCCCTCATTAGAACCTGGCAGTAGACCTTGAGGCCTCCCTACCTTCTGGTGATTTGAAATTCCACTGGGGGCGAGTCAAGGGGAAGCCTGCCTCAATCTGGGCCTGGCTGGCCGTGGGACACGCATCATCTCCTGGAACCAGCTTCCAAGCCTCAACAATAATGCACTCCTTTTCTTCTGTAGCGAAAAGGATCTGAAGGAGCTGCTGGAGTCGTCGCATGTAGGCTGATGAGTGAAAACGACAGAGTCTAACAGGTTAATAAGACCCTTGGGATTATCAGAGAAAGAGGGGTTCTGAGTTTTCCAATTATGCAAGTCAGCAGTGGCAAAAGGCCAATACTGATAAACCTCACTGCCCTGATCATCAGGCAGGCCTATCACACGAAGGGGAGAGCAGTGGAGTCCGGCTCACAGGCGGTAGCTTCCTGGGGCACGGGTGCGAGGGGGACTCAGGATAGGCTCAGCCTCCCCCTGAGCATCTGGTGATGTCAGAGGAGGGGGCCCATCCTGGGGTTGTATGGGGGGGTAGGGGGGTGGGGGGGTGGGCGGGGGGAGGGGCTGAAGGAGATATGGTGGGGATGAGGATAGGAGATCCTACTCTAGTACCCCCTCTAGAATCAGGGGGCTGAGGGATTGGGATCCTTGGGGAGAGTTCTTGGCATCTCCAACCCCCAAGGCAAACACTGTTGAAGATCCCCCTGAGTTGGTTGTGAGTAATGGCTTCAGCCAAGGTGGGGGTGGGAGTGGGGGGTGGGAGTGGGGGGCTCACAACCAGGTCCTCCCAGATATTAATGCAGGGAACCTGGTCAGGGTGTCCCAGCCATCTATAGATGACATCCTTAGCCCTGCTAATGAGAGATAGGTTAAAAGTGCCTTCCAGGGGGCTGGAGAGATGGCTCAGAGGTTAAGAGCACTGACTGCTCTTCCAGAGGTCCTGAGTTCAATTCCCAGCAACCACATGGTGGCTCACAACCATCTGTAATGAGATCTGGTGCCCTCTTCTGGCCTGCAGTCATATATGCTGTATACATAATAAATAAATCTAAAAAAAATGTTTAAAAAAAAGTGCCTTCCATGGGCCAGTTAGTCTGAAAGGATGGCCACTCCCATTGACAGAGGTTCCAGAGTTGGCCAGCCTCTAGGTGTTCCCATCCATCTTGACGGCCACAGTCCCTGAAATCTTTTTTTTTTTTTTCAGGGTTTCTCTGTGTAGCTTTGCGCCTTTCCTGGAACTCACTTGGTAGTCCAGGATGACCTCGAACTCACAGAGATCCACCTGTCTCTGCCTCCCAAGTGCTGGGATTAAAGGCATGCGCCACCACCGCCTGGCCCTGAAATCTTTAAAATGGTCAAGGAAGAGGCTCAGTGGGGTAGGAGGATGGCTGGACTTTTGGCCCATTATTTCAGGATGTTCCAACCACAGAAACAAACCAAACACAACCAAAGATGCACACACAATGACAGACAAACCAAATGGCTGTGTACAGATCCGAAAGTGAGACTCCAAATTAAGGGCTTGTAGTTGTGACCCACTCAGTCTCTGCAGAGGTACTGGGGTGGGGGTCCATTCCCCCTCAGGAGGGTCATCTGACCCTCCAGCGGGATCCCAGGGCATCCCCTGGGTCTCCCAGCCTGTGATCTTTTCAGCACATCTGCCTAGATCTTATACAGACTTTACAGAAGGAGTTCCAACAATCAGAAACAGAATATAGTTTGCCCAGGCAATTCAGAAAGGTACCAGGTTGTTAGTTGTTGTTGGCACCTGAAGACTCAGGAGAGGGTCATCATGGTGGGCTTGGGGATCCCGGGTGAGCACCCAAATGTTGTGCCCAAAGTCCAGATCCCCAAAGGATCACCAAGAGACCGAATCTGATGCAAAAACAAAGAATTTTTAATACGAGTTAACTCGGGCCTCTCCATCCAACTGACGAAGCAGCAGAGCAGGAGAGACCTCAAGCAGCGTGGGGCAAGGGTTTTTGTAGTGGCTAGATGAGGGGTGGGGGGGACAGGAGTGTGGGGTGTGTTGGGGGGAACAGGAGTGTGGGGTGTGTTGGGGGGGATAGGAGTGTGGGGTGTGTGGGAGGTGTTGGGGAATTCCAAGACTGCCTAGTTACAGACCTGGGATTGGCTCCAACTCTGGTTAGGGGTTTCTGGGCTGGACTGATTGGTTCTTTTAGGTCTAGGGAATTGCAACATTGTAACCTCAGCACCCAGATTTGTTTGTCCACTTCTGATTGGCTGTTCCCTATGGGGTGATGTGCTCATAGCTCCTGATTGGCCCTTCCCTATGGGGTGAGGTGATCACGGCTTCTGATTGGCCCTTCCCTATGGGGTGAGGTGATCATGGCTTCTGATTGGCCTTTCCCTATGGGGTGGGGTGTTCACATCTTCTGATTGGCCTTTCCCTATGGGGTGGGGTATTAGTTAGGGGAAAGGTCAGGCAGTCACTGCCTCTGATTGGGCCTTCCCTGTGGGGTGAAGAGTTCATGGCTCTCTCTGTAGCTAGGGCAAAAGGTCAGCGCAGTCAGGAGGTCAGGAGTGGTGGTGGTGGGGCTTCCTCCTCAGGCCTCCTTGCGATGCCTGCAGTTCTGCAGAGGCCTGGGTCTCTCATTCACTACATGCATGGCTGGTGCCTGAGGTTAGAAGAGGGTGTCAAATCCCCTGGAACTGGAGTTACAGATGTTTGTGAGCCACCATGTGGGTTCTAGGAATCGAACCCAGGTCTTCTACAAGAGCAACACATGCTCTAAACCAATGAACCATCTCTCCAGCCCCAAAAGCTACCTTTTAAAGCTTCTTTGCTTTTGCATGAACTTGTTCTTCCAGAAACACTTTAGGATGAGGCAGAGTGGTGTAACACGGCCTCAGACCTTAGCACAACTGACTCCATGATGAAAGTGCCATTCAGGCTGTAAAACTTAGCATGTAGACAGCACCTGTTGTTGGTTATTTTTTTACTCTTTGGGGGTCCCTCCACCCAGCTGCCAAATAAATCACACAGTGTCTTATTCTTACTTATAAATGTCTGGCCTTAGCTTGGCTTGTTTCTAGACTGTATTTTTTTTAATTTATTTATTTATTATGTATACGGCATTCTGTCGGCATATATACCTGCAGGCCAGAAGAGGGCACCAGATCTCATTACAGATGGTTGTGAGCTACCATGTGGGTGCTGGGAATTGAACTCAGGACCTCTGGAAGAGCAGTCAGTGCTCTTAACCTCTGAGCCATCTCTCTAGCCCATCTAGACAGTTTTTTTTTTTAACTTTAAATTATCTCATCTACCTTTTGCCTCTGGGCTTTTTCCTTTTCTTATGTATATCTTACTTTCACTCTTACTCTGTGGCTGGCTGTTTGGCTGAGTGGCCCCTAGAATCCTCCTCTCTTTGTTCTCTTGCTCTTTCTTCTTTCTTTTTCCAGATTTCTCCTTCTATTTATTCTCTCTACCTACAAGTCCCACCTATCCTATCCTTTCTCCTGCCTCACTATTGGCCATTCAGCTTTTTACTAGACCATCAGGTGTGTTAGACAGGCAAAGTATCACAGCTTCACAGAGTTAAACAAATGCAACATAAAGGAATATAACACATCTTTGCATCATTAAATGTTACACAGTATAAACAAATGTAACACACCTTAAAATAATATTCTGCAACAACCACCAGCCAAAATGAAAACAAAGATCTAATTCATCAAAGTCCGTGATTCTGGGAAAGTCTCTAACTGTACTAACCTTGCTTTGTGGCTTCTGTAGTCCCACCTCTGGCTAACTGTTCTTGTTAACTGAAGTATGTCAACCCAGGACATGGCTTTTGTGCTCAAAGCTCACCCTGAGAAAGGCTTGGGGCTATACTAGATAGAATCTGAAACACCCAGTGTAGTTACTGACAGACTAACAAAGACTTTCTCTGAGCTTAAACCTATTTCTGAGCATGGATACCCCAGGACAGTGGAACTATGGAAAGAAAAGATTACAGTCTTCCTCACCTTCCTGAATGCTACCGTCAGCCACCCAGGAACTGCACATCAGCACCCAGGACTGGATGCTCACCACCTTATCCATTACTGAGCTTTTTGCTCTGAAAAATCTCTGCAGGCTGCTCACCTTTCCGTCCACATCACCCCCTTCCCACTGGGCCTACAATAGCGTTTGCCAAGTGTAAACTTGATCTTGTCCCCACTTGTCTGCTACCACTTCCTCCCAGAAGTCTGAAACCCTTTCAAAGGTTCCTTTGTTCTGGGAACTTCCAAAGGGGCCTACAAGGACCTACAAGGTTTACCCCCACCCCGCCCCCATAGGCTCTTCAGCCTCATTTTGATCGTCCACCCCCTCAGGCCTTTTTTCAGACTTGCCTTCTTCATCCTGCCTGCTTCTACCACAATTCCTCGGCACACAAGCTCTCTTCTACCTAGAATTCTCTGCATCTCCATCTCCCTCCAGTTAGCTCCAGTCAGGTTTGGTTCCTGCCGGTTCCCCAGGAAAGCCTTCTGGGATACACTGAAGGCTTCTTATTGGAGGAGGCTTTGATGTTCAAACTAAGATCACCAAGCATTGGAGGAGGAACAGGTGGCTCTGAATTGGGGTCCCTGAAGAACCGGGTAGGAACCTCTGACAAAATGAAAGATGCTTGTGACCCACTGAACAAGGCTGGAGGCTATTCTGGGGCAATAACGAGCCTCCTAGGCTGACTGCTTGGCTCCGTGCCAGCTCCATACCCAGTGTCTGGAGGCCAGGCATGCCCAGAGCAGGCAGGTCTTTCACATGTACTCTGAATGCTGCCTTTGTTTTGGAGCTCAGGCTACTGAGGGTGCCAAAAGATTAAGTGATTCATCATTGCTATCAGAGGCATGTGAAACTCAATCCCTCTGTGCAGAAGTGGTCGGCCCCTCCCCCACTGGTGGGCTGCCAGAAGGCGGATTGTACTCCACCGCATTCTACTTCCTTAAAATCCAAGAGACACAACCTTAGTTTGGGTGAGGAGCAATAGTTACCAATTGGCTAAACAAGCAACCTTTGGCTACAAATTTGCTAATCTTTCAGCCAAAAGCTGGCTTTTACCGTAACACAGTTTCTGATTTAAACCATCAAGTTACTGAGAGCAAAAGGGACTGCTCTTGAAAGGGCTTTTCCATATCTTGGCCATGTGGTGGAGCACGCCTTTAATGCCAGCACTCCTGAGGTGGAGGCAGAGGCAGGTGGATCTCTGAGTTCAAGTCCAACCTGGCTTTTAGAAGCAGCGTCAGTTCCAGCACAACCAGGGCCACACAAAGAAACCCTGTATCGAAAAACTGAAGGGAAAAGAAAAAAGAAAAAAAAAAAAAAAAAAAGGAAATTGCTTTACATTCTTTTTGGCCTCTGAGCAAATGCTTTTAATTTTTGAATGCAATATGAAATTCCTCATTTCCTAAATCCTGGGCTATGAACAATTAATTTTAGAACTCTCAAACAATAACATACTGTCCTGATCTTAAAACCAGTATGATGCATTTTGCTTTTCAGAGCTATTGGACCGGTTAATCTTGTTTCATTCCAAAGCCCACAGGGAAGGTTCCTAGGGCGGGTACTTTATTCCAGGTGCAGCCACTTACTAGGTATGCGACCACAGGAAGACTGTGCACCCTCTCCATACTTCAGTTTCTTCCTATGTACAGTAAAGAACCGATGTGATGGGGCTACAATATGAGGACTGAGTGAATTCCTAAACAAAAACACCAGTGTCTACCATGCTCAGTGAACTCTAACTATTCCCATCACTGGAACCGGTGCTGCATCCTGGGAGCTTGCCAGGTTCGGTATCACAATCAAGTTTAGCTTCCTATCTGGAGACGTTCCCCATTTCATTGTTAAGAATATTCCCCGTGCACAACAGGTCTGTTCTTCCCATTACTCACTCCACACACACCCTGTGCACTCTTGTACCTTCTGCCCCACCCAAGCTTTGTTGACTATTCCCTTTGTAGTCTTCTCCCCGCTCATAATTTCACGTTCCTTTCTTGTCTGTTCAATGAGAAACAGCCTTGCAGACTAGCAATCACACCACCATCTTCCCGCCCCAGCAGACTCCTAGAGCATGCTGTTCGTAGTTACTAAGAGCTTTGAATTGTTCGAGATCTGGGTTTAGGTACCATGGAAATTAATAAACTTAGATGCTCCTTAACTTTAAGAGTTATTCTTTCCTGGCCACTGGCCACGCCACTGGAAGCCACAGGGCAAACCACAGTTTTAAGGTGCACTGAGAAACACCAGGATATAGTCGCTAGAGCTGTCAGAGGCACAAGAACTTCTTGGGGAAGGTACGCACGAACGTTGTCAGTGAACAGATTCTGATTCATACAGAAAATAGCCTCTGTTTTTTAGTGGAGTTAAGAAAGAAGCAGATAGTTTTCTAAAAAGTATATGAACATCTGAAAACCAGAATTCCCACCTCCACAGAGCCATCACCGCATCGTCTTACCTGGAAAGCAGGTAACATGGGAGCATATTACTTATCTCTATGTAGCAAGAACTTCAAATATTGACTGACATCAGTTTCTAGAATGCTTTTATTTTTTTCTGGGGTAGGGAGGGTGTGGATTCCTCAACAGAAGCCCCAAAGGCTAGCATTTGATAACCTTTTCCCTCACCAGCTGCAGAGGGCAAGTCAGAGGGCGGGCCAGGGTCTCCTTCCCAGCAGATTTCCTGGCAGTGTTGGGTACAGAACAGCCTTGATGTTTCAAAACAACCACACCCATAACTATTTCTTAAGACTCTTCAAGATGCTGAAGGCTTGGAACAAGGGGGAAACACGCCAATCAGTCTCTTGAATCAGGCCTCTCAGAGCTGGACGGCTTCACATACCTTCCTGTCCAGCCCTGGCAATGGGCCTAGATTGTGATGACCCCTCTTTTCAAAAACACAAAGTTCAAGTAATCTCTTTGTCATCTTTGAAGGGAGACTAGAAAGTCATCACCAGAGGAGCGCACACGCCAGCTCCCTCAGAAACAAAGCGCTCCTCTCAGAGCCCACGGAGAGGCAGCCGCAGAGCTTCCTAATACTGCTTCCAGGCACTAGAAAGGCCATCAGGTGGTGCTTACGTCCTCTCAATCATGGGATGGGTCACCATTAACTTAATACTTAGGAGTCAAAACTAACAAATATTTGGGTAGTTCTAGGGCTTTTCTCAGATACATAAAAACAGCTATTAATTTGTGTGAAAACAGGGAGACAGAGGCAGGCGAATCTCTGTGATTTAAGAGGTTAGCCTGGTCTACAAAGCAAGTTCCAGGACAGCCAGAGATGTTACACAGAGAAACTCTGTCTCAGGGGGAAAAAAAAAAAGAAGAAAAGAAAAAGTCAGGGTGGTAGTGATGACTCATGCCTTTAATCCCTGCACTTGGGAGGCAGAGACAGGCAGATCTCCATGTTCAAGACCAGCCTGGTCTACAGATAGAGTTCCAGGGCAGCCAGGACGATGTAGAGAGACCCTGTCTTTAAAAAAAAAAAAAAAAAAAGACATACCTTGTTTATATTTTCCAACTAGTTAAGTTATGAAAACTTACATCCTGAAGTAGGGACTGTGGCTGTCAATTCAAGGGAGGAAAGTGGAGTGCATCAGTTTGGGTGGGAATTAAGCTAACAGAGCAACAAGCCATTTCAAAGGGAGCATGGAGCAAGTCACGAAAAGAAGTCAGCTAGGATGGAGGTATCTCTGGAGCGTCGGCTTCCAGTGTTGACACAGAAACACAACTAGATCTCAGCTCCTCAGCAGCAAACTCTCCCCAGGACATCTGTTCCCATGTCCTTTTCCCTTCTCTGTGTCACGACTAAAGTCAGGAGACTAAAACATCACACACACACACACACACACACACACACACACACACACACACCCCGGCCGCCCCACTCTGCTGGCTGCAGCCTGTGAGCAAGGTGAAGGTCACATACACCTCTGGTATGTGAGAAATAAACTCTTTGCAGCCTGAGGAATCAGAACTACCTTCTTCTTTTTTTTTTTTTTTTTTTTTTTTTTTTTTTTTTAATGGCCTTTCCTTTAAAATCCTCCAGCCAGTGGGGGGCAAGGCAGTGTTTTCACCTGGGCCAGAAGGTTGTGGAACTCATCCACCGCCTGCGTGTGCGCCACTGGATTCAGCACCAGGTGCTGGAAAAGATTGACAGGCTCAGCATTCCGAAATGTCTTAGGGATGGGTATGGTCAGGGGCAGGAAGGTGTTACCAATGAGGAAGTGATGGAGAGACCTCTGCTGGAGGCCTCGGCCTAAGAACCAGAGGAGGTCCTGGAGACGCTGTGAGAGCATGCTCTCCTGCCAGTCGGTCAGGGGCAGTCGGAGCAGCAAGTGCATGAGGGCCGTTTTGAAGTGGTAGGAGGTGAGGACGGGGCGGGACGCTCCCGGGGGTAACGTCTGGTGGTCCTGAAGACTCAAAACGATCTGCAGGCACTTGAGGTGGCAGGTGTTCTCGGGGGCAAAGCGCCCCACCAGCTTCAGAAACAGGTGTTCGCAAGCCGCAAAGGACTCGGGCCAGTCCACACTGGTGAGCTGTTCTTGCCCAGGGGCCTGACTCACCAGGTAGACCAAGGTATCCTCCCGTTGCACCCCAAGAACCAAACTGATCAACAGAATGCGGCCCGAGCGGTAATCCAGCCTGAGCTTGCAGGCGGTGGTAGACGGCGGGAGAGTGAGCTTAAAGTCATACTTGTGGGCCACGAGGGCCCAGGCGTTGCTCACCATGTTCCGGAACCACTGCACAGTCTTACACACGTCCAGGTGCGAGCCAGTGCACAGAGCTGCCTTGATGGAGCTCGTGCACTTGTTCGGGATGGCGGAGTGGTCCCTGTGGTGGTGCACCAGACACAGCACATCCCCCAGGACCTTCTCGTGCTTGCAGATGCCTTCCGAGTCCACCTTCACAGAGCCGCAGCGCCGGCCCAGCGCCGGATCTCTCATCTCCAAGACAAACATCGTGCCCTGTGGAGGGACAATGGGCACCAGGACATCGAACTTCTGGGTCTCATGGAGGGTCCCCCACTTCTCAAAGGCAGCTCCAATGCCCAGGCAGTCTTCCAACTGTGGGTGAGCCTCCCGGCGGCTGAGCACCCGGCAGGCCTCAATGAGATCATCCACAAAGCTCTCCACAAACTCACAGGTGCAGGACAGGTCACGGATGGCATTCTGGATATAATGTTTGTAAAAGGATTCCAGGGCTTCCTGGGAGGGGAAATCAGAGAGCCAGGTGTAAGAGGTGGCGGGCACAACACGGAGTTCTTCCTCTTCCTCCTCGCTGCTGGAGTCGAAGGCTGGTTCATGCTGCATGTTCTGTCGCAGGAGTTCAAAGACGAGAAAAAGGCAAAAGAGGCCCGTGTTCCACATGTTTCCCAGCATCCAGCCCAGGGGGCCCCCATCTCGGTCACTGGCCTGGAACGGCCATCCCATGTCCTTCTTCCCCAGCACTAACTGATCACTGGACGTGTCTCCTCTCCAGAAGTTCTCTGCTTTCTGCTTCTGCTCAGCGGCTCGCCGTCTCTCTTCAAACTCTATTTCTAACTGCCGCATCTCCTCGCTCATTCGCTTCTCCAGCTGCCGACTCCTGGCTAGTGTGTCCAGGTCCATCCGGTCACTGACCATCAGGGGGTGGTGGACAACATACATCACTGCCAGGAACAGCAGGCTTATCACAGCCATGGAGGCCTCTGCATCTGGAGAAGTAGGAGGGTGGGGGTCAGTGGTGACTTGTCCGGCACATCTGTTCTCCAGCACATAGTCCCCAGAGCCCTGGTACCTCAAATCCTGGATGCCAACTACTCAAGAGGAACAGAAAGTGCAGAGAGCTGGGTTTGGACGGAGCAAGAGCGGGCTGCCTCGGAAGAGGTTTAGGGAAGGGAAGTGGAGACGGCAGGGTGTACCCTGAGCCAGCCGCTTTCCTTCCACATACTGTGGGTGGCATTTAGGCTGCCAGAGGGTGGGCATGAGACTGTTTTTATTCCAGTATATTATGGGGAGGGGGACCCTTACAGTAGGGTGGCCTCACCCGACTCATCAGTCCACCTTGGGCACCAGATATGCCCTGCCAGTCCCAGAGGCTCCCTTCCACAGGCAGAAAATACAGAATCTGTCTGGGCAATATCTTCCCCATCCTTGGGTAAGCCAGCCTCAGTCCCCAGCTGCAGCATCCCACTTCCTCTGTGACTTCACAACCCTACCCTGTGTCATTAGACCACTAAGCCTCACCACTGTGCCCTGTAGGAGCCAGACGGGCTCTGGGCTGCCAACTCCCTGTGTACTGCAATGTGGTTCTGAGGCAGCTGCACTTCTCAGCCCAGGAAAGTGCAGAACTCAGAGTGGCCAAGCCCCAACTGACAGACAGTAGCAGAGATTCCCTGGCCCTCCCACCCCATCACTGAAGCCTGAAACTTCCGGCCTTCATCCCCATTAATTCACCAGCTACTGGGCTCCCGGAGTCACGAAGGGCAGTGCACCATGGATATCGAGTTCAGGTGAGGGACTCTCCTCCCTTTGGAGCTGAGCCCAACTGCTCTCTCGATGAGCCCTGTTCAAAATGACCAGAGCCGCGCGGGATCTGCCTCAAAGTGGAGGCCCCTCTGCCATTAGTCACTTCCCCAAATTCCACGCCCAGACAGTGCAATCTCACCCATCTCTCCTGACCCAGTTAAAAACCCAGATTCAGGGTTTCTCTTGGAATTAGGGGCCACCTTACTCACGGTCTCTGTTAAGAGCAAGAGAGCATTCTTAAAGACACAGCGCGGCCTGGCCCCCCCCTGCCTTCTTCCGGGCGTGCACGATGCTGCCAGTTCATAGCCGGCACCGACTACAAGCGTGGTCCCGACGCGCTCTTTGTGGGTACAGACCATGTCTCCGACAGTCCGAAGTCTGTGGACTGCTGGGACTACCACGCGGTGCTGGCCGCGGAGAACTCCAGCAAGCCACAGCGGTTCCCGCCTCAGGGGTTCCGCCCCGGGAGGCTCCACCCCTTGCTCAAAGCCACGGGGCGGGGCCCCGGGCAGAGGCTCAGCAGCGCTGAAGCCCTCCCTAAGGGCTCGCACCTTTTGTCCCCAGTCCGTCTCCCTTTGAAGGGACAGCGGAGCATCTGTGGCTACCCTCTCACAGCTACTCCGCTTCGTGCGGTGGCACGAGGCTGAAGTGCCTGCTGCCACCCCCACCACGTTCCTTCCTGGACAATGTATACTTAATGAGAACTTGGGTGGAAAGACGATGGAGACAGAGCTAGGAACTGACTGGGAAAAGCCGTTCTCACTTCTCTCAGACTCTGTGCGAAGTGAAAAAGGAGGTGTGTTTAGGTACCCGTAATAAGCATCACTTGATGGGGAAGATGACCCAGTGGGTGGAGTGCCTGCTGCCCAAGCGTGAAAATAGGAGTTTGGGTCCCTAGGCATACACCTCTAACCCCAAAGCTGAAAGGGCAGAGCTAGGCAGGTCCACTGAGTTTAAGTGGCCAATGAGTATCAGGTTTTACTAAGAGATCTTGTCTCTTGCTGGCCGGTGGCGGCTCATGCTTTTAATTCCAGTACTTGGGAGGCAGAGGCAGGTGGATCTCTGTGAGTTCAAGGCTAGTCTGGTCTACAGAGTGAGCTCCAGGACAGCCAGAGCTACATAGAGAAACCCTGTCTCAAAAAACAAGCAAACAAAAAGCAAAAACGAGAGAGAGAGAGAGAGAGAGAGAGAGAGAGAGAGAGAGAGAGAGAGAGAGAGAGAGAGAGAGACCCTGTCTCAAAAAAGTAGAAATCCATAAAGACACAGGAGGCAGGTGCACACATACCATGCAACACCACACAAACATGCTCCTACCCAGGTGCGTGCATACACCACTACAGACCTCACCTCCAGACCATGCCCAGAATTGTATCTTTCCCCAATCACAGTGACTCTTGGGAAAGGAGGATCTGTCACTCAGAGTCCTTGGAGCCTTGTTCGCCACACTCACTAGTCACATAAAGGTAAGAATCCTAAATCTAGCCAGGCAGTGGTGGTACATGCAGTAGCAGGCAGGTCTCTTGAGTTCAAGTCCAGCCTGGTCTACAGAAAGAGTTTCATTACAGCCAGGATACACAGAGAAATCCTGTCTCAAAAAAAAAAAAAATAACAACAACAACAACAAAAAATTTCTAACCCTTCAGGCAG
Source organism: Peromyscus eremicus (assembly GCF_949786415.1). Classification (NCBI taxonomy): domain Eukaryota; kingdom Metazoa; phylum Chordata; class Mammalia; order Rodentia; family Cricetidae; genus Peromyscus; species Peromyscus eremicus. Next base: position 100,946,733 of record NC_081419.1, read on the forward strand.
CTCTGTTGATCATACATCATGTCAAAGAGAACTTCACAAAGAAGGCTAGATAAGGCTTAGTACATGTTAATGCTAACAAGGGGTTGGAGAGATGACCCAGTGGTTGAGAGCACTGATTGCTCTTCCAAAGGACCCAGGTTCAATTCTCAGCACCCACATGATGGCTCACAGCTGCCTGTAACATGTGATGTATAGCCATATGCAGGCAAAACACCAATACACAAAAAATAAAAACGGAGAGATGGCTCAGCTGTAAAGGGTACTTGCTCTTCCAGAGGACACTTGTTTGGTTCCCAGCACCCACACGGTGGCTCATAACCATCCGTAACTCCAGGTCCAAGGAATCCAACAATCTGACACCCTCTTCTATCGCTGGTACAGAATGTCTCTAGATACAGAATGTCCATCTATACAAATGGGCAAAACACACATAAACAACTTTTAAAAGTAAATCAATTTCTTAAAAAAGGGAGATGCCAACAAGCTATAGAATTATTATCCCACTTAAAGATCACACTTGAATTGACAAAAAGCTCAGTATCAGAGATCATCTTTGGTTTTTGTTTGTTTGTTTGATTTTTCTTTTGGCTTTTTTCCCCAACTTGTTTTGTTTTGGGGACAGAGTATCACTATGTATCCCTGGCTGGCCTGGAACACAGAGATCCTGTCTCTGCCCCCCACATGCTGGAATTAAAGGCATGTGTCACCATGCCCAGCTCCAAGCTGTATTTCTTTTTTTTTCTTTTTCTTTTTCTTTTTTTTTTTTAAAGATTCATTTATTTATCATGCATACAGTGTTCTGCCTGTATGTCTGCCTACAGGCCAGAAGAGGGCACCAGATCCAGATCTCATTATGGATGGTTGTGAGCCACCATGTGGTTGCTGGGAATTGAACTCAGGACTTATGGAAGAGCAGCCAGTGTTCTTAATCACTGAGCCATCTCTCCAGCCCTCCAAGCTGTATTTCTATATTATTTGTTTGTTTGTTTATTTTAGAGACAGGGTTTCTCTGTGTTGCCCTGGCTGTCCTGGAACTTGCTCTGTAGACCGGGGGGCCTCAAGTTCACAGATCTGCTGGTTTTTGCCTCCTGAGTGCTAGGATTAGAGGCATGCACCACCACTCTCGGCTCTATTTTTATTTCTTATGTGTATGAGTATTTTGCCTTTATACATGTATGTGCACCATGTATGATGCCTGGCGCCCAAGAATGTCAGAAGATCCTCTGGAGCTGGTTCTGGGAACTAAACTCAGGTCCTCTGCAAGAGCAACAAACACTCTTAACAGTTGAGCCATCTCTACAGCCCCGCCTCCAACCTGTATTTTGTTAACTTAGGAGTAGGAAAAACAGGAAACCCTCCAAAGTTCATGCTGATTGGTGATTTTATACAAATGACAAGTGAAAGTAAGTGACTCATTAACAAGCCAACTCCTGCATTGTAGGTATTTACTTTTGCTAAACAAAGAAATATGGTAGATTTTCTGTGAAATAAATTTAGCTGTACCCTTTAAAAACTTATATTGTAAACCAGACATCATGCACAGGAATATAACCCCAGAATTCTGGGACATCTGAGGCAGGGGATAAGTTCAAGGCCAGTCTGGGCTACGTGAGAGAGACCCTGCAAAAGTTGGACAGGTGTTGAGAGCACAAAGGTCCTTGTGCTCAAAGGTAAGCATTAGGGAAACCAGGAATGTTAAACACACAGGGCTGCCTCTTCGGTGGAAGAGATGTAGAACTGATTTCTGTCCAGAAGGCTGGGAATGGGGGTGGCTAATAATAGCCCAGGTGATCCTTGCTCCATCTGTATGGGCAGGAGCTCCCCCAAGCTCCTACAACCAGGACCAGAGGTGGCTAATAGTCAAGATGACTCTGTGCTATCTGAATGACTGAGACCACATAAAATCACCCCCACCCCCCCGACACACACTGTAGGCCCTTAAGATAACACATACAGCCTATCTTTAGAACCCATCTTCATGGAAGAAGTGACATGTACTTTGAGAAGAGTTTCGATGTGTTTATGCCTCCTTGTGCGCACAGGATTGTGTTACATCAGGAAAAAATTCCCCCCCCCCAGATTGTACTGTACTTAAATATACTAAAATAAACTGCCTGATGTCAGGCTCTAGACGTTTGAACAAATTTCCTTCTGGTCTCATGTGGATCCTTATTTTGTTGGTGGTGGCATTTGCAAAGACCACTCTTCCCCCAACACACACACACACACACACACACACACACACACACACACACAGAGATTGGAAAGATGATATAGTTGGTAAAAATGCTTGTTGTGCAAGCATGATAACCTAAGTTCAAATCCCAGTACCTTCCTAAAAAGTCAGACATACAGGATGTCTGTAATCCTATTGCTCATTCAGGGAGATGGGAAATAGAGACAGAATCTCTGAATGCTCAGGGGCCAGCTAGACTGGTGAACACAGCACAGAAATAACAAAGAGACCCTGTCTCAAAGCAAGGCAGAAGATGAGGACACACTCCAGAGTGACCCCTGACCTCCACATCCTTGTAGTGCCCTGCACACACAAAATGCACAAGTACGTCACACCAGATGAAAGTTATGAAATAGCCAGGTATGGTGTGCACAAAGAAGGAGGAGGAGGAGGAGGAGGAGGAGGAGGAGGAGGAGGAGGAGGAAGGAGAAGAGGAAGAAGGGGAAGAGGAAGGGGAAGAGGAAGAACAAAAGAAAGAAGAAGAGGAAGAAGATGAGGAAGAAGAAACTTATGAAATGATCATTATGAACAACACAGGAAGTAGCTACCACCATAACTGCCTTGACTCTGCGTATTTGCCATCCAAGACTTAAACTTGTTTAACACCTTTCACTTTTTTTTTTTTTTTTTTTTTTTTAAAGATTTATTTATTTATTATGTATACAGTGTTCTGTCTGCACATATCCCTGCAGGCCAGAAGAGGGCACCAGATCTCGTTATAGATGGTTGTGAGCCACCATGTGGTTGCTGGGAATTGAACTCATGACCTCTGGAAGAACAGCCAGTGCTCTTAACCGCTGAGCCATCTCTCCAGCCCACCTTTCACTTTTTGGTGAGAACAGTTGCTTAAAGACTCAACATTGAGAGAAGCATCAAGGAACAGTTGCTTTAAAGGCGATTTATTTCTAGTTTTCCTTGTTCTCCAGCACAAGATTATTGGTACACCTCAGTTGTTGCTTTTTACCCACAAGACCAGACTTTATAATTAATTAAAAATTAGATGTTATGTATAGTCTGGAGGAATTAAAGAAAACATTTCAAGAAGATTTTTTTTTTTTTTTGGTTTTTCGAGACAGGGTTTCTCTGTGTAGCTTTGTGCCTTTCCTGGAACTCACTTGGTAGCCCAGGCTGGCCTCGAACTCACAGAGATCCGCCTGTCTCTGCCTCCCGAGTGCTGGGATTAAAGGCGTGCGCCACCACCGCCCGGCCAAGATTTTTTTAAAGCCCACCCAAACTCAGTAAGACCTGTTGTGGAATGAGCTAAAATGCATTGTAACTAAAAATATATGAGAAGCAACAAAAGGTTTAGGTGGGTAAATTTATGAAGTGATGAAAACACATGTTGTTTAAAGCCTTGGGCTACTGGTTGTAGTATTTAGCAAGAGATATTTTATGGGAAGTATTTGAGTCTATCATGTGTCAATGGTGAACTTCATGAACTCTTGTGGAGTTGAAAACCATCTGACTTGGACATTTTTGTTAGAAAAGGAAGCTGAGGGGGTTGGAGAGATGGCTCAGCAGTTGAGGGCACTTGCTGCTCTGGAAAAGGATTAGGGTTTGGTTACCAGCATCCACACTGTGGCTCACAATCATCTATAACTCCATTTCCAGGGGAGTCTGACACCCCTTCTGACTCCATGAGCACCAGACACACATACGGAGCACATCCATCCAAGCAAAACATTCATATACATAAAAAATAAAATAAAATAATCTAAAATAGGGATGCTGACTGCCTTCAATTGCCATCACACAACATTGTAGTGGCTCAGCAGTTTTAGTCTTGTGTGTCTGTGTATGTAAATGTGGAGATTGAAATCAGGACCCTACACATGCTCAGTGAGCACAATCAGTGAGCCTCACCCAGTGCTGTGGTGGTTGTAGTGGTGGTTTTATAGTTTTTTTTTTTAAATTCACAACTGAGAAAATGAGCGTTTCCAATAAACAAGCACTTTTGGAAATGATCTTTCGTTGTAGAATTGATATTTGTCTTTTTTGTTGGAAACTGTGCAGCCTTGACTGTCTCTGAGTTCTCTAGATAGAGTAAGCTAACCTTGAACTTGTCATCTTCCTGCCTCTGCCTCTCGAAGGCTTGCACCACCATGCCTTGCCAGATTTGATACTGGGAGGGGCAGGTTCTACACAGGGTTTCTTTGTGTAGTCCTGACTGTCCTAGAACTAGCTCTACAGACCAGGATGGCCTCGAACTCAGAGATCCACTTGCCTATGCCTCCCAAGTGCTGGGATTAAGTGCACCACCACCGCCCTGCTTAGACTTGATACTTTTTAATGAAAATAAAACACAAAGCAGCCTTTAATCCCAACACTCGGGGAGGCAGAGGCAGGCAGATGTCTGTGAGTTCGAGGTCAACCTGGTTTACAAAGCGAGTTCCAGGACAGCCCGAGCTGTTACACAGAGAAACCCTGTCTCGAAAAACCAAATACATAGTTAGTTAGATAGATAGATAGATAGATAGATAGATAGATAGATAGATAGATAACAAAGCAAAATGCTGCATGCAGGTGAAATTTATATTATGGTGATATCACTTTCAACAGTAAATTTTGACTCTTAATATCAAGCCGCTCAGTGCACTTGCCACGTTGTGGAAAGTAAACAAGCAAGACCTCCATCCCTGTACCAGTTTGCAGCAGATGTTTTCTGAGCTCAAGCCTCAGTCCCTGCAGGATGTATCAGACATCACTGAAGTGAAAAGAATCACCCTGCATTCTAAACTTCTAAACTTCACTTAGCTTTGCAATTATGGGGAGTCCATCTCACCTTCAGTTAGGCCCATTTAATCTGCAATGTAATAACATGTTAAAAACCCACTATATAAATGAAATTATGCAGTGCTGGGCATGGTGGTACACACCTTTAATCCCAGCACTTGAGAGGCAGAAGCAGGTGGATCTCTGAGTTTGAGGCTAACCTGGTCTACAGAGCGAGTTCCAGGACAGTCTGGGCTACACATAGAAACCCTGTCTGGAAAAAACACAAAATAAATAAGTATATAAATACTTTCCCAATGGAAATCATGTGCTTGAGGATTGATATCAGTTTTGGCAGTACTTATGTTTATGGAGACACTCAAAGAATAAATAAATAAAATCTCATTAACCTAAATGTTTGAAATAATTTAGATGATAGGAGTGAGTAGAAGTCCCCAAAATAAACCACATCTGTGCTGAAGATGCTGATAGAATAAACGACTGGATTGAACTTAGTGACTGCAGAAAATGAAAATGTTGAAGAGCCAGAGCCAAATCACTGCGGGCTATTTTTAGTTCTCTTGAATGGCATTCATTTCTCACCCCTGGGTCTGAACTAACATCTTTTTGACTGTCAAAGCCTTTAAAATGTATTCTTAGCAGATCACAAGTTTCTACCAATGGAAAAAGCTAAAACCATCACTGGAAAAGAACAGTATTGGCTTAGAACACCCCAAGACCAAGTTTTCAGCACAGAGGAGACTTATTTGCTCCAGATGGACAGAGAACAGGTAATAAGAGACAAAGACAGGAGATAGAGAAGGGGAAGGGAACAAGGAATCAAGGGCAGGGGTATTTGTCCTGAAGAGGCAAAGGACTGCCTCTGGATAGAGAGGAGACCGATGTGTCCCATAGGCAAATGGCAGTTTGTAAAAGTAAAAGTGGAAACCCCCGTGTTAGGATGAGGTGTTTAATTTTGATTGGACATGTTAATTAGGTGAGCCAAAGGGGGCTTTTGATTGCTGGACTTCAATACTTCCATAGCTGGACCTTGGTAGTCAGCCTCAGGAGGAGGAAGTGGCCAAATAAGGGAATAGACCTTGGTGGTTATTAGCTTTAGGAATGTCATCTAACAGTTTAGCAAGGCAGTGGGGAGAAGGGCAAGGCCTGCCAGAGCCATGTTTGCCATGCTCAAGCTGGCTAGAGTCCCCTCAATCATCACATTATAATAGGGATCCAGACCTTAGCACAACTGACTCCATAATGGAAGTACCATTTAAACTATAAAACTCAGCACCGAGACAGCACCACCTGCCAAAACTAAAACAAAAGCCTAATCCATCAAAGTCCATGTCACTCTGGGAAAGTCTCAAAATGTAACTAACCTTGCTTCTTGGCTTCTGGCTAACTGTTCTTGTTAACTGAAGTATGTCAAACCCAGAACCTGGTTTTTGTGATTAAAAGCTCACCCTGAGCTGGAGAGATGGCTTAGAGGTTAAGAACACTGGCTGTTCTTCCAGAGGTCCTGAGTTCAATTCCCAGCACCCACATGGTGGCTCACAACCATCTGTAATGATCTGGCTCCCTCTTCTAGCCTGCAGGGATACATGCAAACAGAACACTGTATACATATAAATAAATAAATCTTAAAAAAAATCACTTAAAAAAAAAAAGCTCACCCTGAGAAAGGCTTGGGCTACACTTGGGATCCTGAACACACTGGGTGGCTAATAAAGACTTTATATTGACTCAAACCCATGTCTGAGCAGTCTTCTCTGGTGGATACTCCACGACGACATAGCATGTGAAACATGTAGCAGCGTTTTCCCGGCTTACTATAGTCCAGCTGCTTGTGGTTCCCATCAAGGTGTTTAGTCAACGCTTGGTGCTTGAGTTTTCTTGTTCTGTAACTAGCACAAATCTCACATAGCAAGTTAGAGTGTGGAGCAAGGCTTTGGGACAACTTGAATGTATGCTGGCAGGTCATGTTTACTCATTTTTCACCCAATAAAATAACTTCTTCAGGGGTTGGAGAGATTGCTCAGCAGTTAAGAGCACTGTCTATTCTTACAAAGAACTCAAGTTCTCAACATTCACATGGCTGCTTGAAACCATCTGTAACTCCATTCCACGGGTTCTGACACACTTTTCTGTCCTTCCAAGGCACCACGTGTACATACAGGCAAGTGAAACACTACATAAAATATAACCAAAGAAAATTTTTTTGAAAAATTAAATATCTCAGCCAGGTGTGGAGGCGCACACCTTTAATCCTAGCACTCAGAAGGCCAAGGCAGGCAGATCTCTGAGTTCAAGTCAGCTTGGTCTACAAAGTGAGTTCCAAGACAGCCAGGACTACACAGCAATCCTGTCTCAAAAAAATTAACTAAATACCTCTTATTCCCTCTGAGGTAAGAGCATTGTAAGAGTTTGGGCACCTGAATATCAGGTCCCAAGGACGATGCACTTTCACCAGAGAAGTTATCCAGATTAGCACCAGGTACCAGCAAGGGACCCTCTGTGGCCATCCATTCATGATGCCCTATTGGTTGGATGTTGGTGAGCTCTTTCTGTGGCTTGGGGGCCTCCCTTCGTTTAATTAGAGGACCACTGATTTATCCTGAGCTGGTTGTTTAAATGTCATATTTTGTTTTCAGACTGGTGGCTGTTTTTTTTTAATCTTTATTTTTACCAGAGCATTCTATTGTTTGGAATCTGTTTTGTTTTCATATAATTTTGCTTGCTTTTTAAAAATAAATAAATAAATAAATAAATAAATAAATAAATAAATAATAAACGTATTTATTTACCAGCATTTTGCTTCTCTTTCCTGCCACTCATCCAGTGTCTAATTCTGAATTTTTCTGTGACCTCTCCTGATTATTTCAACCTTACCACTTTTAGTTTAGGAATTCTATGAGCAAATAATCATAAAGAAATGAAAGATGCATTGTGCTCTCCACCCCAATAGGATAGAGGTATCATAGAGAACATTCCAGAAAGTGTAATACCCTCATAGGAAAACCTGAAGCTGTACAGTTATGTCTTGGTTGGAAAGCACCTTACTAACTCAGCCAAGAAGAAACTAATGAAGGTTGGTCACTCAGCCTTCCCATGTTGTACTTGTGTAGGACCAGCCAGAGACACAGTAGGAGGAAGCAACCTCCAGATGAGAGCTGGGAAGTTGTTCTAATGAGGAGCACAGAAATCCAATCCAAGACACAAATCCCATTATTAGCATAGGGAAGTTTTCAGGAGAAAACAGTAATTCAAGAAAGGAGTGACCATTTGAAGAAAACCTTCCATTTGGTACTCCAGCTGTTGGACAATCATGGTTAATAAACTCACAAGTATTTGGGGAAATGGGGAACTGTAACCAGAGGTCACTTGGCTTTACAGTTCACTCAATGGAGAGCATTTAATATATCAGATTGTTTTTTAAAGATTAATTTATTCTATTTTGTGTGTATGTGTGTATTCCTAAGTCCATACATGTGCACGTGTGTGCAGGTGCCTGTGGAGTCTAGAAGAGGACACTGGATCCCCGTGAACTGAGTTCAGAAGCAGTTGCAAGACTTGGTCTATGGGTGTTGGGTATCAAACCTAGGGCCTCTGCAAAGGTGATTTTAATCACCACGCCATTTCTCCAATCCTATATCTGATTATTTTTGCAGGTTATAAGCTAGAAGACCTGGAATAGAACTAAAGATTGTAAAAGACTTGTTTAATTTGAATTTTAAAATGTTTCAGAATAGAAAGGATGAAATTTCTAATTTACAAAAAATAAAAATTGAGGTTGAAGAGATGACATAGTTGTTAAGGGCACTTATTCGTCACCTGGGTTCCCAGGACCGACCTGGCAGCTCACAACTGTCTTCACTCCAGTTCCAGGGGATCCAATGTCCTCTTTTGACCTCTGCAGGCACCAGGCATCCTCTAAGAGCACATTCATAACACAGGCAGAACACATACACAAAAATAACAATAATAAATCTTAAAAAAAAACAAACATTTTGGGGACTATAAAATTAAATAGATATTAAAAATAGAAAATTAACAAAAAGGGCCTTAGAAGTTGTATCAGGAGTAAACATAAATTGTGAAGTCTCTAACTAGCCTCACCAGCACAACTTCCCTTCCTTTACCTCTAAGCACAATAAAATTCTAGATTGGGGAGGAAGACTGTTCTGGTCTAGTTTAAGAGGAAACTCTGAGGGAGAAGACATTCCTATACCATAGAAATCCCATCAGGAGGGTAGAAAGACAATTACAGAACATGAGAGGGAAAGGAGCCTCTTCTCCCAAAGTCTTGAAGACTAACTGCCTGAGAATGAAGAATTCCAGCACAATTGACAACATTTTCTGTGATCGTTGCCTATGCAGACACAATGTTCATTTTAAACAGTTTTGTCTTTATTTGTATTGTGTGTGTATATGTGGACATGCATGTGCCACAGTGCTTTCAGGGAGGTCAGAGGACAACCTGTGGGAGGCAGTCTGCTCTCTCTCTTCCACCATGGAGGCCCTGGGGATTGACTCGGGTCTTCAGGAGCCTACACTACTACTTTCCTAGAGAGATGTTTTCAACAAGGATGTTAAAACAGCAAGGAAACACGTGTAAGGACTAAGTGTAAAAGACTTTCTTCCTTTCCCAGGTATAGCCTGCAATTTCCTAAGATTCTCACGAGAACCCCTCTTTGTGATAAAAGACACATCTTAAACCCTTGTGCAATCCTTGTGAACCCATGATTTTAACTTATCAGATCGCAATCCTAACCAAGGCACCTCTGCAGCCACCCTATAATTTTATTTATCAGAAAAGATGGAGAAAATGAAACAAAACAAAACAAAACAAAACAACTTAGTAAGCTGCTGAGATTTTACTTGCGATCCAGCAAAATTGTACTTACAGCTATCACTAAGACACTTTAGCCCAACTCTGTCTTGAGAAGCCCACATCTATGCTTGTGTTTGTCCTGTCCTTTCTCTAAGGATCTGTGTATTAGTATTTATGCTTGAATCTACTTTCAGATCTGGTCTTCATGAATCTCAGTACTGTTTCATACTGGCTCATCCTGAAGTTTTTTTTCAAGAATATTCAAGCAGTGAGCTCCAAAGAAATGTCCTCAGGTTGCTAGAACTGACACAGGGAATTCTGTCACCAGCTTATGCCTATCTGCTGCTGATCTTTTGTGGAGACCACGAAAGGATAGTTATTCAAACAGTTGGTGAATTTCCTTGATTTGTGCTTGGGTGTCCCACTGAACTATTTTTGGCAACTTTATACATTTTTACAATATACTGTGGACATATTCACCCTCCCCCATTAGGAAGGAGGGTACTGTCTCCATTTACCCTATACTCTTGTTTTTCTAAAGCACACTGGTTGAATTAGGGTTGCTAGGATGAGCATGGCTAGGGGCTTATTTACTGGAGCATGGGCAGCTTGCCAGTGCTACACCACTAAAGAAAACGACACCTGCTGGCACCTTTTGTGGAAACCACGAAGAGAAGGTCTTTGATGCGGTGCTGGTGGGTTTCCATGACAGTGGCTGCTTGTTCTGCCTGGGTTTGAATGTTATCTTGATTTCTTTCTTTCTTTTTTTTTTTTTTTTTTGGCCCCAAAACCCACGCATGTTTAATGAGTGTCACTGGCCCACAAGATAGCAATCCCCGTGTAGTCACACAGACCTTCTTCCTGCTACAGATGGAACAGGACATGGCTCCCTGGCAGAACATCATCATAAGAAACAACCCCCTGACGTCTGGAGCCACTCTCCTGCCTCTACGATAGCTGTCCGCGGCCTTTTTAAGGTGAAACACTCTCTGGTGACACATGGAGGCACAAACCTTTTTAAGTGGTACTTCCTGGATACAAAACACGCAGGAGTGCCCGCTTCTGTGCATGGCACGCGCCATTCCCCCTCTTGATTTAGAAACGATCCTGGCAGCTCTACCTACTGGATTGCTTGAAATGCTGTCTGTGAAGCATCCTCAGATGCTGAGAACTCTGCTGGCCTCTTCCTCGTGGTGACTTACAAATCTGCTTCTCAGCCTCAAACACTCTCAGATGAAACACAGATACTATCTTAGGTTCTTCCTCCTTCTCCTCCTTCTCTTCTTCTTCTCCTCCTTCTTCTCCTCCTCCTCCTCTTCTTCTTCTTCTTCTTCTTCTTCTTCTTCTTCTTCTTCTTCTTCTTCTTCTTCAATATTTATTTATTCATTATTTATTCTGGTTTTTCAAGACAGGGCTTCTTTTTGTAGACCTGGCTGTCCTGGAACTCACTCTGTAGACCAGGCTGGCCTCAAATTCTGCCGGCCTCTGCCTCCTGAGTGTTAGGATTAAAGGCACATGCCACCACCCTCCAGCTGAAATTTATTTTTATTTCATGTGTATGAGTGTTTTGCCTGCCTGTATGTCTGTGTACCACATTCATGCAGTGCCCATGAGGCCCTAAGACAGTGTTGGATCCCATAGAATTAGAGTTACAGAGGGTTGTGAGTCATCATGTGGGTGCTGGGAATTAAACTCTGTCTGCAAGAGCAACAAGTGATCTTAACCACGGAGTCATCTCTCCAGTCCCTTATTTTTTTAAATTTTAAATCATTTTTTTCTTTTTCTTTTTTTCTTTTTTCTTTTCGAGACAGGGTTTCTCTGTGTAGTTTTGGTGCCTATCCTGGATCTCACTCTATAGACCAGGATGGCCTTGAACTCACAGAGATCCACCTGGCTCTGCCTCCCGAGTGCTGGGATCAAAGGCGTGCGCCTCTGGCTTAAGTCATTTTCAGCACAACTGCTTGCCACTGCTTATAGTTTTCACCTTTATGCCAGAAAATTCTCTTACTAGTAAGAAGCCGTGGTACCATCAACACATGGTGGCAGGATGCCATCTACACATGATAGAGATCTTAGACACAGAATTTACTACTTACTGTGGGGAATGACAGGGGATATTTGTGATGGCTGGGGCACTATCACATTCTGCATTATAAGGTTACGTTTGTATTTCATATTGTAGAAAAGAATCTTGCATTTACACATTTAAGCAGCTCAGCATGTACACAGTACTAACCATGTTTGTTCTAGTTAATCAGGCACCCAGATGGCATACCAGGAGAATGCAAGTCACTGTGACCTTCAGCGCATGTGGTCCACGTCCACGCTGCCTGGGGAAATACAGTAACAGGAGAAGGGGCAGGAGACAATGAGGAGAGAAGTGGCAACATGATGATCTCAAAGCCAAGGCTGACCACTGGGCTCCAGGGACAAGAATAAACTTTGGAGTGACTGCCTTGTTTTCACTCAGCAAAGTTTGCTGGCTGGAGATGAGATATAAGGCAGAGTTTTGGACTATTAATTCATTGCATTCTGAGATATCTGGAACTCTGAATAAAGTCCTGTTTTTCATTTAAATTTATTATATGTATATGGGTGTTTTGCCTGTATGTTTATCTGTGCACAGCATAAATGCCTGGTGTCCCCAGGAGTCAGAAGAGGGCATCTGATCCCCTGGGACTAAAGTTTCAGATGGTTGTGAGCCACAGATTGAGTACTGAGGATCAAGTCCAAGTCCTCTGGAAGAGCAGCCAATGCTATGAACCACGAAGCCATCTCTCCAGCCTCATAAAACCCACTTTAACGATTCAGTCCCTGCCTTTACTCAGGGCACTTGTGAAGACAGGCAATACAAACCATGATATCTCATTTCCATGTGGTCTTCTAAATGTAAGAACTAAACTATAGCCTGGCGGCAGTGGCAGTGCACACCTTTAATCCTGGCACTTGAGAGGCAGAGCCAGGCGGATCTCTCTGAGTTCCAGGACAGGCACCAAAACTACACACGAGAAACTGTGTCTCAAAAAACCAAAAAAAAAAAAAAAAAAAAAAACCTCAAAAACCAAACCAAACTAAACCAAACAAACAAACAAAAAAAGAACTAAACTATGTGGGAAACATCTTGTAAAATAATTACTGAAAACAAACAAGCAAACAAACAAACAAAGGGACTACAGACGCCATCTCTGCTAGAGGGAGAGCTTACACACTTACATGAGGGGCTTTTAGAAATCATAGCCAGGGCCAGCAAGATGGCAAGCTGTTTGCTGACTGATGACCTGAGTACAATCACTAGACCCCACAAAGTGAAAGAAGGAAACTTATACCTGCAAGTTTTCTTCTGACTTCTACACAGGTACTGTGGCCTGTGAGTGCACAGGCACACACACACACACACACACACACACACACACACACACACGCGCACGCACGCACGCACGCACGCACGCACGCGCACACACACACACACAGGCACTCGCATACACATGAAGGCGAGCGGACACTTTTGCACACACATTTACGCGCGTGTGCACACACACGAAAACCCCTCTTCAACCACAGCAATGATTGAGCACCATACTAACTGAGCTCAAACTACTCTCACAATATTTATATATCTCTCTTCCTATATTTCTCAAAATCCTTTATATTTAGACATTTTAAAAATTGTCTAGCCGGGCGGTGGTGGCGCATGCCTTTAATCCCAGCACTCGGGAGGCAGAGGCAGGCGAATCTCTGTGAGTTCGAGGCCAGCCTGGTCTACAAAGTGAGTTCCAGGAAAGGCGCAAAGCTACACAGAGAAACCCTGTCTCAAAAAACCAAAAAAAAAAAAAAAAAAAAAAAACCAAAAAAAAAATTGTCTAAACTAATCTAGGTAGTGGTGGCCCACAAGGCTTTAATCCCAGCACTCAGGAGGCAGAGGCAGATCTCTGAGTTCAAGGCCAGCCTGTTCTATCAAGTGAGCTCCAGGACAGCCAAGGTCACACAGAGAAACCCTGTTTCAGAAAATAAAATAAAACAAAAATTGTCTAAGCTATTTGGAATTTTTCTTGATGTGTTTCCCAAATGATAAAAATAATGCAGGGCTTGATGGGCTTGCTCAGTGGTTAAAGGCGCTTGCTGCACAAACCTGATGACCTGAGTTCAATTCCCAGAGGCTACCTAAAAGTGAAGAGAGAGCTGACTTCACAGTTGTCCTCTGACTGCCACACATACACTGTAGCATTTGCATCCCCCCGTGACATACCTAGCCTCACACCCATTATATAAATTTATAAATAACAAATAAAAACATACACAACCACAAATACATTTAAATAATACTAATCTTTTTCTTTTTCTTTTTTCAAGACAGTGTGTCTCTGTGTAACCGTGGCTGGCCTCAAACTTGCTCTGTAGACCAGGCTGGCCTCCAACTCACAGAGATCCTCCTGCCTCTGCCTCCCAAGTGCTGGAACTAAAGGTGTCTTCCTGGGAAATAATATTAATCTTAATTTTAGAGAAACTACAAAGAAGGATATTATCTCTCATTAACCATGCTTTTGTTGTAATTGCATGTTTACCTAGGCATTCTGTCCTTAAACCAACTCTCCATGCTTAAGAATAACAAAAAATAGGGCTGGGGAGACCGATCTGCAGTTAAGAAGCACTTGTTGCTCCTGAAGAATACCCAGGTTCAATTCCCAGCTCCCACATGGCAGGGCCTCTGGTGCCCTTTTCTGACCTCCACAGGCACCAGGCACTGATGTGGTGTCCATACATACATGGCAGGCAAAACACCCATACAACATAAAATATAAGTAAATATTTAAAAATATTATTAAAAAGTCAATACTTTCATAAAATAATTCTTCTATTTTCAGTATAACATTCAGTTTTTAAACTGTCAAGTAATTATTTAAATCTTTCAAAAAGAACTCCATTTGGGAGGCTAACTATATTTGAAATATAAATTCTTGGAAACCTAAATGATAAAACATCTTCCTACTAATAAAAGAAGGAGAAAAAAAAGTAATTGAGTCCCACCTAGGATTACTATGCTCCTATTGCTGTTAAACATGTTAAGATACAGCTGTTTGTGGGGAGGTGATGGCGCACACCTTTAATCCCAGCATTTGAGAGGCAGAGGCAGGTGGATCTCTGAGTTCCAGGACAGCCAAGGCTACAGCAGAGAAACCCTGTTTCAAATAAAAAAAGGAAGGAAGGAAGGAAGGAAGGAAGGAAGGAAGGAAGGAAGGAAGGACAGCAAAGAACAGATACACAACAGTCCACACCTGAGTCACAACATCTGTGAGGCAGAGGCAGGAGGATCAAGAGTGCAAGAGAAAGCTGGCAGTGGTGGCACACACCTTTAATCTCAGCACTTGGGAGGCTGAGGCAGGTGGATCTCTTTAAGTTCGAGGCCAGCCTGGTCTACAGAGTTAGTTCCAGGACAGCCAGGGCTATACAGAGAATCCAGCCTCAAAAATAAATAAACAAATAAAATTTTAAAAAATGCAAGACAAGTCTCTGCAGAGCAAGTTTGAGGCCTGCCTGGACTCCAAAAGATCTTATCTTAAAAACTAAAGAGGGGCTGGAGAGATAGGTTAATGGTTATCAACACTTGGCTGCTCTTTCAGAGGACCTAGGTTCCAATGGCGACTCACAACCTAACTGTAGCTCCATACATTCAGTCACAGACATACACATAGCCAAAACACCCATATACATAGAATAAAATGAAAATAATGATAAACGAAACAATGAAAAATGGCCAGCAAGATGGCTCAATGGATTAAGTCACAGACTTAAGGGTAACTCATGCTTATTAAACATAAACGGAAGGCCGGGCGTGGTGGCACACACCTTTAATCCCAGCACTGGGAGGCAGAGGCAGGCGGATCTCTGTGAGTTTGAGGCCAGCCTGGACTACAGAGTGAGTTCCAGGAAAGGAGCAAAGCTACACAGAGAAACCCTGTCTCGAAGAAAAACAAACAAAAAAATAAAAAACCCCAGAAATAAACATAAAGGGAAAGTAGAAATCGCTGTTTTGTTTTCAATGTTGAGAATTATTAAAAGACTAGATACCACCATTACATAAAATGTACCACTCCTGCTTAATAAATCTGAACAGTATATCCCTACATGAGGTATTTTTCATACGTTTCTTTAGTAAAACAGCTTTTTAGATGATGCATTTGTGCTATATTGAGGAGGACAAATATATATTGCATAATATATATAATATATATATATTATATATGCTCTAATCCACACACGATTGTGCACCCTGTAATCCTGTCAGATCATTGGGCACAAATATTTCTTCCTTAACCTTCAGTCAGCTGACACAGGGGTTGAGTCTTGCGGAAACGAGTTTGGGGTAGGTTGAATGGGACAGGGTGCATTTCCCCAATTTCTCAATGCAGAAGAAAAATCCAGTCAGTTATTAGACATATAAGTTAAATTTCTCCTTCAGCTTCCTTTTCCTTAACAAACGGAGCTCCTAAGCTTCCGTTTGTCTGCAGGTGACAGCTGGTCTGAGAAAGCAAAAAATATTGCAGAAAGGGTCTTTTCACATCACACCGAAAGGGGTTTCGGCCTTGGCTTCGCAATACGTATACGTGCTAGGAACCATAGTCCGCAGGAGCGTGTGTCTTGTCGGTCCACGGAACCCGTGACCCGGATGTACTATTGTCCGCAAACTCCGCCCAGAAGCCGTGCGTATTCACCGGAAAGTATCACTTTTAGCGTGCGTCCCGGAAGCGGAAGGAAGTCCGTGTCTTTTCTCTGTCCCATACGTTTGTCCCGCGTCGTTCCTGCTGGGCCGGAGCGGTTTGTCGAGGCGGTTCGCAGCGTGTGGAAGAGTGGAACCCTGAGTTCCCGCAGCATCGGCCGCCATGGCGGATGTGACTGCCCGTAGTCTGCAGTACGAGTACAAGGCGGTGCGTGAAGTCTCAGAGGAGGGCTGCGGGCGAGGGAGGCCGTGGATAGCCACAAACACGGAGGGGAAATCAGATCTGGGTGAAGGCTGGATTAAAACACGACGGAATAACCCCAGTGGAGTTTAGGGCGCGTGAGGACTCGGGTTTTTTTCCACAGTCTCCTCAGCGCTAATCCCGTCCCCTCTACTCGTTATCCCCAATCTGCTCAACACTTTACCTACCTAAGTGTGAGTTATTATGGATACCGTTAGGAACGTTGATCGTTCACTCTACCGTTCCAGTGCTTGTGCATAGCCGTTCTATGATACTGTTTCTTCTTAAGGGGATTATTCTTTTATTCCAGTATTTTTCCATCTTCTGGTGTCACTGTGGTAATAGAAATCGAAACTTTACATATTTGATAAAGTGTGATCTTTTCAGAACTCAAATCTTGTGCTCCAAGCTGACCGCTCTCTTATTGACCGGACCCGCCGGGATGAGCCGACAGGAGAGGTTCTGTCCCTGGTTGGGAAGTTGGAGGGAACCCGTATGGGAGATAAGGCTCAACGGACCAAACCACAAATGCAGGAGGAAAGACGGGCCAAGTAGGTACCAAGGGGATGTTATGTTTTCCTTCTAATCTGAAGCTCATCTTTAGCATTTGAGCAGTAGTTTTGTTGAAGTTCCCTTGGAGGATTAGCGGCGTTTGTACAACAGTGAAACCTCTGCAAGGTTTAAAACTTCTTTGGATTTGGGTTCAATGAAGTGAAACAAAAATCTGTTGATACCTTTTGTTTCTGATTCATAGATAGATGCTAATTTTCTTCAAGCTAATTAAAAAAAATACTTGTTTTATTTTTAATTATGTGGGTGGGTGGGTGGGTGGGCGGTGGTGGTGTAATTTGGACATGCATGCAAATGCCTGTGGAGGTCAGAAGATGGTTTGGGATCCTCTGGAGCTGGAGTTTGAGGCAGTTGTGAGCTACCCAGTGTAGCGACTGGGAACTGAGCTCTGGTCCTCTCCAGAAGCAGAAGTTAGCTCCTAACTACTTGAGGCTTCCTTCTCTCCAGGCCTGTCACCAGCTGTTGTCAAGACCCTGGTTAGTCCCCGACTCCTTCCTGTGGTTGCCACTTCCCAGTGCCTTTGTTTTGTTGTTCCTCCTCTTTTCATCTTGGTCGATTCATTTAGAAAGTTCCATGTCCTCTAACCGTGTTTTCTTTCTCCTCTCTCTTTCTGTGGAGTCTTAACAGTCCCCAGGCCCTGTTTAGTTTGAGTGGTTATAATTGAGAAGAGTTGTTGAGATTTGAGAAGAAACATTGTTCCTTGGCCCTTCACTCAGAATCTGGCTTCTTTTCTAGTCATTTACTAGGAGTCACTAGAAGTAGATTCCCCTGGAGCCTAGCTTCTCTGGCTAGTAAAAGGTTAAAACAGTAAAAACTAGTCAAAATACCATTGTATAATCTCCTCCTGAGAGTAAAGAGATGCTTATTCAAGTGATTAAGGTCAAGTAGGAATTACTTATTTTGACTCATGTTCCTGCCTGCACATGTTCGATGTACAGAAAGGGTGAAGTTGGCTTGGGAAGGAAAAGTTCTCCCATTCAGCATCATATTATGTGTCCATTAGGAGAAGAAAGCGTGATGAGGACCGGCACGACATCAACAAGATGAAAGGTTATACCCTGCTCTCAGAGGGCATTGATGAAATGGTGGGCATCATCTATAAGCCCAAAACTAAAGAGACTCGGGAGACCTATGAGGTGCTGCTCAGCTTCATCCAGGCTGCTCTTGGAGACCAGGTGAGGCTGGAACCAGAAGATGAGACCTTTTGTTTGGAAAGAGAGAGGGTGATACCATAAATATTTTGGTTAAATTATTAGTTACATATATTCTGTGTGTGTGTTACTGCATGCATGTGGGAGTCAGGACAACTTTCAGAGTTGGTCCTTTCTTAACTCTGTGTGGGACTCAGAGATCAAACTTAAATTGTTGGGCTTGGTGGAGAGTACCCTTACCTGCGGAGCCATCTTGCTAGTCCAACCAGAAGAATCTTAATCTGGATCTTCCCAGCAGGGAACAGAGCAATATCATTTTTGCAAAAATGGCTAATACTTCCTGAGCACTTATTGTATCCAGAACAGAACGTTAACTGAATATGTGCTATTAACATTCATTTTCAATTTTATAGAAGAGAAACATGAGATACCTAAGTCAAAGAGATAGCATTTGTCAGTCAGAACGTGAATCCAAGTGGTCACTATCCAAAATCTGCCCTGAACCATTGCACACTTAGGATTAGATTGGGAGCCTTTATGAGTTCTCTTGTGAGGTAGGGAATAGAGGATGTGTGAACAAAGAATTAGTGCAAGTGTGACAGGATAGAGGAAGGCTGCCGAGTGCCTTATTCACATAGAGATGTGTGGCAAGCTGTTGTGGAAGTTTGTTCTGGTTCTGAAGAACACCTCCCTACCTAGTGTCCCTCCCCTCCCCGCCTCCTTTCTGGGGACTGACTCTAGGATCGCAAGCATTTTAAGTACATGTGGTACCACTGTGCTAAATCCTCAGCAGCTTCCTGTAGTCTTTTTGTTTGTTTGTTTGTTTGTTTTGTTTTCAAGACAGGGTTTCTCTTTGTAGATGACAAGGTTTCTTTCTGTAGATCAGGCTGGCCTCAAACTCAGAGATCTCTTGCCTCTATCTCCTGAGTGCTAGGATTAAAGCTGTGTGCCACCACTGCCCAGCTGTCTTTTTAAATTTTATTTTGTTTGTGTGAGACAAGGTCTCATGTAGCTCAGGCTGACCTCAAACTCAGTGTGTATTCAAGAATGACCATGAACTTCTGGTTCTGTTGCTTCTTCCCAAGTGCTAGGATTACAGGCACATGCCACTGTATCTTGTTGATAAATGTGGTCAAAGCCTGGGATACTGCAGATTTTCTTCCTTTTCTTTTTTTCTTGTTCTTTAAGTTGCTTTTCATGTATATGACTGTTTTACCTACATGTATATATGTGCACCATGTGTGTCTGGTGCCCCTGGAGATCAGAAGAAGGCATCAGATTTCCTGGAACTTTGAGTTACAATTTTTTTGAGCCATCATGTGGGTGTTGGGAATTGAACCCAGGTCCCCTGCAAGAGCAGCAAGTGCTCTTAACTTTTGAGCCACCTCTCCAGCTTCTGTAGTTTTGAAGATATATGCTTCTTTATTTCCTATATAAAATCACAAATCTGGTCAGTTTCCTTCTACATATCATTGTAGTAAATGTTGTTTGTATTTTTTTCTTTAGCCTCGTGATATCCTTTGTGGGGCAGCTGATGAAGTTCTGGCTGTCCTGAAAAATGAAAAGCTTCGAGACAAGGAGAGAAGAAGGGAGATTGACCTGCTGCTGGGTCAGACAGATGATACCAGATACCATGTGCTAGTGAACTTGGGCAAAAAGATCACAGACTACGGTGGAGACAAGGAGATCCAGAATATGGGTACTTGAGCCCTTTGTGTCCTGATCATATTTTGTGGTTCTTGGCCTTTATTAATGAGGCCATCAGCATCATTGTTAAAATTTCAGAATAGCATTGTTTTTATAACCTATTTTATGTTGCTTGAAGAGAATGGCTAATATGCCAGATGTGTTGGCACAGCTTTATAATCCCAACAAGTCAGCCTGGTCTATATAGCAAGTTCTAGGTCTTCCAGGGCTCGATAGAAAACCTCAGCTTTAGAGAGAGAGAGAGAGAGAGAGAGAGATGACTCACTGACACTAGAATCCCTTGATTCCAGCAGCCATTTCTTGGTTTTGGTTGTGAGCCTAAGCATTTAATGGTTGAGCTATCTCTTCATCCCTGGAAGCCATTTCTTATTCTGAGACTTACTGTGTAGAATGTGGGAGAGAGCAGGGAGGGTTTAGGAGCTGAAGAAGCAGAGCAGGGCAGAAGTCAGGTTGGCAGGTTGGAGAGGCCTGGGTGCTGGCTTTCATGTTGTTTATGTCTGTTTCCGGCCTGAGAATAAACAAACCAGGCAGTTGAGGAAATGGGTTCAAGCGTCTGCTAATCACTGCCCTCTTTTTGTGATTCCTTATCCCCTCAGATGACAACATTGATGAGACCTATGGTGTGAATGTACAGTTTGAGTCTGATGAGGAGGTGAGTGATGAAGTAAATGTATCCCATCTGTTTTGTGAAGTTACCAAGGTGATGAGGGTCTGTCTCATGTACTAAAATCCCTAGCGTAATGAACTACTAGTAAATTAACAGTGTATAATAAACCAGATAGACCGGAAAACTGGGGCGAAGGACTGAAAAATGCCATCCTCTGGGCACAGCACAGCTGTTGCAGTCATGAACTCAACAGCTGCAGTTGCTACTCTGGGCCTGTAGTAAGTCCGAGATTGGGGTTGTCTCCATAGGAAGGTGATGAAGATGTGTATGGGGAAGTCCGAGAGGAAGCTTCCGATGATGACATGGAAGGAGATGAGGCTGTTGTGCGCTGCACCCTCTCGGCTAATGTAAGTACAGTCTCTGTCCTGCTGTAAGCCAGCTAATTTCTGTTGTGCGCTGCACCCTCTCGGCTAATGTAAGTACAGTCTCTGTCCTGCTGTAAGCCAGCTAATTTCTGTTGTGCGCTGCACCCTCTCGGCTAATGTAAGTACAGTCTCTGTCCTGCTGTAAGCCAGCTAATTTCTGTTGTGCGCTGCACCCTCTCGGCTAATGTAAGTACAGTCTCTGTCCTGCTGTAAGCCAGCTAATTTCTGTTGTGCGCTGCACCCTCTCGGCTAATGTAAGTACAGTCTCTGTCCTGCTGTAAGCCAGCTAATTTCTGGGTGTAGCACTTCCTCCTACTAAAAAACACACTGGGCTATGCTTGTTTTTTGTTTTTTGTTATTTTGGGGGGGAGGGGGCAGTACCGGGGATTGAACCCAGGGTTTGGGCATGCTAGACAAGTGCTCCACTACTGACTGATTCTCATCTGTCTCATCTTTTTGGGTTGTGGAGCCTTTTGTTGTTTTGAGACAGGAACTTGCTCTGCAGCCCAGGCTGGCCTCAAACTTTTGATGATTGCTCTCAAGTGTTGAGATTATAGGCATGCCCGTGCCTGTCTTCCAGATTTTCTTTTGATGGATATTTGATTTTTTAAATTTGATATGTAGATAATACTGCAAAGACAACAATATTGGAGTATTTTTGTTTGTTTGTTGTCCTGGGGTTGAACTTACTGTCTTGTGCATGGTGAATGCTCCAGCAGGGAGTTACACAGCTCCAGGCTTTAAAGAAACCAGGCTGGACTTAACACTTACCATGCAGGCCGGGAGTCACTAACCTGAGGGGCGTGTGTGTGTGTGTGTGTGTGTGTGTGTGTGTGTGTGTTGTTTTCTGAGATAGAACTTGATGGACAGCTCAGACTGATGTGGAATTTGGAATTTCCTGCATCAGCCTCCTCAGTACTGGGATTACAGATGTTCTACCAAGCCCAGTTTGAGCCTTAAACAGTTAGTATTTTCATTTTCTTAGGATTTTAGTCAGTTGTTACTCTTCCCAAATATGTGAGTTAATGAAATCTTAGTATGGTGTGCGCCTGAATTCAGTGTAATAGAGTTGTTTCCTTCTGGAAAGGCCTTAGAAGGTAGCCTGTGGGATGACAGGTAAGGTTGTTGCATGATGTTAATGATGAAGAGACCTAGTGAGCCCAGTGCCTGCTTTCCTCCTAAGCTCGTAGCCTCGGGAGAACTGATGAGTTCGAAGAAGAAGGATTTACACCCTCGGGATATTGATGCATTCTGGCTGCAGCGACAGCTCAGTCGTTTCTATGATGATGCCATTGTGTCTCAAAAGAAGGCAGATGAGGTGTTGGAGATTTTGAAGGTATGGCCAAGATGGTATTTCTATTCTGTGTGTCTTTTCAGAAAGGGTCAGTGTTTAGAAGATAGCTGTCCTTACCACAATACCACCAGTGCAGGGCCACCAGTGCAGGGACGGACAGTGTTTGAAGTAGCGGGTGGCCGTGTTCTTACTATTGGTGTTATTTGCTCTCTCCAGACAGCCAGTGATGACCGAGAATGTGAGAACCAACTGGTTCTGCTCCTTGGTTTTAACACTTTTGACTTCATTAAAGTGTTGCGGCAGCACAGGATGATGAGTGAGTAGACGGTGCACTTTTCTTGCTTGCTCTGTGTGTGTGTGTGTGTGTGTACACATTCAATTGTGGCTGGATTGTGTGTGTGTGGGGGGCAGGTCTGTCCGTCCACACATTCAACTGTGAATAGATTGTGTTGCTTCTTGGGCTTCAGCATTTAATTACCTTCTTTTTGCTCAGGAATAAGCATTATTTCATTCTCTGTCCCTATCGTGTTTGGCAGTTTTATACTGTACCTTGTTGGCCAGTGCTCAGAGTGAAGCTGAGAAGGAAAGGATCATGGGAAAGATGGAAGCTGACCCAGAGCTTTCCAAGTTCCTCTATCAGCTCCATGAGACTGAGAAGGAAGACCTGATCAGAGTGAGTCCTGGTTTGTTTGCTTTCAGTGTCTGAGGTAATAAAGCGTATCTTTGGTTCCCTGGAGTTTGTCAGGTGTAAAGTCGAGTCAGCACACACATCGTTATGGCTGTGGCACTGTCTTCACCTAGCACCATGGGACCTGTTTATTACAGTCCAGGAAAGGAACATGCTTAATATACAACTTGAAGTTCCATGCCTTAGGTGTAGCCTTGGTGGGTAATTGTAGAAGACTGTCTACCTCTGACATCCTGTTTAGAACATTGTACCTTCATTGAGTGTGTGTGGTGTCCGTCCGTGTGTGTCCGTCCGTCCCCCCCCCCCCCCCCCCCCCCCCCCCGTATCTTTGGGTTTGGGGACACATGAGGTAGCACCTGTGAGTGAAAACCAACCCAGAAGGGACTAGAAGGGACGAGAACCCAGGGGAATGATGATCATTGTGCTTTTCTCTTTCCCTGCTTTAGGAAGAAAGGTCCCGGAGAGAGAGAGTCCGTCAGTCCCGAATGGACACAGATCTAGAGACCATGGATTTGGACCAGGGTGGAGAGGTGAGTGCTGGGCTATTCCCAGGCTGTGGTGGATGGGAAGCTCACCTGCTCAGCCTGTCACTATTTCCCTGTTCATAGGCTCTGGCTCCACGTCAGGTTCTGGATTTGGAGGACCTTGTTTTTACACAAGGGAGCCACTTCATGGCCAACAAGCGCTGCCAGCTTCCTGATGGGTCCTTCCGACGCCAGCGGAAGGGCTATGAGGAGGTGCATGTGCCTGCTTTGAAGCCCAAGCCCTTCGGCTCAGAAGAAGTGAGTGAACTGCTTTTCTCAATTCTGTTCTGTCTCTTCTTTTCCAGTATGGCTTTTAGCCATGGACTAAAAAAGTTACCTTGTCTCAAGGATAATACATTCTGGAGGTGGAAACTGTTCCAGAGTTTTCTGATTCTGAGACAAGGAAGTAAATAGTGATCTCTCTGGACAGGTTTATAATGGAGAATTATGAACAGTGATTGCCAGAGAATAAAGTTATAGGGAATCACAAAATGATATCATGGTAATCTTACAAGAATGGTAATTTTATAAGAAATCTTACAAAAATGAACAGCCTGCTGGAGGATCCATAGCATAAAGTGTGGGGACATTTCTTCCTCTAGCAACTGCTCCCTGTGGAGAAGCTACCAAAGTATGCCCAGGCAGGATTTGAGGGCTTCAAAACACTGAACCGGATCCAGAGTAAACTCTACCGTGCTGCCCTGGAGACAGATGAGAATCTGCTGCTGTGTGCTCCTACTGTAAGCATTGTCCTGCCGATTTTTCTGTCTTGGAAAGTTTGTGGCAAGTCGAATCTTAATCTTTACCCTAGGCTTTATTCTTTGTGTTTTTTTTTTTGTTGTTGTTTTTGTTTTTGTTTTTTGTTTTTTTTTTTTTGAGGTAGGGTCTCACTATGTAGCCCTGGCTATCCCAGTACTCACTATGTAGAACAGGCTGCCCTTAAGCTCACAGAGGTCTGCCTGCCTTTCTCTGCCTCTGCCTCCCGAGTGCTGGGATTAAAGGGGTGGCATACCATGCCTGGCTATTCTCTATTCTGTTGTGGAAGACATGGGGCAATCCAGCGGTCAGTTCTCTCTCTGGTTTGGTGCTAGCCCATGGAAGTCAGGGCAGTAGCCATAAGCAGATGAACAGACCTTGTCTCTGACCTGCCTCTAGGGTGCTGGGAAGACCAACGTGGCCCTGATGTGTATGCTGCGAGAGATAGGGAAACACATCAACATGGATGGCACGATCAATGTGGATGACTTCAAGATTATCTACATAGCTCCTATGCGCTCCTTGGTGCAGGAGATGGTGGGCAGCTTTGGAAAGGTAGGTCGCAGCTTCTTTAGAAGATACTTGCCGAAGATGTCCATGAAGTGGGGAGGGGCCTATGTGTCACTGTTCCTTTGGTTAGGGAATCTTTGGGTGTTTTTTGCCATTTCCAGGTAGAACTTGACCCAAGTAATTTCTGAAGCAAAAATATCTTGACCTCTCTTACATGGACTCCATCTTTCTTTGATCATCTCCATAGTGGTTTCGGAGTCATTGTATCTTAAAGTAGTTCTGGCACATGGATATGGTCGATAGCTTGTGGGTTGTTACTCTGGTTCCATTTTCCTATATGTGTCCATTTTCCTGCTTCATGTAGGACTCCTAGAGACCCTTTGCCTTATCTACCTGAGTGGAACTGAACTTGTTTAAATAATATTTGTTCATCTTTCCTTATTCACCAGATACTTAACTTCTCCTAGTCCCCAGCCCAGAAGCTGCTGTCAGGCCCTTCAAGCACCATCTACCCGACTTTGCACACATTAGTCAAGCCCCTGCCACTGAGCTGCACTTCCAGCCCCATCATTTGTCACTGCTGATGATCCTTTCTTCCCCAGCGCCTGGCCACGTATGGCATCACCGTTGCTGAGCTGACTGGAGATCACCAGCTGTGCAAGGAAGAAATCAGTGCCACACAGATCATCGTCTGCACCCCTGAGAAGTGGGACATCATCACACGCAAAGGCGGGGAGCGTACCTATACTCAGCTGGTGCGGCTCATTGTCTTGGTGAGTGGGGAGAGTGAAGGGAAGGAGAGACCAACTGTGGTCAGGGAGTGTTTGCTGCTCTTGTGGTGGGGTGAACCTGGGAGAGCAAGCCTAAAAATGAGGTGGACTAAAGTCTCCTGCAACAGCCAACTTTATTCAGAGCATCGGGCAATTTATACTCTGAGGGTTAAGAAGAGTCACCTGAGTAAGGTGTTCAATCACAAGGACAAGCCATACGTGGCAAAAACATATTTTCCCTTAGAGGCACATGACCAACAAGAGTGGAAGTCAACTCACTCTGCCTGCTACACCTGGGAGGAGCACAGAACACATTCCAAGAGCAATTCGGTGATTTTGAGGAAACTGAGGTCACCAGACTCTTGTTTTCTCACAAGCGACTCAAAATTCTCATACAACTCCATTATTGGACTGTATTCTGACGGGAGGATTTGCTGTTTTCCAGTTCTGTTTCTCAAGGCCTTTCTCTGTGCACTTTCCTTTATAAGAGCCATTGAGAGCATTACTGTTATCATAAGCCCAGAATCTGCATGGCCCAGAAGCTTCCCTCCCAGGCACGTTCCACTTACCGTCATCGTCGTGTCGTGTGTCGTCCCCCCCCCCCCCCGTTTCGAGACAGGATCTCTCTATGCAGTCCTAGCTGTAGAATCTGAAATATTTTGAATCAAATGGAAACACAAAAAAATAGTTTTGTCCTCCCAAGAACATTGAAATGCTCTATGAACAATCCGTTGTCACACAAGACAAGTAAGGAATTGGGTCACTGCATTCCATGTACATAGAAGCGGCCACAGGAAATGGACTTTGAGCCAAGTGTTGATTCTTTGTTTTGTTTTGTTTTTTCGAGACAAGGTTTCTCTGTGTAGCTTTGGAACCTGTCCAGGAATTCACTCTGTAGACCAGGCTAGCCTCAAACTCACAGAGATCCACCTGCCTCTGCCTCCCAAGTGCTGGGATTAAAGGTGTGTGCCACCACTGCCCGGCTGATTCTTTTTTTTTTTTTTTTTTTTTTTTAATTAATTGCATTTGTTTGTTCTCTGTGATATTGTACTGTGTGTGTGTGTGTGTGTGTGTGTGTGTGTGTGTGTGTGTGTGTGTGTTTTGCACGCACATGAGTGTTGGTGAGAGTACAACTCGTGAGAGTCAGTTCTCTCCTTCCACCGTGTGTGTTCTTGGAATCAAGCTCAAGCCATCAGAGTTGGCAGTAAAGTACCTTTACCCACTGAGCCGTTTCACCGGCCTCTGAGGGTTGATTCATTCCGGTGTCTAAGAAAGTAGCCCATGCTGTGTTCAGAGTGGGAGTTGGCAAACTGTGGCATTACATTTTTGATTCATTGAACACAGTCTTTTTGTTTTATTGAACACAGTCATGTGGACTGGTTTCTGTATTATCTCTAGCTACTTTTGTCCTACGTGTTGCTGTGGCAGAACTGAGTATTTGTAACAAGGGTTACGTGGCTCACAAACCTATGGCATTGTGTGTGCTGCACCTGAGGTCCAGCCCTTTTAGAAAAGTTTGCTAACCCTTCTTTAGAGCCTTGCTCCTCCATGCCTCTCCTACAGCATAGCTGCTCCCTAGGAGTGCCGAGTTCCTGGCCTGCCCACATCCGTGAGTTCTGTTTACATTTCCACAACATGTCCAGGTCTTCCAGTGCATACTGTATGTGAGAAGCACTGCTGTTGGCAATGTGAACTTACTGTAAGTGAAACCTGGTGAAAAGACCTTCCCAAAAGTGAAGCCTTGATTGATATAGCCTGGTCAGAACCATCATATATTTGTAGGGAGATACATGGTAAAGTGGAGGACTGCCTCACAAGTGTCTAAGCAGTCAGTGCTAATTCCTACTAAAAGCTGTCTTTGTTCTTTAGGACTCTGGCGTGAGGCTCCCTTTTTTGTCTTCATTAGGGTCTTAGGCTATATATACTTCTACAACAGACTAGTCTCAAGGGAGGAGGTATAGCTCTGGTACAGTTTGCTGTCTTTCGATTCCTTAGGATGAGATCCATCTACTACATGATGACAGAGGTCCTGTCTTAGAAGCTTTGGTGGCCAGGGCCATCCGAAACATTGAGATGACCCAAGAAGATGTCCGACTCATTGGTCTCAGCGCTACCCTCCCCAACTATGAAGATGTGGCGACCTTTCTGCGTGTTGACCCTGCCAAGGGCCTCTTCTACTTTGACAACAGGTATAAGAAGAGACTGGAAACTTGTTACCAAGGTGTCTTCCTTTCCTCTTCCCTTCTCTAAAGAGCACACTAAAGAGTTTTAGGGGTCCTGTGTGTATTTTAAAAAGCATTATTGCTTCTAGGTCAATGGAAAGTTACTTTTTTCCCCACAGTATTCTCTGCTGGAAATCTCATTTGTTTAACTCTTGAACTTCTAGCTTCCGCCCAGTGCCTCTGGAACAGACATATGTGGGCATCACAGAGAAAAAGGCTATCAAGCGTTTCCAGATCATGAATGAAATAGTCTATGAGAAAATCATGGAACATGCTGGAAAAAATCAGGTCTGTTGATGCTTCTTGAACCTTTTCTGTTTTTGACATAAGCAAAATTGACAAGATAATAGCATGACTTGACAATGTTCATAAATGACATGAGTTATTACTACAAAAATTGCCTTAAAATATAGACAGGAGCTGGGTGGTGGTGGTGCATGCCTTTAATCCCAGCACTTGGGAGGCAGAGCCAGGAGGATCTCTGTGATTTCGAGGCCAGCCCCTAGTCTACAAAGTGAGATCCAGGAAAGGCTCCAAAGCTACACAGAGAAACCCTGTCTTGAAAAACCACACACACACACACACACACACACATACACACACAAAAAGGTATCAAAAATAAAGCTGCAAATTAAAATCTAGTGAAAGCAGTCCAGTGAGATGGCTCTGCAGGTAAAGTGCTTGCCCCTAAGACTGGTGACTTGAGTCTGATCCCCAGAAACCACATGGTGGAAGGTAACTCCTCTGACCTCTATAGGTGTGCTGTGGCATGCACGAATGTTACACACACAAAATAATCAACAAAAAACCCAAACACACTGTGGGGCATGATGGTGCATGCCTTTAATACCAGCTCTTGGAGTTCAAGGCCAGCGTGCTCTGCATGGTGAGTTCCAGGCTAGCCAGGGATATATAGTGGAACCCTGTCTCAGAACACTAATGAAAGTACATTTTGTTTGGAAGTTAAACAGAGCTTAGGCAAGAGGTGTAAGAGGGTATGCATTTCTTTTTCTAATGAAAAGCACAGGAGTTTATAGGACAAGACTTCAGGACTAGATCTTAGGAGGACTATATTCCTTATAATAGGGTGCTAGTTTCAAACTTACTCCCTAAATCTTTTTTATAAATAACGTAATTGTTTTGCTATTATCTTTTTTTTTTTTAATTTATTTTTATTTTATGTGCATTGCTGTTTTGCCTGCATGTATGTCTATGTGGGGGTGTCAGATCCCCTGGAACTGGAGTTACAGACAGTTGCAAGCTGCATGTGGTGCTGGGAATTGAACTTGGGTCCTCTGGAAGAGCAGCCAGTGCTCTTAACTACTGAGCCATCTCTTTAGCCCCATAGTTTTACTATTATCTTACAAACACATCTTTATTTGGCTTAGACTTGTTAGGCCTCTGAACATAGTCTTAGTTGAGGTCTCTGAATCGTCATACACTACCTATTTAAATTTGCTGTTCAAGGTAGAATCCTAGGGTTAGATTAGTTTCTCAGCTGTAAGACCGTGTCACTGTCCTTGGTAGATTCCTTTTCCTTGAGTCATTCTGTTTTGTTCTTTGCTGTGTATCCTGGGCTAGGCTTGAACTCTCTGAGTAGTCAGACTAGCCTGGCTTAGCCATAACGTACAGTGCAGGAATTACAGGTGGAGTCACCATGCCCAGCTTCCGTTTGGGTAGCGTCAGCCTTGTTAGACTTTTTTCTAACAATCCAGCATGCGTTTTTGCCATCAACTCTTTCTATATCATGGCTTCCAGTTAGAGTGGAGCAGCCTCTGCTTCCTGCAGCTGGTGCCCTGGTGCTGTGTGAGCCGCTGCTGAAAGCGTATGCCTTAGCTATACCCCGATTTTCCTTAGGTGCTGGTGTTTGTCCACTCTCGCAAAGAAACTGGGAAGACAGCCAGGGCAATCCGTGACATGTGCCTGGAGAAGGACACCTTGGGTCTGTTTCTTCGAGAGGGTTCTGCCTCCACTGAAGTCCTTCGTACAGAAGCAGAACAGTGCAAGGTAAAAAGGGGCCACCTGCTTTTCAGGCTTGTGCCTGGTGACTGGGTCCGTATTGCTGGATAGATTCCTTTGGGACTGTATGCACCAAGTGCTACTGTTTCAGACAGGCTAAGAGTAATTGGGGGCTAGGGGGATGACTCAGCATATAAAGGTGGTGCCTGTTGCCAAGATTGATGGCCTGAGTTCAATCTCAGGGACTCATATAGTGGAGGGAGAGAACTGACTCCCATGGGTTTTTCTCTGACCTCCACATACCTGCCACACACAAACATACATACAAACATAAGTCCATACATTTTTGTAAAAAGTGACTATATGTAGTTATGGGGGCTCCTGTGCAAAGGTTTCCTTTGGCCCTGGAGGAGTTCCATAGGGAGGCTGGCCTCACTTAATGACTTTTTTCTGTTCACAGAACTTGGAGCTGAAGGATCTTTTGCCCTATGGCTTTGCTATTCATCATGCAGGCATGACCAGAGTTGATCGAACACTTGTTGAAGATCTTTTTGCTGACAAACATATTCAGGTGAGGAGCGGCAAAACTTGAAAGAGCAGGCGATGCAGACTTCAGAGCATCTGAAATGTCAGTAGCTCTGCCCTTAGTGGGATCCTTAGACTTTTTTTTTTTTTTTTTAAACATTCATTTATATGTATTTGTGTGTGTGTGTGTGTGTGTGTGTGTGTGTGTGTGTGTGTGTGTGTGTGTGTATGTATGTCTTGCATGAGTTTATGTGCACTATGTGCATGCAGGTGCTTTCTGAGGCCAGAAGAGGGCACTAGATCCCCTGGAGCTGGAGTTACATATTGTTGTGAGCAGGTTTGGTTTCTGGGACCTGAAGCCCAGTCTTCTGCAAGAGTAGTGCATGCTCTAACCACTGAGCCACTCTCCATCCCTAGACTTTTTGATATCTGGACCAGCTAGCCCAGGCTGGAAGGTTATGGTAGTTATGCTGTCTCTCCCAACACTTCATATACTGCATGAGGGACGATGGATGCGTTATAGAACTCTACACTATAATTCATGGGGTCAGGACCACATTCTTTCCCTCTCCAGGATGGTGGATTTCCAGTGTCTTGTAACTAAGTTGATTAATACAAGTCTAAGTTTTTGACCTTTAAGTGTCTCTGGAACCTTGGTATATTAATTAATTAATTAATTAATTAATTAATTATTTTGGCTTTTTCAAGACAAGGTTTCTCTGTGTAGTTTTGGTGCCTGTCCTGGATCTCGCTCTGTAGACCAGGCTGGCCTCGAACTCACAGAGATCCGCCTGGTGTGCGCCACCACTGCCCAGCACTAGTTCTTAAATATAGAAGGGACTAAAGCAACTCTTTTTTGCTCCAGTGTCACACTGAGCACTGAGGGATACATCCACTCCTACCTCCAGTTAAGTTCAGAAGCCAGACAAGCCAGGGATGTGACCCTGCTGTGGTAGTGTATGTTTCCCTCATTGCCCTCCTTTGTCTCTCCAGGTTTTAGTTTCCACAGCAACTCTGGCTTGGGGTGTAAATCTCCCTGCACATACAGTCATCATCAAAGGCACCCAGGTGTACAGTCCAGAGAAGGGGCGTTGGACAGAGCTGGGAGCACTGGATATTCTGCAGGTACAGAGCCTCTGAGATGATTCCCAACGGGATGAGCATCCTGTGCCTGGAGCACAAGGGTGTAGGAAAGATGGCAGATCAAGGCCAAGTTCTAAATGTGTAGACTCTTGTCAAAAGCTCTGCTATGACATTTTCTTTTATTGCTTCTGACTTAGATGCTGGGCCGTGCTGGACGACCTCAGTATGACACCAAGGGTGAAGGTATACTCATCACGTCTCATGGAGAGCTACAGTACTACCTCTCTCTCCTCAACCAGCAACTTCCTATTGAGAGCCAGATGGTATCCAAGCTGCCTGACATGCTCAATGCGGAAATTGTGCTGGGGAACGTCCAGAACGCAAAGGTAGGGCAGGCTGCGACTTGGAGCTTATGCTCTTCCTCTGTGCCTCAAGAGACTTGGAGTGCGTGCCTCCTGTGAGGATGCTGAGGGCCAGCAGCCGTGTCTCGAGCTCTGCACCACACCTCATGCAGGGCAAGCTTCTTGGCTTTGTGACAGGTAGTTCGTTTGTGTTTAAGATACTTGAAAAGGTTTTTTTTTTTTTCTTAATTGAAATACTGAAAACATCCAGAAGACACTGTAAATTGTGTCCTTGTGCTTGAGAATTAATGTTCAGGTGATTAGTGGGTCTTTTTTTTTGGAAATTAGCAGCTCTTCATGCTAAACACCATGAGCTGTCTTGCAGGATGCGGTGAACTGGCTGGGCTACGCCTACCTGTACATCCGAATGCTCCGGTCCCCGACCCTCTATGGCATCTCTCATGATGACCTCAAAGGAGATCCCTTGCTGGACCAGCGCCGACTAGATCTTGTTCACACTGCTGCTTTGATGCTGGACAAGAACAATCTGGTCAAGTACGACAAGAAAACAGGCAACTTTCAGGTGATTAGCATGAGATTTTTTGAGAACATTTTAGCAAAAATTGAGGCTTACTGCCTGTCTAATTACCTGTTGTCCTGATTGGGGATTAGATTGTGCTCTTTGAGCTATCAATTTAACTTTCAAATTTCTACTTTTAAAATTTTACTGTTTGTGTATGTGCATGAGTGTTTTGCCTGCGTGTTTGTCTGTGTACCTCAGCTGTGCCTGGTCCTCACAGAGGCCAGAAGAGGGCACTGGCTGCTCTGGGACTGGAGAGGATTGTGAGCCACCATGTGGGTACTGGAAATTGAACCACAGTTCTGGAAGGGCAGCCATCCCTCACTAAACCATCTCTCCAGCCCTTAGGTTTTAAAAATGGTAGATAGTTCTCCAAGTTTGAGTTGAGGTAGGTCATTGGGCCATTTGGTTTATGTGAGCATCAGCTCTCCATAGGTCAGTTTCTTGTGCCATCTTTCTTTTTGTGCCCGAGTCACTTGTGTTGGGCAGGCAGTTGTACCACAAGGAATTCATCCACTTGTCGTCTTAAGACAGTCACTTGGTGCTAGAAGTTGGGGGCTGATCACTGGTCAGCCTTTTACTGAGTCTTCCTTCTTTCTAGGTGACAGAACTTGGCCGGATAGCTAGTCACTACTATATCACCAATGATACTGTGCAGACCTACAACCAGCTGCTGAAGCCTACTCTGAGTGAGATTGAGCTTTTCCGAGTGTTCTCCTTGTCCTCAGAGTTCAAGAACATCACTGTGAGAGAGGTGAGCCTATGAGCATGCTAGGACAGGAGTTGGGATCCCTGCCAGGCTGCTGGATGGCTTCTTTCCTTAATCCTTGCCCTGTGGATTTTCTATGGCCTGTCTTTCCTTGTGGCAGGAGGAGAAGCTGGAGCTGCAGAAGTTGCTGGAGAGGGTGCCCATCCCTGTAAAGGAGAGCATCGAAGAACCCAGTGCTAAGGTAAGTGCATCTTCACTTTCAGACATGAATGTTGAGTTTCCAAAGGATGGACTTTGAACTTGGTTTCATACATGGAAATTCGTGTATGAAGTACATGCACAGTTCTCTCTACTCTTTGGAGGGTGTTAGGGTTGACCTATCATGTGCTGTACTACTGACTGTGCCCCACACTCCCCAGTTTCCTACTCTGCTGCCTTCCCACGTATGCTTTATATGGAATAATAATGATTTAACATGGAAATCAAGAACTATGGAAGTCCTGTTTGGCACATGCAGTGGAGCAGAAATGCAACTCCTTTCTCGGATTGTCAGTGACGGGCCTTGCTAGCTGTCCTTGCTTCTTTGCAGATCAACGTGCTTCTCCAAGCCTTCATCTCACAGCTGAAACTGGAAGGCTTTGCACTGATGGCTGACATGGTGTATGTGACACAGGTGAGGGCCGGGTGCACGAGTGATGAGCTGTGAGCCTTGAAGAAAGGTCCTTCTGCTTGTCCCAGCGGGCCAGCTGCTTGCCGCCACTTCCCCTGCTGAGCTTGAGTGTGTGGGAAGGACAGGCCTTACAAAGTGCTAAGAAGTTCTGTAGGTGCTTGTAGAGAGATCCACTGGGCACGTCATCTTCTCCAAGAAAAATGACTCCCCATTGTAGCTGTGGTGTTCATAAAAAATGACAAAATATTTTATTGATTACTCCATCTTGACCTGGACGGGTAGGAGACAGAAACTTTTGCTTCTGAATTGGTCTGAGTGATTGCATCAGATCTTGTGATGGTCAAGCCGTGGTAGACAGGCCACAGAGGTTTCACAATGGAAATACTTGTCTTTCCTCAGTCTGCTGGCCGCTTGATGCGTGCAATCTTCGAAATTGTCCTGAACCGAGGTTGGGCACAGCTTACAGATAAGACCCTGAATCTCTGCAAGATGATCGACAAACGCATGTAAGGGCTCAGAGAGCCAGAGGTTGTTCCCTGTGAGTTTGGGCCTCAGTGCATTTGATGTCCAGTCCTGTTGGCTGAGATGTGGCACGAACCTGGGTGAAAGTTGAGAAGGCAGTGCCCTCTAGAATACAAGGCTGGGGAGGTGGGGGAGAATAGCCAGGATTGGTTGTCTGGTCTCTCTCCTGGCAGTTTCCGACATCTTTCTTTCTTTCTTTCTTTTTTGGTTTTTTGAGACAGGGTTTCTCTGCGTAGTTTTGGTGCCTGTCCTGGATCTCACTCTGTAGATCAGGCTGGCCTCAAACTTACAGAGATCTACCTGGCTCTGCCTCCCCAGTGCTGGGATTAAAGGCGTGCGCCACCACCGCCCGGCCCGACATCTTTCTGTAATGATAGGGTCTGTGTGGTTATTCTAAAGCGTTGGAAGCTGATGAAGGCGGTCTGTCCACAGCCCTAGAGAAAGAGTGAACTAGCTGTGTCTCCTTTCTGGATAGGTGGCAGTCCATGTGTCCTCTTCGCCAGTTCCGTAAACTTCCCGAGGAAGTAGTGAAGAAGATTGAGAAGAAAAACTTCCCCTTTGAGCGGCTCTATGACTTGAATCATAATGAGATAGGTGTGTAAAGTTCTTGTCCTGTCTTGTAGCCCAGGCATCTTTCTGTCAGCCTCCTACTCCCCAGGTCCTCGACCCTGGGCACTGGTACCCTGGGCTTACATCCTACTATTGTACCAGCTCCCTCTTCAACTCAGGACTTTGAACCACTAGTACTGCACTGAGGCTAAAGCAGGGAACCTGTCTGCTGGTGTGGAGTCCGCTCCTTTTCCACAGTTGCCGGACTGGCCCGACAGCAGCCCCAATGCCTTTACTTCCTCTAGGTGAGCTTATCCGAATGCCAAAGATGGGGAAGACCATCCACAAGTATGTCCATCTCTTCCCCAAGTTGGAGTTGTCCGTGCACCTGCAGCCTATTACACGCTCCACCCTGAAAGTAGAGCTGACTATCACACCAGATTTCCAGTGGGATGAAAAGGCAAGGTTTTGTTGTTTAGGGAGGGGGAGGGGGAGTTGCTGAATCCCCTCATTGGCTCATTCTGATTTCCCTGGTGCTTGGGTTGGCAGGTCCATGGTTCGTCAGAGGCATTTTGGATTCTAGTGGAGGATGTGGACAGTGAGGTGATTCTGCACCATGAATATTTTCTGCTGAAGGCCAAGTATGCCCAGGATGAGCACCTTATTACGTTCTTCGTCCCAGTGTTCGAACCGCTGCCCCCGCAGTACTTCATCCGAGTGGTGTCTGACCGCTGGCTCTGTGAGTGTCTCCTGAGTCCCCTAGGAACATACCCTCCGAAGATAGTAGTGGACTGCTTGTCTCTGTGGAGAGAGTGATGCAGACAGAGCCTAAGGTCTCTAGTGTTCGTGGACAGCGCTGTGGAGGTCTGCTGGAGGATGCTCTCTAACCTTCCATTTCTTCCCTGACAGCTTGTGAGACCCAGCTGCCCGTCTCTTTCCG
Source organism: Peromyscus eremicus (assembly GCF_949786415.1). NCBI lineage: Eukaryota > Metazoa > Chordata > Mammalia > Rodentia > Cricetidae > Peromyscus > Peromyscus eremicus. The sequence continues at coordinate 100,982,576 of NC_081419.1, forward strand.
GCACCTGATCCTTCCAGAGAAGTACCCCCCTCCAACTGAACTGTTGGACCTGCAGCCATTGCCGGTATCTGCTCTAAGAAACAGTGCTTTTGAGAGCCTTTACCAAGACAAATTTCCTTTCTTCAATCCCATCCAGACTCAAGGTAGGTGTCTGAGTCTCAGATATTTGCTTTCCGTGAATACCTTTTTTTTCTCTCTCTCCTTTTCTCTGCTCCCATCCCCAAGACAGGGTTTCTCTGTCTAACAGCCCTGGCTGTCCTGGAACTCACTCTGTAGACCAGCCCACTGGCCTTGAACTCATAAGAGATCAGCCTGCCTCTGCCTCTAGAGCGCTGGGATTAAAGGCGTGCACCACCACAGTCCAGACCATGCGTACCTTTTAGGGTTGCCTAGTGATAAATGTCTTGTGCAGCTGGCAGAGAACCAGGCACTTAGTGGGCCTGGACCTTCTCAGCCTGCTGTGGCCTGCCGGAATAGTTTTCTCCCTACAAGTCCTGTTGACTGTTAGATTTGCTTTGCTGCTCTGCATCTCTCCCTAAGGAGGGTCAGGAGAGAAGGTCTTTCCATGGTGTGCTGGCATTACTCCTGCTCCAGGTGTTGGTGCTGTTCCTGATGCTCCAGTGTTGAACCAGCGTGTGGCACTGATTGAGACCTCACTTCATCATTAAAAACAATGACTTGTTCACAGAGCAGGCACTATTCTAAGGACTTGGCTGAGCACAGGACCAGCATTTTCTTTCCTCCTCCACCAGTCCTTTGAAAGGGTTACTATTTAGTGCATTTCATGATGAGGGAACCGAGGTATAGGAAGGAGCTCTAATTAAACGAACCAGTAAATAGGTGAGCTTGGGTCCTTAACCCAGTCTTGATCCCAGGGCCTGGGCCCACCTTCTGTATTTGAGTACTTCTAGAGAATATAGGAGACTGCTGATAGGGCAGAGAAAGGTGTCCTGTCTTTGTGTGTGTGTGTGTGTGTGTGTGTGTGTGTGTGTGTGTGTGTGTGTCCTGGTCCTTGAGGGGCAAAGATGCTGGATTTCTTTTGCTTGTTTTTTCTTGCCACAAATCTCCAGATCTGAACCTGATCTTGGACTTTTTCCTTCCCTGCTTTGCAGGAGAAAGTATGGTGAGAAACAGCTAGACGGGCCAGTGTTCCAGGCTGCTCTTTGTACTGCAGCTGATGGACTGTGTCTCATGGTGTTCACAATCTTAACGAATGATCTGTTTAATTCTCCCCCCGCAACCCCCCCCCCCATGTTCACTCTGCATCTTTTGGTTTCCAGTTTTTAACACCGTATACAACAGTGATGATAACGTGTTTGTGGGGGCCCCCACGGGCAGCGGGAAGACCATCTGTGCCGAGTTTGCCATCCTGCGGATGCTGCTGCAGAATTCTGAGGGGCGCTGTGTCTACATTACCCCCATGGAAGCTCTGGCAGAGCAGGTGTGTAATATGCTGTGGAGCAGGTGTGTAATGTGCTGTGGAGCAGGTGTGTAATGTGCTGTGGAGCAGGTGTGTAATGTGCTGTGGAGCAGGTGTGTAATGTGCTGTGGAGCAGGTGTGTAATGTGCTGTGGAGCAGGTGTGTAATGTGCTGTGGAGCAGGTGTGTAATGTGCTGTGGAGCAGGTGTGTAATGTGCTGTGGAGCAGGTGTGTAATGTGCTGTGGAGCAGGTGTGTAATGTGCTGTGGAACTGTGAATTTCCCAGTAGCCGTTCCACCTGTGATTCCAGATGCAGATTTTTGCATATCTGACAACTGCATATCATTTCTTAAAGAAAAGCTGCCCTGTCACTTAAAAGCTGGTGTGGACCATACAGTATTATGAATAGAGTATGGTGACACATGATTGTCATCCCAGCTGCTTAGGAGGTTGAGGCAAGAGGTTCACTTGAACCCACAAGTTTGAGGTCAGCCTGGGCCCCCATCTCAAAACAGAAAAAGTAGTGTAAGGTATCTGGCTTCTCAGCTCTCCTCCTAGCAGCTGAGAGATGCAGGCATGACCTGCTGTTCTTGTCTCCCTCCCCTGCCTGCCAGGTGTACATGGACTGGTATGAGAAGTTTCAGGACAGGCTCAACAAGAAGGTGGTGCTGCTGACGGGGGAGACCAGCACAGACTTGAAGCTTCTAGGCAAAGGCAACATCATCATCAGTACCCCTGAGAAGTGGGACATCCTCTCCCGGAGGTGGAAGCAGCGCAAGAATGTCCAGAACATTAACCTCTTTGTGGTGGATGAGGTCCACCTTATTGGGGGCGAAAATGGGGTACGCTTGACTTTGCAGCATAGAGGAGGGGTGGGACCCACGCAGTGACTTTACATTGGGCCTGGAGCCAGGGACTAGGATCATCACAAAGATTTCTGCCAATCGCCTTATTCCAGAAGGTGACCTGAGATTTTTTGCATAGAACTCTTTTTTTGTTTTTTTGTTTTTTGAGACAGGGTTTCTCTGTGTAGCTTTGCGCCTCTCCTGGAACTCACTTGGTAGCCCAGGCTGGCCTCGAACTCACAGAGATCCGCCTGGCTCTGCCTCCCGAGTGCTGGGATTAAAGGCATGCGCCACCACCGCCAGGCTCGGATAGAGCTCTTAAAGAACAATAAGGTGAAGGTTGTCTCTTGGGGCAGGGGAACCACAGACAGGAGAGCCTATTTGGGACTGGCAGGTGGTTCACAAAGGGAAGCTCAGGCAGAAGATGGAGAACTCGGGCCTGGAATGACTCCTTCCCTTTTCCCAGCCTGTCTTGGAAGTGATCTGCTCTCGGATGCGCTACATCTCCTCCCAGATTGAGCGGCCCATTCGCATTGTGGCACTTAGCTCGTCACTCTCCAATGCCAAGGATGTGGCTCACTGGCTGGGCTGCAGTGCCACCTCCACCTTCAACTTCCACCCTAATGTGCGTCCTGTACCTTTGGAACTGCACATCCAGGTAGGACCCTGTCTCTACTCCTCCATGGCCTCAGGGATCCCTCCTTCCTCAGGTCCAGTGACCTCAGTGTCTTTTCTTCTCCCTTTGTTTTCAGGGCTTCAACATCAGCCATACCCAGACTCGCCTGCTGTCTATGGCCAAGCCTGTGTACCATGCTATCACCAAACACTCACCCAAGAAGCCTGTCATTGTTTTTGTCCCATCTCGCAAGCAGACCCGTCTCACCGCGATAGACATCCTCACTACCTGTGCAGCAGACATCCAGCGGCAGAGGTGGGGTGTGCTCTAATTTCTGGGGTGGGTGGGTGCATGAGGATCATGTTTAGTGAAGCTGCCCCCTGCTCTGGGTGTCCTGGGTGAGGCAGGGACTGAGGCTGGGCCCACTACATACTGCAATGCCTCTGACCTGTGCTTGTTCTTGTTCTGCCCAGGTTCTTGCACTGTACTGAGAAGGATCTGATCCCTTACCTGGAGAAGTTAAGTGACAGCACGCTCAAGGAAACACTGTTAAATGGGGTGGGCTACCTACATGAAGGGCTGAGCCCCATGGAGAGGCGCCTGGTAGAGCAGCTCTTTAGCTCAGGTAAGAAAACCTCATGACAACCAAAGCTGTCCCAGTTGTATGTATTAAACTTTAGGATGTGGATGGCATTTCTCTTTTGAATAGTATTCATTTCACAGTGCTAGCAGACTACTGTATGTCTTACCTCATTAGATTCCTCTTAAACACGTATGATGTAGTTGAGAGAGATACCCCTCCTTGCAAGGTTAGAAAGCAGGCAGGCACATAAGCTGGTCCCATTTCAGAACCTGGTTTTCTGGGGTTCGGGGCCACTGGCCAGTAGACCTTGGTTCTGTGTGGATACAAAACTGGTGGGGTTAGAACTCAAGAGATGGCTGTGGATTTGTGATTCTTCTCTGGTTGGTTGCTTCTCGTCTGCTGCCCTTTGTTGACCTGTGGCATTTTATGCCTTGTTCACTATTCTGGCGCTATGTGGCAGAGCCTTGGTGTAGCTGATCCCGCCAGTCTCTCACTCTTTGAATCTGCCTGGTTTGGGTGTGCTCAGAGTAAGTTTGGTTTTGCTGTCTTGGGCTGACCTACCATGGTTGGGTTGGTGTTAGCTTTCACCATCAGAGGCTGATCCACCAGGCAGTGCGGGTCTTGCTTTCCCTGGGTTTGAGTTCTCTAGAACTGCTTTGTTTCTTCTAGGATAGTCAATAGTGTGGTGCTGCCTTTCCCCGCACTTCATTAGTGTCAGACTTTGTTCCTAGACAGCCTCACTCTGAGCTTTGAAATGGAGCACAGGGTTGACTGCTGCCTGCCAGTGAGGCAGATAGTTTCTGGAAACCCTATCCTCAGTCTTCCTCTCTCTTCCCCTGCTTAGGGGCGATCCAGGTGGTGGTGGCTTCTCGAAGTCTCTGCTGGGGTATGAATGTTGCTGCTCATCTAGTGATCATCATGGATACGCAGTACTACAATGGCAAGATCCATGCGTGAGTATAGTTGCTGTGGACATTAACAGCTCCCCCTCCTAAAACCAGTGTAAAATCTACAGATATAGTCTAGGGAACTAAACATAGTCTAGAGTCCCTGCAGATCAGGGCTCATTTTTGGGTCCCAGGAGGTAGACTTCTTTTTAGTCATTGTACCTCTATCTCAGCAGTTTGGAGAGAAGACCTTAGAGACAGGAGGAAAGGGGGGTTGTTAACCTACTTCCCACAAGGTCACACCTTTGTCGGTTCGGTGTTTCTCACAGCCTGAATAATTTAACTTTTTTTTTTTTCCCAAAAATGCAGATTATTTTGAAATTAGTTTTGTGAGTTTAAAATGTCTGAATCTAGTTCTTGCTTTGGGATTTAGATTTTTTTAATCTGAAACACACAGCCCTTAAACTTGACTTTAAGTGTGGTCCTTTAATAGGATGTTATTTTGCTTCTGGCCTTAGGTAGGTTTGTGGCTTTGGTTCAAGTTCATTGAGTAACACATTCATGACTCTTTCACTTAGAAACTAAAATAATGTGTAGGTAAGCAAATGAAATGAATCACTAAGCACACAGGTTCAGGACCAGTTTTGCTGTAGTTTGACCTTCTCTCCCTGCCTTCATCTTCTGTCCCTGTGGCTGAAGACAGACAGGCAGGCCTCCTGACATGTTTCCTGTTTCTCTCTTCTGCCCCCAGCTATGTGGACTACCCCATCTATGATGTGCTTCAGATGGTGGGCCATGCCAACCGCCCCCTGCAGGATGACGAGGGGCGCTGTGTCATCATGTGCCAAGGCTCTAAAAAGGTCAGTTAGGAGACCTTGAGCCTTTGAACAGATTCTCGAATCTTCTCTGAAATGTCTTTAATAAACTTTTCAGTCCTTTCTGGAACCAACACAGAGTTTTGTTCTTTGGGTTTGCTCCTGCTGGTGATTCCATGTCTCCACCGGTTAGTTGTCTTTCTTCATGCATTGCTTCCTGCTCCAGCTATGTGGCTTGGCGTGTCCCACGCCTGCTCTGTATTACATGAACTGTTTTCTAAGTGTCTCTTCTATTCGGCTGTTATATACATAATCACACAGAGGCCATTCATTCCCTGTTGGGTTGCCCTTCACCCTTTGTTATCATGTTGTCATCGATTCTTTTTTAATGTCCCCCTCCCCCAATCCACAGGATTTTTTCAAAAAGTTTTTATATGAGCCATTGCCGGTAGAGTCTCACCTGGACCACTGTATGCATGACCACTTCAATGCTGAGATAGTCACCAAGACCATTGAGAACAAGCAGGATGCTGTGGACTACCTCACCTGGACCTTTTTGTATCGCCGAATGACACAGAACCCCAATTACTACAACCTTCAGGGTCAGTGAACTAAAGAGCACACACTGCCCCTGGAGGTTTTCACAGCTCTTGCTAGGCAATATCCTGAGACTTCCCTCTTACATCTCCACAGGCATATCTCATCGTCACTTGTCTGACCACTTGTCAGAGCTGGTGGAGCAGACCCTCAGTGACCTGGAGCAGTCCAAGTGCATCAGCATTGAGGATGAGATGGATGTGGCCCCTCTGAACCTGGGCATGATTGCTGCCTACTATTATATAAACTACACCACCATTGGTGAGGACCGGTGCTGCATGGGCTTCTGAGTCTGTTGGGATGAGATGTGATAGCCAGTATTTGTCAGAGAGATGAAACTGCAAGAAAGCAATGCCGCCAGGCAGTTGATTCTTGTTAGTCTGTTCCTTTCCCCCTCCCAATTGGCTCTTCCCACATTCTCTCATTTTCTTTCAGAGCTCTTCAGCATGTCTCTCAATGCTAAAACCAAGGTTCGAGGACTTATTGAGATTATTTCCAACGCGGCAGAGTATGAGAACATTCCCATCAGGCATCATGAAGACAACCTGCTACGCCAGGTGAGGGCATCTGCTTTAGAAGACCATTCAGGAGTAAAAATCTGGCCCATATACCAAAGCACATGGCTTCCTGTCACAAATACCCTCATACATTTCTCTTACCTCTCTCAACCTCATACATCCTTCCACATTTACCAACAATTCTCCATCCTTCCCTCTAGAGTCGGGCAGGGCCACATGGTGTGTTTGGCCTGAACAGGTCTCAGGTAGGGTCCTCTGTTTATCACCAGCTTTTTTTCTTTTCCATTCTAGTTGGCTCAGAAGGTTCCCCACAAGCTGAATAACCCCAAGTTCAATGATCCACATGTGAAGACCAACCTGCTACTGCAGGCTCACCTGTCCCGAATGCAGCTGAGTGCCGAACTGCAGTCAGACACGGAGGAAATCCTTAGTAAGGTAATGTGGGTGGGGTTTGGAGGTTCACTGGCCAGTGGGGGCCTCAGAAGACTGGCTTCCCAGCCCACCTGTTCTTATATTCCCTCTCCATACAGGCAATCCGGCTCATTCAGGCCTGTGTGGATGTACTCTCTAGCAATGGGTGGCTCAGCCCTGCTCTGGCAGCCATGGAACTGGCTCAGATGGTCACCCAAGCCATGTGGTCTAAGGACTCCTATCTGAAGCAGCTGCCACACTTCACCTCAGAGCATATCAAACGTTGCACAGATAAGGTGAGCTAAGACCTGGAGTGCTGGGTGATGAGCTTGAGAACAGAAAGTCCTGATCTGCAGGTAGATTGTGGGAGGCAAGCATTAGCAGGGGAACTGGTTCCTTTGAAGGAGTTCCATCTGTATCAAGATGCTGAGAAGTGGGCCAGAAGTGGTCTGCATTCTTTCTAAAGCTGTTTTTAGATGACTTGGCAGTATTGTCAAGTGGGAGCAGCTCTTTAGAGCCAGTGGTACTTGCTTGTGGCACGTGTTCTCTGCTCCCCTGACCTCAGCATACCCACTATAGGGAGTGGAGAGTGTTTTTGACATCATGGAGATGGAGGATGAAGAACGGAACGCATTGCTTCAGTTGACTGACAGCCAGATCGCGGATGTAGCCCGCTTTTGTAACCGCTACCCGAATATTGAACTGTCCTATGAAGTGGTGGATAAAGACAGCATCCGCAGGTGAGACAGGAAGTGCCAGGAGTCCTGCCCTGGGGTCTCTGCCCACAACCACAGCGCTCATATATTGTTTTGCTTTCACCAGTGGCGGGCCAGTTGTGGTGCTAGTGCAACTGGAGCGAGAGGAGGAAGTCACAGGCCCTGTTATTGCACCTCTCTTCCCACAGGTATGTCCTAGCAGCTGGCTTTGCCACAAGTCCATTTGAGGCCTTGTTCACTAGCTAGGTCTTAGGAACAGGATACATTTCCTACCAGGGGAGAGGAGTCTGGGGGTAATGAACTCACAAGGCTGAGTATTAATCTCAGAACCATGGATTCTTTTTCTTTTTTTGTTTTTAAACAATTTAGGTGGCTGGCCATTGTTAAAAAACATCAGGCAGTGTTAGTATCTCTCTGACTCTTAAGATTATGGTTGTTTCTACAAATGGCTCCAGGACACTTGGGACTTTTCTACTTGGTCTTCCAGTTATATTTTACTCAGGTTCTACTTGTATATTTGTTTTTAAATCAACAGGAAGAAAGTCTCATCTTCTTTATGTGGGAGCATTGAAGGCTGGGTGCAGATGCTAGATAAACTTCATGTACTTCTATAGACAAGTTATTCAGGTTTCTAAGGAAAGTGCCACTGGGGCATATGAGCTCTACTGTGGCCAACAGAGAGGGCTTCTCCAGAGAGAGGATGTCAGGAGAGGTCCCACGGGCTTGCTCTGTATTCTCTCTGCTGCAGGTTCATCTCCACATTAAGATTTTTCAATTAGCTTGCCTCGCACCTAAGTTTCTTAAGAACTTGAAGTTTGTATGCCTCAAGGCTAAATCTCTAATAATACAGTTTAGATTCAGTGACAAGTGTTAAATAAAAAAGGTGCCTTAGGTAATGGAAATGAGGTAGAACTGAAAAGTTAGTCTAGCTACTTATTTGAAGAGTAAGTCCTTTGGGGATATGTTTAGACTGCTTAAAAACTCTTAAGTCTATCAAGTTGTGTTTCAGGAAGCAACTGTGGAGAGCTTTAATCTGAGTTTTGTTACTCTGTTTCATAACCATTCTCACAGTTGATTGTAGTCATCAAGTTTTCTATGCTTAAGTTCTTGGTTTTGATCCCTGTAGAAACGTGAAGAGGGCTGGTGGGTTGTGATTGGAGATGCCAAGTCCAACAGCCTCATCTCCATCAAGAGGCTGACCCTGCAGCAGAAAGCCAAGGTGAGTGTGTGCACTCAGTCCTGCATCTATCCCTGGGGTTGGACAGGTGGGTTGCCTCCTCTCAGGTCCCCACTAACCTGATTTCTGCCTGTTCTCTTTAGGTGAAGCTAGACTTTGTAGCCCCAGCCACAGGTGGCCACAACTATACCCTGTACTTCATGAGTGATGCTTACATGGGATGTGACCAGGAGTATAAATTCAGTGTGGATGTGAAAGAAGCGGAGACAGACAGTGATTCAGATTGAGTCTGAGGCATTCTCTCGTGTGTGGGGACATTGAACCTGGAAACAGGAATGTGGACAGTTCAGGGGGAACTGGTTTTGGAAACCAGGTCTGTCAGCCTGAGGTCTGGCCATTCAGGTTGCTGCTGTTCCCAGTTACTTTCCTACTCTAGACCAAGCAGTTCAAACTCTGGGTCTAGTATTTTCAAGTGTCATGTCAAGCATAAACTATGTACAGTAGTTGGAGGCTTTTTTTTTTTTTTTTTTTTTTTGTAGTTTCTTGAGTCACACATTCTAATAAATAATTTGAAAAAAATGTTATGTCCTAAATTTTCTTCAACCAAAGGTCCTGGCCAGAAAAACTGTCATTTTAGCACTGAATCTTCCTATCAAGTATGTGGAGGACAAACTTGCCCTCTACTGAAGGACAAAACAATGTCAGACAGCTAACTCTTGGGTCATGCAAATGACCTCAGCCTCCTTTATAGGTGTTGCAAAGTTAGCGGCATGGCAGTAGGAGCTGACTCCATCTTGGCCAACAGGTAGGGCTTCTCATGACCTGTGTTCTGAAATTCTTCCCTCCGTGGTTAAGATGCACTAGGCAGGGCCAGGCGGTGGTGGCACACACCTTTAATCCCAGCCCTTGGGAGGCAGAGGCAGGCAGACTTCTGGGAGTTTGAGGCCAGCCTGGTCTACAGAGCTAATTCCAGGAAAGCCAAGGCTACCCAGAGAAACCCTGTCTCAAAAAATAAAACAAAAGATGCACCAGGTAGATATGACTCTAGTCTCCTTAAAATGTCCTCTTACCACAATCTCACACCTACAACTTCAGATGTTTGCTTTCTGTTCTTCATGAATAACCATGAGTCACTGTGATTCATTTTCTAGGCCAGCAGTTTTCAAATGATGATTTCAAGACCCCTTACCCTTCAGAAAACTAAGAGCAGAGCCTCAAAAGCTTTTATTATCTAGGTTATATTCATTGATACTTGTTATAATAAAAATTAAGGCAGTCCATTTCAAAATAACCTCATTAACATATTTTAGGAAAAATAAATTCTTGAGGAAGAATAGCATGGAACAGTGTTGCAGTCATTTTACATCCTTTACATAGAAGCCAGTTAGGATCTTTAGCCACTTCTATGCCCATCTATTGTGTGCTCGAACTGAAGCATGTCAACTTCAGAGAAAAGAGTTTTCAAATAACTGGCTCTCCATTGCTACTACGCAAAACTGTATGTGAAAGTTTCCTGGAGGCAATGTAGGGTCTACAGCTGCATCCATGCATCTTATACTATTAAACCCACTACCCCACCTTAGAGTCACTGTCTGAATATAACATTTTCCAAATGACCCATGTAACACCAGTACATGGGTCATTTGGAGAACGGCCCATGAAATTCCACAAATCTCAAGATGTCCACGCAGTTCGCTACTCATTTGCTAATTTCATTACCACTAAAGTTTGTTACAAGTTTTCAGAAATTCTGTCTTTTAAACATTTACCATTAGCAGTGAACACTTAGTGAAAGGTTCAATAGCCAAGCCTAAATACTGTAATTTCCTACTTCTGGTAAAGATGGCATGCCATGAATAGCTAACTTGGCTTGCAACAACGTCCAACTGCTTTTCCTTAAGACCACCTTACTGGTAGAGGGCTGGATGGAATTTTCTCATTTGTCAGTATGAGAAGTGTTCTCAAGGGTCAGTGTTTAGTAATAATTAGTCCTCTTTCTTGTCTAAGAAGCTGGCTCCGTCCCTACTGTGGGAACAAGACAGTGAAGACGGATGGCTATTTAACTGGTGCCACTCCTGGACCATGTGAGGTGTTGACCCTGCAAGGGACCCCAGACTCCCAGGGACCTGCAGATCACTCTAGCCACTACTGTTCTGGATACTGTTTCTGCTTTCAAAAAAAGCTAAGGTCACAATTGTACAGTGTCAAAAATTAAGTGAAGGCTCCAGCTTTGGAGACAACCCTCACCACTCTTTAGAAGGCTTATTAGACATTAATTACTCTTTTCCCTGAAAAACACCACACACACTGGCAGCACACACATACCATTGTCTTTTACTTGTTTTTTTTTTTTTTTTTTTTTTTTGAGACAGGACCTCTGTCTACTTGGCTGTCCTGGAACTCATTTTGTAGATCAAGTTGGCCTCTGCCTCCTGAGTGGTAGATTATAGGTGTGTGCCACCACACCCAGCCTGCTGATGTTTTTTTAAAGGGCCACAAGCTATTGTCTAAATGTTTTCTGCCCTTTACTGAAAACCAATCCTCTCTTTAGGGGAGTTCAGTTGCCACCACAGCATGATGTCTCAAGAGGCATGTGAGGGTTTCTAAGTAAGAGCAGAGGTGTTCTTTTACTCTGAACAAACTTGTGAACGTCACTGTTTTTTGAGAAAGGGTCTTGTATAGCCCAAACTAGTTTGAAACTTGCTATGTAGCCAAGGATGACCTTGAGCTTCTGATCATCCTGTCTTTGCTTGAGTGCTAGGAAGACACCATAACTGGCTTGTATGTCTTAAATGCAGGGACTTCTCTTAGAAATTGGGAAGGAGGGACCCATTTAAACAGTGGAATTATAAATGATAAATGACCTTATTTATAAAATAGGAAGTGGGGCACAGGTGGATTATTTCTATAAAGCTCATAATTTCAGAAAGCTTTCAAACACATTCTCCTATATACATACATAGTGATTATAAATACTCTATTTACCCCCCAAATGTAACACCATGCCCTAAATAAAGCAAAATTTGTAACACAACATACTTCTGTTCCATGGCTCTGTCCCATGGCTCTCTCACATCAAGGAAGGGAAACAGTGAATGGTCCTGTGGCTTCTACACATCCAAACAGAGGCATAAAGCTAAATGAAGATCAAGGATCCTTCAGGTCCTCTTGATGACTAGGAAAGTCTTAGCCAAGTCAAGCTATAGCTCAGAGGCCTGCAGGTTGGTGATATTCCCAGAAGGCCACCTCCCCATCATCACTACAAGAGGCCAGGAGTCCTGGCTCCTTGGGATTCCAAGCCACACAGTTGACGTCCTGGGAATGGGCCTGACGCAGATGAGCTGTCAGAGAGAAGGTAGGCTGCTGTGGATCTGAGCCTGGATCCTCCTCAAACACTCGGATGGCATCATCCCCACACGCTGTAGCCAGGGCCCCTGTCAGCTGACACCTGGGAGGAACATACATGCCACTGGGTAAGCAGATGACTCCTGCCTCTCCAACCCGGCAAATTAGGGAGAAGTGTTCCACAGTCCCAGGCCTACCTTCTTCCCAAACCTAAGGCCTCAACCAAGTGTTTCACAGAAAAGCTTTCCTAAGCCATCACACCAACAAAGGCCCTCCTAGTCCTCAGGGGTTCCCATCTGGTTGCCCCAGCTACAGATGAGACCAAATCACACTTTCTCCACTTGGCGTAAGCACTTGCCCATGTCACTGCATCCTTAACCTCCTTTTAACACTGACATTAACAAGTTTTACCATAATTTAGTAGAACTTACTTTAAAATAAACATTGAAGATTCCCCAATTGCCCATCACTGTATAAAATTTGAATCTGGAATGTTCAATTGCCTGTTAGTAAGTTAAAACACCAGCAAAAATTCCAATTGCTTGAGTGTTTTTTTTTCTTTAAGACCGGGTTTCTTTGGGTAGCTCTGGCTGTCCTGAAACTCACTCTATAGACTAGATCTACCTGCTTCTACCTACTGAGTGATGGGATTACAGGTATGCGCCAGCACCACCCGGCAGTTTTTTTTTAAAGGATTTTTTTTAATTGTTGTAAGATTTATTTTTCTTTTATAGGTATTTTTGCCTATATGTATGTCTGTGTACCATGTGTGTATAGTGCCACTGAAGCCAAAAAGGGTGTCAGATCTCTTGGAACTAGAGTTACAGACAGTTGTGAGCAGCCACGTGGGAGCTGAGAATTGAACCTAGGTCCTCTAGAAGAGAAGCCAGTTTTCTTAACTGCTAAGCCATTTCTCCAGCCTCAAATAGGTCTAAATTTTTTGTTGTTGTTTTGATTGCTTTTTTTTTTTTTTTTTTCTGAGACAGAGTTTCTCTGTGTAGCCCTGGCTGTCCTAGAACTCACTCTGTAGACCAGGCTGGCCTCAAACTCACAGAGACAAGAAAGGTTAATTTTAAGCTGTTAAATACATATCCCTAAAAAACCAACCAAACAAACTAAAAACCAACTCCTTAGCTAAAAGTAAATTTCAATTTCTGCCATAAACTTAATGCTTAAGGGGTAGCGTGGGGCTAATTCTCCATGAAGTCAAAATACTCAAGTCCCATTTCATGGCATAGATATTCCCAGACATTTGCTAGAAATAAAGTTTAGATATATAACAGATTTTTCTCATGGTTGGAATTATTTCTAAGATCTAAGACTCAGGCCCAGAGTGGCCTCTAACCTCCACTCTTCTAAGAATGGGGCAGCTTTTCTAGTCTCCGTAAGAATCAGTTACTAAAGCACAAAGTCCACAGTTACAAATGCACATATTCTATGATCATCTCAGGATGTCCCAATGCTATGTAAATCCTAAGGGTTGGTGCTGCCCTCAAAACCTGGGATCTTATCCCAGAAACAGTCTTAGGTATAGTCATCTTCCTGCTCCTAGAACCCCAGGCCAGCCAGTTGTAAACCAGAATAGCAGGCCTAATCTGAACAAATGCAGAGCAGCACAGGTCATGCCATCTCTAAAATCCCTGCTACAGGAATGTGACTGAGGTCTTACCAAGCAATGTCGTAAATGGTCCTGGTGTGGAAGCCTGACAAAGTGCAGATACATTTCCAGGTGGGGTCAGAGCCACTGCATGCCACCCCTGTGCGACAGAACTTTCTTAAGTCCAAGGCATTCTGTGTCCTGAGCACCCCTACTATTGCAAAGGAGAACCTAATGTGCCCTTCCTCATTCCACTGCCAATCAATGAGCCTTCGTCCCAACCGTGTTCCCACCCTCCTTATCTGCCTTACACCCTGTTGTCACCCAAGGATTCTGAGAAGGAAGCACCCCTATTCCACTGCAGGCTGTATCTAACCAGTTAATCTGCCTTTTAAGGCCACTCACTAGCCACCCACCCAACGTCACTCCTCCCTTCTAGTCCTCAGCCTTGCCTCAAGGAACCCTGTTCTTCACGTTGTTTAGATATTCCCACCATCAGCCAACTCATGCTGCTGGGTTTTCTTTTCTTTCTTTTGAGTCAGGGTCTCACTATGTAGCTCTGGCTGTCCTAAAACTCACTATGTAGACGGTGGCCTTGAACTCAGAGATCTCCCAGCTTCTGCCTCCCGAGTACTGGGATTAAAGGCCTATGCCACCACCATTTGGCAGCTTTTTTTTTTTTTTGGTTGGAGGGTTTGCTACTGGGCTTTCAACTGAGAATCTTGTGTTACAGTCTCCAGTTAAAAATTCTACATGCCAGCCAGGGGCGCACGCCTTTAATCCCAGCACTCGGGAGGCAGAGCCAGGCGGATCTCTGTGAGTTCGAGGCCAGCCTGGGCTACCAAGTGAGTTCCAGGAAAGGCACCAAAACTACACAGAGAAACCCTATCTCGAAAAACAAAAAAACAAAAACAAAAACAAAAATTGACATGCCATCTTCAAATTTGGTTGGAAGGCCTTGTTCCACAAAGCTATCCCCAGTTCTTTCAGTGCTTCCCTGGAGATCTCCTGTGACCTCACGAACCCAATTTGTGATTCATGGCAGACTATAAAACTTTTCAGTGGTCTCCTTTGACTCCTGGACCCTCACCTTGCTCATTGCCTGGTAGATACTGGCGCCAAATGCGCACAGTACGGTCATCACTGCAAGATGCCAGACGCTGGCCACTGGGGTCAAAGGCCAAGCTCCATACAGTGGACTCATGACCTTCAAGGGTGGCACAGCAGACCCAGTCGTCCCCTTCTTCCTGGTACAACTTCACTGTGTCATCATAGCTGGCAGAAGCTAAAAGCTGAAAGTGAGAAAGGAGACCCAGCATTTGTCTGTATGGCCCAGGAGGTACCCACGGTTCCAGCATCAAACACTGTCTGGACAGGACAGTCCCAAAGATCCCTATGGAAGTGAGGGTGATGTTGAAGAGTGCAGGCAGGCCGAGCACAAGCCTCCACATCAGGGTTCTTTCCTACCCCGTCTGACGCTTACCTCCTGGCTTGGGTGCCAAACCACATGCTTAACGTCCTGTGTATGAGAGTTGAGGACACTGACACATTCATACTCATCCTCTTCGTCAACTGTGGGAGAAAAAAGAACCAAAGAGCTGACCCTGTCAGGAGCAGAGCTGAAAGTCAGTGAGCTGGTTTTCCATTGTACCTAGAGACGTCTGGACTCACCTTCCCAGACCCACACACTCTTATCTCTGCTGCAGGTAGCCAAGAGATTGCCAGACGGGGCCCAAGCCACTGACTTGACCTCATTTTCATGACCCTCAAGAGTGGTTACACACTGGAAAGGGAAAAAGATTGTGAATTAATGACAGCTAAGAGTCCCAGTAAAACATCTAAGATCACAACCTTGTTGCTGAGACAGCCTAGATGAGCTTGGACTTGTGGCAGTCCTCTTGCCTCAGTGTCCCATTGCTGGGATTTGGTGTCATGAACTACCATACCCAGCTACCATGTCTATGGTATAAACATTAAGTAAAGGCTGTCCTCAAAGGGGCAGGTTGACCCAGCTGTGGGGTACAGACAAGTAATTTGCTTCCATCCAGCCTGGTTACCTCAAAGTCATTCTGGTTCTTCTTCCAAATGCAAGTAGTAGCATCGAAGCTGGCAGAGGCCAGGTAATTTCCACAGGGGGACCAGGCCACTTTCCGAACAGTGCGCTGATGGCCTTCAGAAAGGACAGACTTGCAAATCCAGCTGTCACCTACAGGCAGAGAACAGGCTAGGCTCGGGGGCACCGTCAATGCCGCTCAATAACTGGTACTGAAAGTGGAACCCTGTCGGGTGACAAACTCAACCACCATTACAACGATGCAAGCAAGCGACTACTTCCTCTGGAAGGGGTCTTAAAACCGTCCAATCGCTATTGAGACTACTTTTCTCATTTTTCTTCCTCAACAAATATCCCAGTTCCCGCAACAATCCCAGACTGTCCGCTGACGCTTGCACACTCCTTCCCCCGACAAACCCTTTTCAAGAGCAGCGTCTTCCTCGGCACCAGGGTCACAAAGCCAAGCCAGGCCTTACCCTCGGTGCCCCAGATGCGGATTTTACGGTCGCCGCCGCACGAGGCCAGCAGAGTCCCCGTGGGGTTCCAGGCCAGGAACCAGCAGCGGGAGTCCGGGTGCGCCGGGACGCGGCTCTGCAGCACCAGTGCATCCTTCATGGCGGTGGCCTCGGGGTGAGAAAGAGGACGCCGAAAGCAACGTGCAGAACGCGGTGGCCACGGTACGACCCCACGGTCGCCAGATGCCCCGCTTCTGCCACAGGGGTCGCCCTGGGAACTGAAGGGCCCGCTGCTGAGGCCGCACGGCCTTCTGGGACTTGTAGTCACTCCCCCTCACCTTCCACAACGGGAAGCCTCTCAGGACTGTCCCGAACTACCAGTCCCCTGATGCCCCGCGCGAGAACAGGCGGCGCGCGCACACAGTGACGCGAAAGGAGGGCAGAGCGGTGAGCCGGAGGAGGAGGAGAAGGGGGTGGGGTGCGGCTGGAGGAAGCCGGAAGTGCATCAGCCCGGGTCCGTCTGGGCGTTGCGGGATTGGGGCCTGTGATCGCTTGGCCCGGGCAGCTGAGAAGCCCGTGACCGGGCAGAGCGGCGCCATCCCGGCCCTGAGGCCTACTGACCGGTGAGGAGCAGGGACTAGAGTAGGGAGGGTCACTGTGGCTTAGGTCCCACCTCAGAGTGCGGGTTCCGGATCCCGGCGGCCCAGCCGCATCCTCCGCCCCTCAGCAACCCTCTGCCCAATAACCCCAGTCTAAGTCTCCTCCGCCCCCCGCGCCAGTAGCTGACCCCCTGTACCTCCGCCTGTACATCCTGGCATGTCCACAGCCCACCTAGTCCCCTGCCCTCTAGGAGTCCTAGTCCAGCACCCCTCATCCAGAGCCCTCGGTCCCCGCCCCTCGAGTTCCCGCAGTCCTTTGGTCTGTGCTCAGCCCTGGGTCCCACCCCGCAGTCTCTGGTGCGGACCCTGACAGCTCCCGGCCAGCTGCCCATCGCATTGCTGTCCACCCCGGGTACAGACAGGCTCTGCGCACCCCGCTGAGGTCGGCGGCCATCAGCAACGACCGCAGAGCTACAGCGGGCGGCCCCGGGCATGTATGCCCCTGGAGGCGCAGGGCTGCCGGGAGGGCGCCGGCGGAGGAGCCCGGGAAGCAGCGCTCTGCCCAAGCAGCCGGAACGGAGCCTGGCTTCGGCCCTGCCTGGAGCCCTGTCCATCACGGCGCTCTGCACTGCCCTGGCGGAGCCTGCTTGGTTGCACATCCACGGAGGCACCTGTTCCCGCCAGGAGCTGGGGGTCTCGGACGTGCTGGGCTATGTGCACCCGGATCTGCTGAAAGGTGAGGGCTCTGATCTCCTGCTCTCCCGGCTTGAGGGGCGGTGTAGAACGGACACGGGACTGGCATAGATAACCAGCGTAGATAACCAGAGGCAGTCATTTGTTAAAGGCAACAGCCCCGTTCATACTTGGTGTTCATGCCCACCAGGTGGCTCTGTTTGGGGGTCTAGCACCTCATCAATTCTGATGTTATTCAGCCAAGCACTTAATTCTCACCGTCATGCTAATCCAGAACGCTGCTATTTTAGGTTTCTGCCAGAGAAAGGGCACTTTATAGGTAGAAGAAATAGGGTGTTAGGTATCACAATTAACCACTCCCTTCTAACAGACCTGTGAGATGCAGAAAAGTTGTTTGGGGGCAGCTTGATTGATGGAGAAAACAGAACTGTTAATATGACCAATTGTAAAAGATATTTTAGTATTCTTTGATAATTGGACTTACAGTAGAGAGTACTTGTGACATCCCAGATCATCAGACGTCAGTTCCATTGCCACACTCAACAGTTGGAATTTGGCTTTCCATGCCCTTACAGGTATACCCGACTGAGATGGTTGCTTTATTCATCAACGGATTTCCCAGACCAGCAGGCAGAAGAAAATATCTATTCTGTTACTGATCAAATAGGAGTCCAGAGCTTAGCGGAGTGCCTGTCTCAGGAGCCTCATAGCTCCTCCTCTGTTTCTAGGAGTGAGGATAAAGGCTGTACCGTGTGAAAGCAGGACTGTACTTACTGATTTTTAATCTAAAAATGGCCAGTGGGCCCCAAATGGTCCCATCTTGTTGTCCTCAAGTCTTTTGAACTAGTCTCAGAAGTCTTCACGTTTCTTCTCTGCCCTCTTTAGTTCTGGTACATTCCAGTTAGACATGAGCAAGGTGTCTCAGCGAGGGCTCAAGCCCTGGTGAAAAGGTCAGCGCCCCTCTGCATTAAAAACAACACTGCTATAGGTCTAAGCTGAAAAACCTTATTCTGTCACCTAGTGTTGTCTTGCTTGCTGAGTTCTCGCTCTCTCTTTTTTTTTCTTTTTCTCTGAAACAGGGTTTCTCTGTGTAGCTTTGCGCCTTTCCTGGAACTCACCCTGTAGACCAGGCTAGCCTCGAACTCACAGAGATCCGCCTGGCTCTGCCTCCCGAGAGCTGGGCTTAAAGGCGTGCGCCACCACCGCCCGGCGAGTTCTCTTAAGTTTGCTTCTCTGCACATTCAATGCTTTAGGATGATTTTTATAGAGAACAGGGTGGAGGCTTCTGGTTTGAGATTTTTTCAATCCCCTCTCTTCCTAAGTTTGTCCCTTTAAGACCAAGGTTGTGCACTGGATGGAGGCCTCCTGATATGCAGGCCTCCTGATGTGCAGCGTTGTCTTAGCATATACCTGATAGCACAAAGGCTGTGGAGTTTGAGTCTGGATGATTTCCCATTTCTTTGCACTCACCTTCATGCGTGCCTTTTGCGTTTGATGCCGTGGTGCTTGTGTTTTAGGAGTTGAGTGTCACACACAAACTGGGAGTTTATGAAGACAGTCTTTTGCAGGTCATCCCTAGGGTGGAAGAAGGGTCATAATATTCAGATGGTGTAGAGAGAGGCAGTCTGATCTTACATCCTTGTTTCAGAGATCCAGGAAGGAAGTGAAGCGAGCTCCCCAGGCTTGCCCTCCTAGGTGGCATCACTGGTACTGCCTCCCATCTGTTGATGACAGAATAAAATGGTACTGTCTCCTTAATTATGTTTATCCTTTGTTTTACTTCGGCTGTTGTAAAGAAGGATCTCATGATACCCTGTCTTGGTGTACATCCCTGTCAAAGGCATGTTAAAATAAAAATCACCTCTTGGTTCAAGTTTTTGTTTGTTCACAGATGCATTTGCCCTTTCTAAGAAATTATTCAGACCAAATTTTGTCCTTTTCAAACTTGTTGTCTTAACCTTTATACTGCATTTGCTGTGTGTTTAGATCTCTTAGCCCATGTGTGGTTTGCCTGCTCTGCTCGTCTCCTTGGCCATTGTAAGCCAGAATCACTTAGCTCCTGTCTATAAATAGAAGCATTGGCATTGGGACCTTGTGAGCCATTGCAGAAGGCAAGGAATCTGGTCTCTTGTAGCTTCTCTTCTGCTCTCTACCTGTGATTTTGGTGCCTTGTGGGCCTTCAGGCATATGGTATCCTGTGTGACTGTGCTGATTGCTAGGTCTACCAGACGATCTACCCTGGAAGCCTGGAATAGTCCAATCCCAGGAGGAAATAGAGATGTGCTGGGCAAATATGGTGCTTATAGATACTTGCAGAGGGAAACACCCCTGCTAGGTGTCTGCAGGGAAGAGAGAGTGAGGTGGGCCAGAAGGCTCCGAAGCAAGCCTGTGTACCAGGCATGGAACTAAGCACACTTCACATCTGCCTTAATTTGATCCTTATTTACAAAGGCCCCCAGCTCAAGGAGAGTAGGTAGTCTACTCAGAGACACAGCTGATCCAAGTTGTGACTCCGAAGTCCACGCTTTTATTACCACCACTCCTTAGTGCCCTCTGAATTTCTTTTCCTTTCTGTTAGAGCTATGTGAAAGTTACCATTTACTATTCTGATTGAGTCTTTTGTTGTTGTTTTGTTTCTCACCAGTAAAAGTAGCTTTTATTGGGGTGAGGAAATGTACACACACAAGGCACCAAAGAAAGACCCTTTGCAAAGCAGAAGGGAGATTTGGGAAGCCAAAGTCTCTCTGGTTGTATTTTTATCACAAACTCAGCCAGAGCTGTGCTTTTTAGTGCCCACACTGTCTCTCAGGCTTCAGGCTCAACTTGGTGAACCTGAGGCAGAGTCACTCACCCTTGCTGTGTGACCAGATGCGTGAAGGCTTTAGCAAATGCCAGCTCAACAGATTCTGTTCTGAATCCTCTCACATAGCTTCTCTGGGCTTAGGTCCAGAGAAGGCTTAGAAATGCCCAGACTTTTAGTGTCTGCAGTAGAGACCCTGAAAGCCCTCTCTTCCTCTCTAGTGTGGCCAGCAGGGCAACCCCACCACCAGCTTCAGGAAGCAGTTTTGGAGAATGAGTAAGTTGGGATTTGATGTCAGTGACTCAAGATTAACAACAGCCACTGGAGGACCAAGGATGGAGGGCCTGTGCACCTGATGGGTTGTGACAGATGCTGATGCTACCACCAGGCCCTTGGGGGCTGTTCTTGGGTGGCTTGACTGGCACCATTGATATTTGTAAAATGATCCATCTGGACACTAGTGTACCCTGTTGGTGGTCTATGTCAGGTCTGGCTGAAAGCCAAGAGTTACAGTGAAGGGGTACAGAGCTGAGGAGAAGGTTCTAGGAGAGACTGGGGCAATGGGATTCCTCTAGCCCACAGGACCCCTACTGAGGAAGGAGGAAGGGAAGAACAGCAGGAAGCTGGTCTGAAACCATTTTAGTTTTTCTGCCTTCAGCCCACATAGGTCAAGAGGGGGTCAACCACAGACAGGTAGACCGGAAGAGCCAGAGTATTCAAAACAAATCCAGCCCTGTGACTCACCAATGACCTTGGTCAAAGTCAGTTCCTTAGGATCTGATTACATAGCAGCTGCCTTCTTCCCTGATGACTAGAAGGGACAGTCAGGCAGTGTTTACCAAAATAAACAGGCCAGAATACAACTGGAGGGGAGGATAGGATATGCTGTGTGTCTGGAATGTAGTGTACCAAACCACTTGACCAAATTTAAAGTCAAGATCCTGCCCCACACAGCCTTTTTCTCCCACAATAAGTCACTCCTACCTACCTAGCCTTTGGAGCTTTAGTGTCTCTGGAAGACCTCTTGGGGAAAGGAGTGTTATTTGCCCTCGCTGCCATAGTATTTAGGAAAGGAAGCCAGAGACTTGAAGATCTCTGGCCCTAGGAGATGCTCTCGATCAGGGCTGTCTTCCTGTTTTACCTTATGTTAAGACACTGCTCCCCTGCCGTCCCTCTCTGGAAATGTTAGCACCACCCAAAGGGAAGTTCACATTTGGCTTTCCCCTTAAGCTAGTGACTGTCAACATGTGGATTGCAATCCCTGTGGGAGTCCACCGACCCTGTCACAGGGGTTGCCTGAGACCATTGGAAAACACAGATACTTATTTACATTTCAATTCAGAACACTAGCAAAATTATAGTTATGAAGCAGCAGTGACAATCATTTTATGGTTGGAGTCACTACAACATGAGGAACTGTATTAAAGGGTCGCAGCATTAGGAAGGTTGAGGACCGCTGCCTTAAGCACTATAGCTTTGGAGTAGAGAAGGGCAGTAGAAACAAAACATGCTTGAATTTGGTATCAGAAGCTCTTCCTCTGTCCAGAGTCACTATTCAGTCTGCAGAACAGGTAACTGCTTTCCCTCCTAGCACCTGTCTGTGGTGGGTGAGGCAGGGGCCTTTAAAACAGGCCCTCTAGTGACTTGCTAAAGATTGAATGGAGCCTGGGGCAGACCTAGCATTTGACTAGGTATAGAGTTTTTCTGGTGTCCTAACTCCTGACCAGAACTGTGCTCAGATGCCCTCGGTGCTGCAGAGGGCAGGTTTAAACACCATCTGAAGCCAGTTTTGTCCTCAGACCTTGTGTGGACACTGCTCGTCACTCAGCGAGCCACACCTTTCTTGTCCTTTGTTGTGGCTGCTGCTGCTGGAATCTGAGTCCTCAAGCTGCTGCTTCATGAGCTCAGCAGCTGCTGTCTTGGACAACGTTCCTACTAGTTCGTCTCACCCTTTTTTTCAGTACACCTCCGTAGAGTTTGATTGATTATCTCCATCAAGGAAATAATAAAAGCTGCCAGTGGGTGCTTAGCAGTTTCCAGGTAGCACAGTGCAGTGTCTGGGGGTCACTGTGTGACCTGGAGGAGGTCACTTAATCTTCTGGAGCTTCTGACTCCTCATCCGAGCTGTGTGATGACTTTGAGGGTGGCACTCAAGCTTGGCAAAGATAATGCTGGACCCATTTGTGTGCACAGGCTCCTGTACCTTCAGCCATGTTTGCCTTGGGAAAGGCAGGTGAAGGGGGTCCTCTTTCTTGAAGCTTTTTATCATGTGCATATCTTTTTTTTTTTTTTTTTTTTTTTTTTTTTTTTTTTTTTGGTTTTTCGAGACAGGGTTTCTCTGTGTAGCTTTGCGCCTTTCCTGGGACTCACTTGGTAGCCCAGGCTGGCCTCGAACTCATAGAGATCCGCCTGGCTCTGCCTCCCGAGTGCTGGGATTAAAGGCGTGCGCCACCACCGCCCGGCTCATGTGCATATCTTGCTTATTAAAATAAAAGTATTTTAAAACGTAAAGCACATAGATGTGGATATATCAGGTGCACATTTTCAAGGATAATATGTTTAACCATCATCAGAAGAAACAAAACCCAGTGTTTTAAAAGCCTCTTATGTTCCCTTCTTCACACAGTGCCTGGCTGCACAGAGTAATGCAGGTGAACTGCTGCAAAGTGGCCTATGATGTCAGCCTTTCCACCCTGTCTCTGGCAGGCATTCTTGGTAGCACTGGAACACTTGAGTCTCCAGTATTCCCACATGCCATGCAGACCCCAAAAAGAACTGATTCAGTTTTCAGTAATGTTCAAATCAGAGCCAGGAGTCAGCCCTTGCTCCCTCAAGCCTTTGTTCCTGGGCCCCTTCGGAATTCCTATGCTGTCTGGAGTAGGCAGTGCTGGATGCAGTGAGGGCAGATGCTAGCTTCTGGCAGAACTCATGGACAGCCAAGCTCCATGGCAGTAGGTAATCACCCAAGCTGGATGCTAGGTCCTCTGCAGTTAAGATCATGACAGATAGCTCTGAAGGCAGCCAGATAGAGGCACCTGAGTCTTGTCTGGGCTTAGCCAGCATATACCTGGAGAGTTTTGAGTCTGAGACTGAGTACATATGCCAGTCACAAAATGCTTGGCATTTCCCACTGCTCAAGATTCCATCATGGTCAGCATCTGCTATACTGAATCTTTTTTGTTGGCAGTGGGTCCACCGCTTAGCTTCTTGGTCTTTCCTCCACCTGTCTGCTTTCCTCTGGTATCTACGACTGGTGCTTTTGGGGACTGGAGACTTGGACTACTTGTATGGGGATTTTCTGTGCTCCCAGACCCTCTAGGAACCTGGTACATGATTGCAGCAGCACCTTGGTAATCAGGATGTATGCTAGAAACTGAAGATTGTTACCTTCAGATTCTAAATTTGACATCAAAGCTTAAGAAAGGAGCCTGTAGCCTGTGAGTTTGACCAGCTCTATCCAGTTTTTCCTAAATTACTCAGTGACCTATGGCCTAAATGAAAGCAATAGCTGAGGAAGAGGAGGAGGAGGGAGAGGAAGTGAAGACTTGTTTTCTTCTTTAAACTTTCTTGGTTTTGTTTTCAAGACAGTTTGTGTGTGTGTGTGTGTGTGTGTGTTTAGCCCTGGCTGTCCTGAAACTAGCTCTGTAGACTAGGCTAGCCTTGAACTCATAGAGATCTGCCTGCCTCTGCCTCCCAAGTGCTGGGATTAAAGGCATGAGCCACCACCACCTGGCCCTTTTTTGGTTTGTATTTGTTTGTTTGTTTGTTTGTTTTTTAAGCAGGTTCTCACTAGGTACCCCTGGCTGGACTGGGACTCACTATGTAGACTAGCCTCTAACTCAGAGAGATCTCCTTCTGAGTACTGGAATTAAAGGTGGGCACCAACATGACGTGCCTTTGGTTCCTTTTTTGATCAGCCTTTATTCCATTCTGTGCTTCAGGAAGCCATCACAGTTTCCATAGCTATCAAAGGAGACTGACAGTATTGTTTACCTGAAATCTTCAGAAGAAGGTATTTAAATACTGCAAGGATACAAGTTGCTCTGTTTTGGTGCATGATTATCACCCTAGGGACTCCTTGAATGCTGCTCTCCTGTTTTAGCACTCCTGTTCCTTGGTTTACTCCCCCATGAACTTTCCAGGGCTCTTGGTGTGACTTGTAGCTTTTCCGCTGCTTGCCTGTCAGCTGTCTAGTCCTAATCGAAGTCTTCTCCCCTTTGTTTGTAGGGGTGCAGTCGAGGTGGTGATTGAGACAGGCTCTGGTGAAGCCCAGGCTGGCCTCAGGTTTGCTAAGTAGCAGAAACTTGCCTCGAACTCCTGAAGCTCCTGAAGCTCCTGGCAACACCTCCTTAGTGCTGGGATTACAAGAGTGAACCACTGTTCAGTGGCATATTTGCCTCATTGTTAGTCTTCACCACTGTCCATTCCCAGAACTTTTTCATGACCCCAACCTGAAAACTCACAGTCAACTAACACCTTGCCCTCCCTTTCTCCGGCCACCATCTCACTCCTCTGGCCAGTGGTCTGACTTCTCAGCATTTCATGAACAGAATCACAATAGTTGGCCTTCTGTATTTGACTTAACTTACTTCACTTAGCTCAGTGTCTCTAAGTTCAATGCCTGTTTTAGAATGAAAATGGAAGGAATGAGTGGATAAGTAGAGAATGGGATTTAATTGACCTCTGACCTTGGTCTTTCTGGCTGTTTCAGCTCAGAGGTCAATGGCCTTTCCCTGCTGGCCCAAAGCATCCTTTAGCAAAATAGCTTAATATGTTAGCTTTGTTGTCAGAATCTTGAAAAATGGTTTGAAGCTAGCTAGGTCTGGTGGCTCGCACCTGATTGCAATACTCAGGAGGCTGAGGCAGAAGGATTATGAGTTTGAAGCCAGCCTGGGCTACACAGTGAGACTGTCTCAAAAGCAAAGTGAATGGAAGAAAGGGAAGGAGGGAGGGAGAGACGGATGGGTGGGCACTGGGCATGGTACTCAGTTTGTAGAGTACCTAGCATACAGGAAGCCCTGGTTTGTGCCATTAAATTATGTGTGGTGGTGCATGCCTGTAATTCTAGCCCTCCAGAGGTGGAGGCAGGAATGTCACGTTCGTCATTCTCCACCCCTACTCAGCAAGTTTGAGGTTAGCTTGAGATACATGAGACCTGTCTCAAAAAGAAATATAGAAGAAATATACAGTCACCCTAGACTAGTCTTGTTGGAAAAAAGACTTGAAGTGTACAGGTGACTCCTGTTTGCCTCTGCAGAGCAGCTGGTGGCAGGAGCTCATACAGTGCCCTCCAGGGCTTCTGTCTCCGGAGACTGGGGGAGGAAACCAAGATCCTTTTAGGTACACTGCCTGCCTCAGCCGGGCGGTGGTGGCGCACGTCTTTAATCCCAGCACTCGGGAGGCAGAGCCAGGCGGATCTCTTTGAGTTCGAGGCCAGCCTGGGCTACCAAGTGAGTTCCAGGAAAGGCGCAAAGCTACACAGAGAAACCCTGTCTCGAAAAACCAAAAAAAAAAAAAAAAAAAAAAAGAAAAGAAAAAAAAAAAAAGAAAAGAAAAAAACACTGCCTGCCTCAGGGTGTTTCTTGGGCATGAAGCTTCCATTCTTTCTCCACAGATTTCTGCATGAACCCCCAGACAGTGCTGCTCCTGAGGGTCATTGCTGCCTTCTGCTTCCTGGGCATCCTGTGTAGTCTCTCTGCATTCCTTTTGGATGTCTTTGGGCCCAAGCACCCAGCTCTGAAGATTACCCGTCGCTATGCCTTCGCTCACATCCTCACTGGTAAGGCCAGGGTCTACTCATGTGGGAGGGGACTGCCCTGAGGCATATTGGTACCTGAGCTTGTTTCTCTGTGGAGAGCTGTGTGATATGCTCTAGCCTTTCAGGAGTGCATTAGGGTTGGCTTCTGCCATTTGTGAGTAATTTGCCTAGGATTAGAGGGAATGTTAGAATTCCACAGGAATCTCACGGCTCTCCAAACATGACAGTTACATCATAGAAACCCAGGCCTGGTGTTAGCATGGAGGAGTCGGGCTGTCTTACCTGGGCTGGGGTGTGTGGCCAGTTTCCCCACTGAGTTGACCTCCCAGCCAGGTCCGCCTCTCTGCTTGGATGCAGCCACTTTCCTCACCAGGCCTGGCTGCTGTCAGTTTGGCTTTCGATAGTGATTGACTTCAATTCCAGCTCAGTCTCTAAAACTTCATGATTTGGTTTTGTTTTGTTTTTGTTTTTCCCAGAGCCAGTGTAGCTCTGGCTTTCCTGGAACTCACTCTGTAGACCAGGCTGGCCTCAAATTCACAGAGATCCTCCTGCCTCTGCCTTCTGAGTGCTGGGATTAAAGGCGTGTGCCACCACTGCCTAACTTTAAAACTTCATTATCTTATTTGTTTCTTCTCAGTACACAGAAGCATCCAGGGGCCTTATTATCTAATTGTAAATTCCTTCTTTCTTTTCTTTTTCCCCTTTTTTGGAGGGGCATGGGGTGGTACTGGGCATTGAATCCAGGGCCTAGTGCATGTTAGGCAAGCTCCTTACCATTGAACAATAATTCTTAAGATAGACCCTGTCTAGTCAGGATGGGTCAGATAACTGTCCTCGGCCCTAAGCCAAGAACCTTATAGCCAAGAAAGTTCTTGGGCCCTGGGCCAGGCAAGTCCTCCGAGAACTGGGTGAGAGGCTGTGATTGATTCCTTAAACGTCCTGACTGCTGATCCCCGTTGTGTGCTGTCTCTGTCTCCCAGTCCTACAGTGTGCTACCGTCATTGGCTTTTCCTACTGGGCTTCTGAGCTCATCCTGGCCCAGCAGCAACAGCATAAGAAGTACCATGGCTCCCAAGTCTATGTCACCTTCGCTGTTAGCTTCTACCTGGTGGCAGGAGCTGGCGGAGCCTCAATCCTGGCTACTGCGGCCAACCTCCTGCGCCACTATCCAACGGAGGAAGAAGAACAAGCGCTGGAGCTCCTATCTGAGATGGAAGAGAATGACCCCTACCCAGCAGAGTATGAAGTCATCAACCAGTTCCAGCCACCCCCTGCCTACACACCCTAATGCCAGCCAGGGCTCTCTTCCTCAGCAGCCCTTCCCCCAGTGCCACAGCTCCTCTTTCACCCAGAAGAGCCACTTCCCCCACAGGTCTCACCGGTAGGACCCTGACCATCTTCACCAAACCTTCCCCAGGTGACACTCTGCCTTTAGGGTTGTCCATTTGTCCCTGCTCTGCAGAGCTGGGATGATTTTATATAATGCACTCTTTCCCCTCCCAGAACCCTCTGCTCCTTTCCTGTTCACTAGCTCCTTCCAACCAGGGATGGTCAGATAAGTTTCCTCCCTCCGTGGGCCATGTCTTTGGGACTGGGACTTTCCTGGGTTGCTGCTGTAGTGGACAGTCCCTGAGAGAGGTGCCAGCAGGGCACAGAGGGAAGGGGCTGTGCCATGCAGGTTCACTCTGCCAGGCCCAGCATTTGTGCCACATCTGTATCTGGGCTGACTCCCTCATTCCTTCTAGAGTGCCCTAGGCCCAGCCATCCACTTTGTGGATTCTCTGCACTTTAGTCTCTGGGCCACTCCTCATGTGTGTTCTGGTTTTCTGGAGAGAAGGGATTGCTGTTCTGCTCTCCTGCCCTGCCCTGGCTTCCTGTGGTTGGAGCCAGGCAGGGAAGCAGAACCAGGCAAGACACTGATCCTATGGAGGACCCCAGTGAAGGGGACTGAGTGCCCCAGCCCCTTCGCCTTTTAATGTGAGTGGTTTTAAATGGAAAAGAGAACCAAACCAAGCATTAGCAGCCATGCTCTCTTTCTAAAACAGGGACATGGCTGCTGTTGTTCAGAAATGGAGCCCATCCCTTAGACTCTGCAATATTTTGGACCATAGCTCCCTCTAAGCCTATAGTCACTTCTCCCAGTCTCTCTAACAGAATGCAGGCTTTCTGTCCTGACTCCTTCTTCCAGTCTCTCTAACAGAATGCAGGCTTTCTGTCCTGACTCCTTCTTCCAGTCTCTCTAACAGAATGCAAGCTTTCTGTCCTGACTCCTTCTTCCAGGCAGCTGTGGCTCCCTGGGGCCTTTCTGTGGAACTAGGGCCACATGGCCCCTGCGGGGCTGAGAACTATGGCCTGGCTGGCTGGCCAGCGTGGTGCTCCTCAGAACTGTGGCACTGAGATGTAACCTGGCCTCAGTTCAGGCACAGGGGCCGAGCAGGGCAGGACCCTCCACTTTCCACAATAGTACTCCACCCAGAGGCCCATCAGGTTGGTGTCAGGACCCTGTCAGATGTGCAGGCCTGGCTGTAGCCTTCAGAGTCAGTGTGTCCCCTAGCCTGTGACTTGGGGCTACAGCTTGCTGCATGCCCCTCTCCCCTCTGGAATGTATGCTGGTCTTGCAGTGTGCTACTGGGCTGTTACTCTAGCTATTCTGTTTGCCTTGGGTCCAGTTTTATTGTTTGTTTGTTTATTTTGTTGTTTTGCCTGGAGACCTGGGGCATAAGGCAGGTGGGACTTGAGAGGCCTGCAGCTTGGATCCAGATAGGCAAGCTCTTCTTGTTCATTTATGAGCTTCTTTGGAGTGAGAGTCTAGTGCTAGCTGAAAGGGAGATGAATTCCAGTCTCCTCTCACCCTTAAGACAACAGACATTTTGAGCAAGAATGGAGACTCAGTACAGTCACTGAACTGTGACTACAAGACTGTCACCTCCTCATTCTTTGGCCAGAAAGAGTGGGGCATATGTGGACAAATGCCCATGCAGATGAAGACCAAGTGTGCCCATAAGAAAGCATCTGCTTGGAGCTCCCTGCTGTGATGCCAAAGTGTGCCCCAGTATGACTCTCCCATTCTTCCAGACCCTTCTCTGAAGCAAGAAAAGCTGCCAGGTGATACCTGAGCACAAAATCAAGGAGCTAAATTAAGACTACCTTTCTGTGAAGTCCTGAGCTCATCATTGGCAGGTTTCTGAAGTGTGTGGCCAGCTCTCTAACATGACATCTGAGGGAGCAGGCCAGAAGACCAGGCACCAAACATGCATGCCAAAGTGAATGAGGACTTGACCCTGTGGACTGTTCCTTGTGGTTTGGAACCCACTTTTACTAGCTTCCTGTTCCTCTGGCCTTTCTTTCACTTTTCCCTGCCATTCTGATACTGATAGTTTGTCATATAAATTCCTCTGGTTGTGTTTTTCTTTTCTAGGAAAAAAATTAAAAGGCAAAACAAAAACCAGAAACTACAAATGAGAACACAAATGCCAGTGGCTGCCTCTCATTTTTGTCATAACTTTCCAGATGTTCTCTTCCTCCCAGAGAAGCAGGAGACATTGAGTGATGAAGCTTGTAATGGAACCAAGTTAGGAGGAACTTGGCATGCGCCGAAATCACACATGACATTTTGATCCTTGGGAGCCTCCCACTCCTGACGTCTTTCACAGAGGAAGTTCCCAAAGCTCATAGCTAGAAACAGTAGGTACCTCTGCCCAAGATATCAACTACAGACCTTGAGCTGCCCCTCTCTCATGTCCTGATTAGCTGCAGAAGAGCTCTTTTCAGATCTCTAGTGGTACTTCCTGGGAAAAGCCTGAGAATTCAAATGGTTCTGGGAGCAAGGTTTGCAGAGTTGTTTTTCCAGGCAGTTGATGGGTGGAACCTTGATGGCTGCCCACACTCTTAGTTCACTCATTCTCAACCCAGCTTGGGGCCCCAAGTATGTACTTGGTGAAAACATTTAGGGCTCTCTTTGGGAAGTAGTCCATTCCTAGCAGGATGCATGTCTTTCCTAGAAACTGATAATCTTCTCATTTCGTGTCCATTAGACATTTCTATGAAGGGTCCATTGGATTATGCACAAAACACTGAACCCCATGAAAGAAATAGGATGTCTGACAGGACCTTGTCTCCCAGGATTGTATTTCCTTAGCTCAGGAGACAGATTCCCCCATAGGGAAACAGTGAAGTAAGTAGTCTCCTGGACACCTTGGGAAAGCCCTATGCTTGAGATGGGAGGCTGGTTCTAACCAGAATAATTATCAACAGCTTTCTGGATGGAACAAATAGAGCTGGTTGATGTGGGAGAGCATTGGGGGGAGGGGTCCCTCCCTCTGAGGGAATGGCATGGTGGCCAAGATGTGGTGCAAAGTGAGATGGTGAAGGCCCACCTGACGTTCCTCAGAGCAGTCGGAAGCCACAGGAGGGTCTGAAAGCAAAGGGGATCCAGTTTTATGGACTGCTGGTAGTGTGGAGGGCTGTGATGTTCCATAAAGCACCAGAGAGTGTGGGAACTGGGGGACAGGTGGACACTGTGTGGAGGACCCTCAGGCCTGGCAGAAGCGGCAGAGAGTCCGAACTCCAACTCTGTCACAGTGCACTAGGAGGTGGGTCAGAAGAGAGGCTGTGCTGTGTGAAGGACAGCAAGGAGAGGGAGGCCTTGGGAAACAGAGCGCTGCTGTCCCTGAAGGAGGGCAGTCCTCTCCAGATAACCCCAGAGGTGCCAGTGCCCTGGGCCATGACAGTATGGGATATGTTTCTGTGGGGAGACAGAAAGGAACTAATAAACTTTATAGCCTTTGTTTTCAAACAGTCTGCAGTCTTCCTGTACCTTTCTGTGAGAGTGCCGCTGGGATGGGGGCCAGGCAGAAAAGATGACTCCTGAAGTTAGGCAGGAACTCTTTTTTTAATTATTTATTTTATGTGCATTGGTGAGTGTTTTGTCGGCATGTATATCTGTGTGAAAGTGTCAGACCCTCTGGAACTGGAATCAAAGACACTAGTGAACTGCCATGTGGGTCCTGGGAATTGAACCTGGGTCCTCCAGGAAGAACAGCCAATGCTCCTAACCACTGAGCCATCTCTCTAGCCCTGAGGCACGAACTCTTAGGGACAGTGGTTTGACAATTAAGATGCCACTTCCTCACCTATGAGCTGTGGGGAAAATGCTTGACTTAAGTACTAGAGGAGAGGGCTCTTTCCTCAGGAGAGAGATTCATCGTGGACTGGTCTGTCCATTCTGCCAAGGAGGAAACCCCAGGTCTGGTGAGGGGTCTTTTCCAAAGATGTTGAAGGGAAGGTAGAGGCCTCCTCTGCCAATCATGTGTCTGAGGAGTTAGAGAATAAAAGAACTTTGATTCAGAGGCAGTTTCCAATCCTCTTTTTACATAGGTCTTTCAGAGTTCAGGGCCTGTTTGAACCACCTTGTCCTGACTGTTCCTAGAAGATGGCAACTGGTTCCCTAAGAGAACACTTTGTGGTGAGATGGACCATGTACCCCATATGTTTGCCTGTTCTACCACTTTCTTGGAGGTGGCATCTCTAACTTGACTACTTGTGTTGGGTTTTTCTTTTGGAAAATCCTCAGGGTGGTGGGTGGACTTTTATGTGAATGAGGATGCCCCCTATTCTTCCTACAGTCTATCAAGAGAGCGAAGAAAATTTGTATGTGTATACATATATATTTCTGTTTTGTTGATAGGTCCAAGTTGTGAATTCATTAGACCAAAAGAGCAGACTTTGTGTGTGTGTGTGTGTGTGTGTGTGTGTGTGTGTGTGTGTGTGTGTGTTTTGAGACAGGGTTTCTCTGTGTAGCCCTGGCTGTTCTAGAATTAGCTCTGTAGACCAAGCTGGCCTAAAACTCAGTGATCTGCTTGCCTCTAGCTCCTGAGTTCTGAGATTAAAGGCATGGGCCACCCCCCCCCCCAGCTTTTTTGAGGGGAGGCGTCATACATTTTGTTGTTTAGTTTGTTGTTATTTTTTAGAGCATTTCCTGTAGCCCAGGTAGGCTATGTAGAAGAGATGACCTTAAACTCCTGATCATCCTGCCTCCGCTTCTGAGTGTTGGGATTATAGGCTGAACACTTACTTGGTTTTATGTGGTACTGAGGTCAGATCCAGGGCTTTGTGCATACTGGGCAAGCATTCTGCCAACAAAGCTATGTTCTCAACATTGATTGATTGATTGATTGACTGATTGTAGACAGGCTCTTAATATTAAACTCTAGCTGGAACTCAATATCTAGACCAGACTGACTTCAAATTCACTAAGATCCACCTACTTGTGCCTTCCCAGTGCTGGGGGGTTGTGCCACCATGCTTGGCTCTTTTATTTTTTGTTAACATTAATTAGGCAAATACCTATTTTGTGGAGGATACAAAGATACTAACCCCCAAACAGGATATAGTTGGTAGAGAGCTTGTCTTTGCATGGACAAAGCCCTAGGTTTGATCCCAAGTACCACAAGTTATTAACCTACACAGTCTTGTCCCAAAGGCTTTCTAGACCAGCTGCCAGGAAAGAGAAAACCTGGAGATCAAAACCTGACAGTCAAGAAAAGCTCTACCCAGTGTAGTGACTCAGCCCTGTGACCCCAGCACTTAGAAAGGAGCCTGAGGCACAAGAATTGCCACAAGTTTGAGAGCAGCCTGGGCTATGTGGGGGATTTCCAATCCAACCTAGGTTATAGGGTGAAGCTATCTCAAAAGATGAAAGATAGGTGAAAAAGGAAGGCTTCTTGAGGAAGGGACATCAGGTTTTGAAACGTGATTAAGCTTGATGAGAGACATCTATTGTCGGATGGCAATTGTGAGCTGGAAATGTGTGCTGAAAACTGAATGCTGGTCTTCTGAAAGAACAAGTGCTGTTAACACTGAGCTATCCCTCTAGTTCTCTTATTTTTTTTCTATTTAAGAGAGAAGGTGATTAGCGATAGTCATTGTTCCTTATCTCCTACTTACAATGTACTTTAAAATATATTTATGTGTGTATGTGTCTTTGTGCAAGTATATGCCATGTGAATGCGACTGCCCTTAGAAGCTAGAAGTCAGAGCCCCTGGAGCTGGAATTACAGGAGGTTGTGAGTGATCTGATACGGGTGCTGAGAACTGAACCTGGGTCCTCTGCAAGAACATCAAGTGCTCTTAACCTCTGAGGCATCTCTTTTGCCCTCAACGATGTACTTTAACTTACATAGTCTCATTTGAGCCTGACAACCCCAAAACACAGGGCTGTATCATTAGCTGTATTTCGGGCCTTAATTGCAGTGCTTTAGAGGAGGGATGTAAAATAAAAAATGGAAGATCCACCACAGAATGACTGTCCTCTCACCATGCAAACAGTAAACCCAGATTGACACTGCTATGCCTGGCAAGATCCTTCCATGTGCCCCTCTGCTCTTGCTAGCTGGCCTAGATCTCTGTCAGTCAGTTAGTTAGGTCATAATCTAATTGCAGCTGTTGTTCCTGATGTGATTTGGTTGCTGGAGCAAATTTGTGCATCCCCTGATCAGTGTGTAGTTAGTGATCTGATGATTGTCTTTGCCCTCAACAACTTTCAGTTAAGACCATCT